>NC_091119.1:56111224-56429835 GCF_040183065.1 Periplaneta americana | reverse complement strand
GTTTTTTTTTTTTGTTAGCACTATGACCAAATAGAACTCTCGAATGATTCTAACGAATACTCAAGTATGTTCGCCTTTTCTTATCATAATAATAATAATGATAATAGTAATAATAAAAATAATAATAATAATAATAATAATAATAATAATAATAATAATAATAATAACCCTAAATTTAACTATATTCAATTTACCCCATGGATGGGAAAACTTAGGTATTATGTATATTATTGGAGTAAATCATGCGTTTTTTTAAGTCTTTATAAAATCGAATTATCCTGATCTTGAATTAGTGTTCGTATCCTAGAACAGAATGCAGACGTTAAGTAGGCATTTAAAAATTGAAGCCATGACTTTCATAAGTGCACAAGTCCATTTTTTGGCACTATATGAGTTATATATATCGTTGCATTCGTCTCACTGAGCTCTATCGTATGACATTCAAAACAACACAAATTTCGAGTTTTTTCACTCGCTATTGAGTTTTATGAGTTTCATTCTAACACAAGTCCAGGAACTTGTGTTTTTATGAAAGTCAGACAAGCATCGTGCTTCCTGCGTGGCTGCGCATCATAACAGCGCAAAGGTTTTCCCCGCGCCATGCCAAGTGCCATTGTTAGCAGTCAGCAGCTGATCAGTGGATTGCGCGCTTGTAAGATTGATTGCGAGTTTAAAAGCTAATAATTCTAGGTCATCTTCAGGTAAAATTATAATTCAGAAATAAATGAAATGTCAGAGACGATGTGCCTGTGCCCAGGAAGAATGAATAGAAGAGAAACGTTCACAAACAAAAAATCACGTGCGGCGAACGTGTGTTAAATTCTGTAGAAAATGAAATGCCGAAAAGAGTGACAGGCCCAGACTGCAAGTAAGTCAATTATTTGTATTATTTTTATTTTCGTTAATTAAATTATAGGTGATCGTATAACTGAAATAGGTTACACTTATAAAAAATAGATAAATCTGTAATGTTTCAAAAGTGTGTAACATACTTTAATGGTTCTTTACAGGTGTAGACGGAAAGGCATGGCATCCTTTTCCGATGCATTTAAGAGAGAGGTTCTCAGTAAATTCAACGCTATGTCCGCAAAAGACATCCAAGATACATACCTAGCTGTTTTGATATCTGTAGGATCAGTTCCGCATAGACATAGAAATAGGTTAGAGGTTTTAGTCAAGGAAGGAGGAAGTGAACATGGCCTCTCAGATGCAATAGCTTTTGATTATATGCAAAACATTCTGTATCCCCATATTTTGATAAAAGAAATGTTTTATGGGAGGCAGATCTGGCTGTATATTTTTGGGATACATACATTCTCAACTGGTGAGTGTAGTATCTATCCTTACACAGAGCTAACCGGGAAAAAGGACCCAAATGAAGTGACATCTTTTCTACGGCATTACATTGACTACATAGGCATTAATGTGTATATATTCACTGATGCTTATACAGCACAGAACAGAAATAACACATTAATTAAATACCTTAGTCATTTGACTGAACAGGGTAGATTTGACTACATTCGTCACGTTTACCCGACTAAAGGTCATTCTTATATTGCATGTGACAGGGATTTTGCTCAAATAGAGCTACTGAAACGAAAACAAGATGTCATAAACACTCCTGAGGATTGGATAAGCATAATAAAAGACCCGTCCAGAAATATTAAAGTATGTGATGTTCAACAGCCCATGATTAAGGAGTCATAAGATGGCGTTCAGCAAGATAAGGAACCTATTACAGTGGCTAAAAAGCAGACAAGTGGAAGGTGACTACTTCGCTACAAGATTATTGAATACAGATCGACTTCATTACTGTGAGCAAGAACTCTAGTGGTTTAATGACAGCCATTCTTAATGAAAGGAAACACAAAGTTTGCTGAAACCATACTGAAGAAAGCTTACGATAAAGAAATTCCTTTGAAATCTGCAAAAGCCAGGGACATTTCTAAATATCTTGCTTCAATTCGTGCTGAAAAACAATCTTATTTTCAAACCTGTGTGACAAATATGGCAAAGAGCAGATTCCTAATGCTTACCAATCAGGAAGCGAGGTGTGGGATTCAGATTAAGATATTTGAATGAGAGTAATATATGTTTTTCATATTAAATTACAAATAAAAAGTAGCCAAATATACACATATAAATAGTATCAAATATTAACACTGTTCCTTGCACTATAAAAGAGTTGATTCCTCTACCTATTCGATACTGTAATCATTTCAATCTCTTGACATAGACTAGGTAATGAGTTTCATAACAGCACAAATCCAACAAATTCATTAATAAAATTATAACAAAATACCAATAGTAAATTAATTTATGAATAATCATAACAAATATAATGAGTCAACGTTTGCGTAGTATAAAATTAACACATTGGCACATAATTTTCAAAAGTTATGAAGTTTTTATTGATTTTCTCAAAACTTACTTGACTGGACTTGTACACTTATGAAAGTCATGGCTTCAATTATTGTAATTAGACTTAGCAAGATAAAAAACAGCCGAAACTTAAGTTCTTGATCAAGTTTATTTTGTAAACTTAAAATATAATCCGTTCCGTTTGAGTATGGATATTGTGTGTATATATAAAATTTTGGACTGGTATTGGAAATTACGAGAAAACGGATGAACGAATATTTTAATGAATGACCCGTCATTTTGAAACTTGGCATCCAAGGATTTTCAGAAAAATATTAACTTTCAGTGAAGCGTTAGTTTTCCTGCATCATTTTCCTATTTTCTAAAATCCATCTTTCGTAAGTTTTGAGAACTAATTGCACTTAAGAATAAAATAAAACACACACTACAATAGACAATAGGCTATTACACGAAGGCCATGACTTGCAGGATTGCTGACATATTTAGAGTTCAAATTCAATTGCTTATTAAAAACTTCAAGACTTGCTAAAAATAATTTACAAGTCTGATTCTGCGGTGTGTAATTTTCTGAGTACACCTGTGTATTGGATATTAAAATCTACAAAACTTGAGGTGGTTTGATGACATAATTACCATTACAAATGAAGTATTATAGGTTAATGCCATGATGTGACTATTTTTCATTAATTTTATATATATATATATATATATATATATATATATATATATATTAATGCTATATTGATATGATAGTGAAACGTTTTGGAGTTGTATAAGTAGATGCAGAGAATATTTTAAATTAGATATTCATTTCTATAATTTATATATAATAAACTACAAAACTTACATAACATAATAATATTGTTATTTAAAATCAAATATTTTTATAGATATTAATCAAGTGGGGTTGGGTCTTTTTTATGGTTTAGATATTTATATGTGTCATTCTCTTCAGTATTGGCTCTAGAGACCGCAAAAATTACAGTTCCTAAGTAAAGACCAAAAGGTACTCATATTACTTACTGCTAAATAAGAGGCCTACAAAATTTTGTAGTCTCCCGATCATTTCAGCATGATCTCTCAGCAGGATAAAATGATTTTACCATTTACAATTTCAAGCTCTATATCCAGCAGCTATACCAAGATGCTATGTCTATTGTTCGAAATCATAGCAAACCTGACTTTTTTTTAACTTTCACCTACAATCCACAATGACCTGAAATAGCTATTGGTTTGCTCCCACATGAAAAACCCACTGATCGTCCTGACATTGTTACTTGCATTTTCGCGTTGAAACTCAAAAACTGAAGGTGAATAGGTTCAAGAAAAAGTATTTGGCATAAAAATCCATTCAGAGGGAGTATGTTTCATTATTATGGAAGCAAATAACTTTTAAAATGTCTGGTATTCTTTATTGAAAATAAATCTGAAACAATTTTATTTGACCGTCTAATGAACTTAGTTTGCAGCATTTGCTGCACAAGCCAGTAGTACTAATTTATTATTATAAAACTAATATGATAGTAGGAACAATTTCTTGCTGGTTATATTACGATTAAAAGATAGGAGTTTCCATATATGACAGTCAACAATGCATGATCTGAAAGGACAAATGAAAATCGTAGATGATTAAAATGGCTGCTACAAATCAACAGGGAGCACAATGTGTTCTTTGGTATGCTAAATTTGAGAGTGTTAAAAGAGTTCAAAGGGAATTTCGACGTGAGTATGGTGTGCGTAATGTACCTAAATACGATTCCATAATGTTGTGGTATCGAACAGGTTCTGTGCTAAAAAAAACATGCAGGCGAAACCCAGGACGAGAAGCAGCTATCTTTTGGCTTGGTTCCCAAACTCCCCAGATCTAACCCCTCCTGACTTCTTCGTGTAGGGTTTTGTTAAGGGCAATGTCTATTCACAGAAACCCAGGAACATTTATGATCTGAGAGTAAAAATTACTCAGGCTTTTCAACAAATCACCCCTCTTATGCTACAACGAACATGGGTTGAATTGCATCACCGTTATGAGTTGTGTAGGGTGCGCAATGGGGATCATGTTGAGCTCTGAGGAATCTCCCATCTTTCAGTGTTGTATGCACTAAGTTTCAACAAATAAAGTTCAGTGGTAAATGGTTTACGGTATTTTTATTTCATCCATACCCAAACTGATCACCGTATATATTCCATTAAAAACAGGGACAAAAAGACTTCAGATATTATTTTTCTTTCACCAATTCATAATTTTTGTAAGTGGAAAGATCTAGAACGAAAACTAGATTGTTACCAATTAATCTATAATTATATCCAAATTATCCCATGTATGTAAATTGTAATTTAATTTCCTACTAAATTTAATAAAACCATGTTCTTAACACGTGTAAAGTAACACATGCATGAGTTTTGTTACTGTTTCAAAGCTGGTTCTCAAACAGTATTGCTTTGAATGTGATGTTTATTTTTATACACTGGTAAATAAGAAGCAGTTTTTTTTACCGGGCAGTATCAGTGTGATCAACACAAATTTTTAGCACTACATGATAGACAATTGTGAAAGAGACAATATAGGATATATTAAACTGGTATGTGTTTGAAGATTGGGTAAAGTTTTATTCAATAGACTGTATTCCTTTGGTATTAAAGTTTTTTCTTTCGAAGTAGGGTCTGTAAGCAAGCACCGCAACCTTGGGCTTATTGTGCAACTTCTTTATGTTGGAAGGATTTTTAAGTACATTTGGGATCGCTCTTCAAGCGCATGATTCACTGCATGGTCCCATCGTATCGATTCAGACACAGCATCCATTTCTGACTAAAGACCTGATCCTCCGGTTTCCTGTGATGTTATTCTGCGGCCTCCTCAGTTCGGTGGCATCTGTTCGCAATTCGTGTGCTTGAATCTGCTGCATCCTTAACCAGAAGAACATGTCGCCGTCGATTCCGCGATTCATCAAAGCGCCATCTATTCGAGGGAGCTACACTCCTCCGATAACCCACAGTCCGCTTAATAACGCCCCTACGGCTTATCTGGATATGTGCAGCTCTCGCAGACAGATGCCATCTGTAGGTGTATCCTCGAATCACGTCCGCTGTGTCCTCCTGGTCAACCTGTAACTATTAAATATGTAGTGTTCGGGAAAAGTGGCACAATTAAAACATTTAAATTTTACAGGAGAAGGAAAAACTGTCTTCACTCTGGTTTATGTCGATTTGATTTTCTTCTGTATCAATTATTGTAATGGGAGAAATACTTATGTCTCTTTTCCCAAGCGAGCAGATGTTCCGTAAGTTGTCAATAAACTAATAATTTTTTTTTTGTGGAAATTGACTTATGCCACTTTTCGCAAGCATTGCATAAATATTGTTAATGAAATGTTACTAATGAAGGCGAAATGAGTCTGAGGTTCAACGCCGAAAGTTATCCAGCAAGTCTGCTTTCAGTGGTTGAGGGAAAACCTTGGAAGAAACCCCAACCAGGTAACTTGTCCCTACTGGGATTTGAACCCAGGTCCGCTAGTTTTACTGTCAAGAAAGCTAACTGTAGCTTCACAGCGTTGGACCCCCAGATCATATATAGATCGATCATTCCTATGTTAAAATCGGTTGCACTTTGAAGAGAACAACTGCCAGGATCGCCACCCGTCCGCCGTAAACGAACACGAGATGGCAGTACAGTCGCTAATGCAATTCAAATGGGAGTTATGACGTGACACCTTATGTAACAACTAGATGGCAGCATAGTAAACTTGACAAAATTATTACCGTCAAAGCCTATAGCGCAGAACAATCTGGGTATATATATGATCTAGGGTTGGACGTATTAAGGATTTACTCTGTGAATTTAAATGACATATTGAGAGTTCAGATAAGTTCGTGAATTATAATATCAAATAGTTTGTTTTATTTTCAGTCTGTCACTTATCAAGTTATGGCAGCAGAAGTAGATTCTGTTACATCAATTACAATATATTAATATGCATCACAAATATTTTCGACTTTTTTATGTAAGTCATCTTCAGGTGATGTTATTTACTAACAGACAGGTAAAATTGAACGTAGGTGAAAAGATATAAAGATAAAACACACATATAAAACACAAGTAAAAATTTAACCTTGCCTGCTCATTTTAAAGAGGTTGAACTTTTACTTGTCTTTTACATGTGTTTTTTATCTTCATATCTTTTCACCTACGTTCAATTGTACTTGTCTGTTAGTAAATTACATCCCCTTAAGATGACTTACATAAAAAAGTCGAAAATATTGGTGATGCATATTAATATATTGTAATTGATGTAAAAGAATCCACTTCTGCTGCCATAACTTGATAAGTGATAGACTGAAAATAAAACAAACTATTCGATATTATATTACTCTGTGAAGTTAACATCTTTGAAAACCTTCCACCCTGAATAAACCTACCAAATTTATGAACTCAATTATAGGACTAAGTAACAAATAAAACGAGAAAAGTCAGTCTCTAGGAAACATAAATAAAGTTGATATCAACTAAGCACGATGGTTATGGTGTATTTGTGTCTCTTGTTATGCAGGTCGGAGCAGCGTCCCTGCGGCGTCCCTGTCACACTCGCTGCGGCACCACCAGCATGGTGCGGGCGCCGGCGGGGGTCTCTCTCGACCCACCCCACAAGATGACCTCGACCTGCCCTCAGACTCGCCGCTGACCCCTGATGAACTATACCGCCTGTCCACCGCCGGCACTCCGACCACCGTGACCCCGTCGCCCGAGCCTCCGACTCCGCCGCGCATCGTAGAGCTGCCCGTGCGACAGCACCGCGAGGTGCACCTCAATTGCGAGCTGGTGGCGTCCAGCAACGCCAGCCTCAAGCTCAGGGCTTCGACTCTCATGTGGTTCCACGACGGCCGGCCCGTGGACGCCTTCATTCTGGACAAGAACACCCGGGGCAGCGGCCTGGGTCACCGCTACATGAGGGACCTCCTGACGGGACAGCTGCGCATTGCCAACGCCAGACTCGAAGACGAGGGCGTCTGGCATTGTGAGGACCGTGACCCTATCACCGGCATAGTCATCTCTACCGGAAAGCCTACCCGACTCATCGTTTTGGGTGAGTACAGTTTTCTTTTATATTCCTCAGGAAGAAGATTTAGGCCAAAACGGCTTGTGCCATCATCCTCGATTGTTGATATGATATGAGACAATTTAATATTGCCCTAATTCTTGTTGTAATAGAGAGCAAGAATAAAGATTATTTTTTGAGTAGGTCATTTCCAGAACTGAACATGTCCACTACCAACAAAAATTGAGATAATGACAATAGGGAGCAAAAATGAAGATTATTATTATTTGAGCAGGTCATTTCCAGAACTGAACATGTCCACTACCAACAAAAATTGAGATAATGACAATAGAGAGCAAAAATGAAGTTTATTATTATTTGAGCAGGTCATTTCCAGAATTGGACGTGTCCACTATCAACAAAAATTGAGATAATGACAATACAGAGTAAAAATGAAGGTAATTTTTTGCGTAGGTCATTTCCAGAACTGAACGTGTCCACTACCAACAAAAATTGAGATAATGACAATAGAGAGCAAATTGAAGATAATTTTTGAGTAAGACATTGCCAGAACTGAACATATTCACTAGTAAAATTAAGATAATGACAGTAGAGAGCAAAAATGAAGGTTATTATTTGAGTAGGTCATTTGCAGAACTGAACATGTCCGCTACCAACAAAAATTGGGATAATGACAATAGAGAAGACAAATTAAGATTATTTTTCAGAAGGTCATTTCCAGAACTGAACGTGCCCACTACCAACAAAAATTGAGATAATGACAATAGAGAGGAGAAATTAAGATTATTTTTGAGTAGATCATTTCCAGAACTGAACGTGTCCAATATCAACAAATATTGAGATAATGACAATATAAAGGAGAAATGAAGATTATTTTTGAGTAGATCATTTCCAGAACTGAACGTGTCCACTACCAACAAAAATTGAGATAATAACAATAGAGAGGATAAATTAAGATTATTTTTGAGTAGATCATTTCCAGATCTGAACGTGTCCAATACCAACAAAAATTGAGATAATTACAATAGAGAGGAAAAATTAAGATTATTTTTGAGTAGATCATTTCCAGAACTGAACGTGTCCGCTACCAACAAAAATTGAGATAATGACAATATAGAGGAGAAATTAAGATTATTTTTGAGTAGATCATTTCCAGAACTGAACGTGTCCACTACCAACAAAAATTGAGATAATGACAATATAGAGGACAAATTAAGATTATTTTTGAGTAGATCATTTCCAGAACTGAACGTGTCCGCTACCAACAAAAATTGAGATAATGACAATATAGAGGAGAAATTAAGATTATTTTTGAGTAGATCATTTCCAGAACTGAACGTGTCCACTACCAACAAAAATTGAGATAATGACAATATAGAGGACAAATTAAGATTATTTTTGAATAGATCATTTCCAGGACTGAACGTGTTCATTACCAACAAAAATTGAAATAATGACAATAGAGAGGAAAAATTAAGATTATTTTTGAGTAGATCATTTACAGGACTGAACGTGTTCACTACCAACAAAAATTGAGATAATGACAATAGAGAGGAAAAATTAAGATTATTTTTGAGTAGATCATTTCCAGGACTGAAAGTGTTCACTACCAACAAAAATTGAGATAATGACAATAGAGAGGAAAAATTAAGATTATTTTTGAGTAGATCATTTCCAGAACTGAACGTGTTCACTACCAACAAAAATTGAGATAATGACAATAGAGAGGAAAAATTAAGATTATTTTTGAGTAGATCATTTCCAGAACTGAACGTGTTCACTACCAACAAAAATTGAGATAATGACAATAGAGAGGAAAAATTAAGATTATTTTTGAGTAGATCATTTACAGGACTGAACGTGTTCACTACCAACAAAAATTGAGATAATGACAATAGAGAGGAAAAATTAAGATTATTTTTGAATAGATCATTTCCAGGACTGAACGTGTTCACTACCAACAAAAATTGAGATAATGACAATAGAGAGGAAAAATTCAGATTATTTTTGAGTAGATTATTTACAGGACTGAACGTGTTCACTACCAACAAAAATTGAGATAATGACAATAGAGAGGAAAAATTAAGTTTATTTTTGAGTAGATCATTTACAGGACTGAACGTGTTCACTACCAACAAAAATTGAGATAATGACAATAGAGAGGAAAAATTAAGATTATTTTTGAATAGATCATTTCCAGGACTGAACGTGTTCACTACCAACAAAAATTGAGATAATGACAATAGAGAGGAAAAATTCAGATTATTTTTGAATAGATCATTTCCAGGACTGAACGTGTTCACTACCAACAAAAATTGAGATAATGACAATAGAGAGGAAAAATTCAGATTATTTTTGAGTAGATCATTTCCAGGACTGAAAGTGTTCACTACCAACAAAAATTGAGATAATGACAATAGAGAGGAAAAATTAAGATTATTTTTGAGTAGATCATTTCCAGAACTGAACGTGTTCACTACCAACAAAAATTGAGATAATGACAATACAGAGGACAAATTGAGATTATTTTTGAATAGATCATTTCCAGGACTGAACGTGTTCACTACCAACAAAAATTGAAATAATGACAATAGAGAGGAAAAATTAAGCTTATTTTTGAGTAGATCATTTCCAAGAGTGAACGTGTTCACTACCAACAAAAATTGAGATAATGACAATAGACAGCAAAAAAATTAAATTATGATTTATTTAACGACGATCGCAACTGCAGAAGTTACATCAGCGTCACCGATGTTCCGGAATTTTGTGCCGCAGGAGTTCTTTTACATGCCAGTAAATGTACTGATATGAGCCTGTCGCATTTAAACACACTTAAATGCCATCGACCTGTGCCGAGATCAGACCCGCAACCTCGAGGATAGAAGGCCAGCGCTATACAAACTACGCTACCGTGGCCGACTAGACCGAAAACTAAGAATATTTTATGGGGTGGGTCATTTCCAGAAAATGAACATGTCCACTACAAATAAAAATTGAGATAAAGATAATAGAGAGGAAAAATGAGATTCTTTTTGAGAAGGCCATTTCCAGGACTGAACGTGTCCACTGCCAACAAAAATTGAGATAACGGCAGTTCTAGAATCTCTGTCATGGCCTCCTCAACACAGAAAAGGTGGGTTTACAAAACTCAATATGACCCATTATTTTTCAGCTTTGAAATATGTAGTCCTTTCCACAAGTCAACATATCCAGCAGTGAGTGTGTTCCATAACTTAATATGTCCATGATTTTTATAGAAAAAGTAACCGTCCAGGGATATTTTCTGCTGAGATGTTTGTAGTCTTTCGTTTTAAAGAAACATCTGCATTTAATTTAAATTATGACAACAATTCTTTTGACTTTTGGTTAGCTTTCATAAGAATACACAAAGAAAATGTAGTGCTCTCCAGACTTTTCTTGTAATATTTGTGACTTCTTCCTCCCAACCCAGTTTGTTACTTACTGTATATGTGTACATAGTTATTTACTAGTGTTTACTTGGGGCACTTGAGCCATTTAGTTGGTATTTGTGTTTATCCTACTGAGACATTTGTGCTCAATTTGAGCAGAGGGTATGACATGTTCTGACTAACATTTCTTCTGTATCACAATTTCGATTGTTTTTTTTTTTAAATACGCAATAGAACAGGTCCCAAGATTGTGTCAAAATATATGTTTAGAGCCGTTATTATCCTTGCTACCAACAAATCACAGGACATATAAATTATAATTATGCTTACTGACATCTCCATAACATAAATTTAATTTTTACGGTTGTGTTATACCAGATAATGTTTACTTGCTCGGGAGGCATTAGAAAGCATTTCTATATAATGAAGCTCATATGAATTTTATTGTTGTTCTTATCCCAGAACGACAATAGGGAAAAAGAATATACGAAATACTTATTCTACCCCTCTGCTCTTGCCCAATTAAGAAAAGTGCGTAGAATGTTATAAGCATTACTCGAGGTCTCTGACTTTTCTCATTAGGCCTACAGAGTATTATGTTCCTAAATACAATATACATCTAAGGAAAACTGTTTTACTGCTGAATCTGTTCTAAGTGAAAGAATTCACAATTGCGATGAATTCGGAAGTTCAATATACTTTATAGCTCGATACGTCCGCTAAGAAACGGTAACATATTTAAAACTACAAAACTGTAATGGGAACTGAGGCAGTGACGGCTAAAGAAGAAAGGAAATCGCACAGGGAACTGGAATTTAGTAGTACGCATATTTAGACTTCGTCATCCGTAAAAAATTCAAGCGTCATTCTGCATTTTAACCCTGAGTTTCGTACTAATCAAATTACCAAAATTGTATCTATAACGACAATAATAATAATAATAATAATAATAATAATAATAATACTTATTTACTTACTGGCTTTTAAGGAACCCGGAGGTTCATAGCCGCCCTCACATAAGCCCGCCATTAGTCCCTATCCTGAGCTAGATTAATCCACTCTCTATCATCATATCCCACCTCCCTGAAATCCATTTTAGCCTAATATTATCTTCCTATCTACGTCTCGGTCTCCCCAAAGATCTTATTCCATCCGGTCTCCTAACTAACACTCTATATGCATTTCTGGATTCGCTCATACGTGCTACATGCCCTGCCCATCTCAAACGTCTGGATTTAATGTTCCTAATTATGTCAGGAGAGAAATTCAATGCTTGCAGTTCTGTGTTGTGTAACTTTCTCCATTCTCCTGTAACTTCATCCCTCTTAGCCCCAAATGTTTTTCTAAGCACCTTATTCTCAAACACTCTTAATTTATGTTCCTCTCTCAAAGTGAGAGTCCAAGTTTCACAACCATACAGAACAACCGGTAACATAACTGGTTTATAAATTCTAATTTTGAGATTTTTTGACAGCACACTGGATGATAAAACCTTCTCAACCGAATAATAACAGGAATTTCCCATATTTATTCTTTGTTTAATTTCCTCCCGAGTATCATTTATAATTGTTACTGTGCTCCCAGGTATTTGAATTTTTCCACCTCTTCAAAGGATAAATTTCCAATTTTTATATTTCCATTTCGTACAATATTCCCGTCACGAGACATAATCATATACTTTGTCTCTTTCGGGATTTACTTCCAAACCTATCTCTTTATTTGCTTCAAGTAAAATTCCTGTATTTTCCCTAATCGTTTATGGATTTTCTCCTAACATATTCACGTCATCCGCATAGACAAGAAGCAGATGTAACCCGTTCAAATCCAAATCCTCTCTGTTATTCTGGACTTTCCTAATGGCATAGGCCTACTCTAGAGCAAAGTTAAAAAGTGAAGGTGATAGTGCATCTCCTTGCTTTAGCCCGAAATGAATTGGAAATGCATCTGACAGAAACTTACCTATACGGACTCTGATATACGTATAACGACAATAATAATAATAATAATAATAATAATAATAATAATAATAATAATAATACATACATACATACATACATACATACATACAAATTACTTTTAGAGAAGCCGGAGGTTCATTGATGTTCTCACATAAGCCCGCCATCGTTCCCTATCTTCAGCAAGATTAATCCAGTCCCAATCATCATATCCCGCCTCCCTCAAATCCATGTTCATATTGTCCTCCTGTCTACGTCTCGGCCTCTCCAAAGATCTTTTTCCCTCCGGGCTCCCAACTAACACTCTATATGCATTTCTGGATTCGCCCATACGTGCTACATGCCCTGTCCATCTCACAAATCTGGATTTAATGTTCCTAGTTATGCCAGGTGAAGTTCCACTGCAGCGTGACGTCATTGATGTCCACCGGTCCGGTGAGATCCGGAATACGCTGTTTGACATGCTTGACCAAGGGAGACAGACCTGAGTTCGTTGGTCTCTTACATCTGTATTACGGAAAAAAAAGGAAGAGGGCGTATTAGCGGCGATATTGCCAGTCTGCTGAAACTTCCAACTTAATTTTCTAATTAAGAGTGTATTTCATCGCAAAACGTAATATAGGTTTTCTATTCATTTAAGTGTATCCAATGCCCTTTTCAAACTGCAGGGTTATTTCACTTCCATCCTGTATATAACCCAGTAGTTGATACAGCGTCGTTGAATAACCTATTAAAAATAAAATTAGTCGATAACGCCTCTACAATTGGCTACTTAAAGTGAGATATTATTAGATATTAATTTTAAATTCATGAACTTAATATGGCCGTGTGTAATCAATGTGCTACATATTATTTTCGTTACAGCGGCGGCTTCGGCTACTCAGTATATAATGTACGGCGAGCAAGTCGATGTAATATCATATAGTTCATTTTGTTTAAAACTGGAACCGCCTATCTATCTTTATGATCCTGCTGAAGCGCTGGAATTGCAAAATGCATTGCATATTAGTCTATTTTGTGGTGGAATATCAAAGTCCATTGTTCACAAAGCTTTGAGGGCGCACTACGTCGTATTAAATATATCCCGGACGAGAGGTAGAAGTTATTTTGTTCAGACTTAGCTTTTGTAACACGGGTTCGAACTGCATAAAATGAGAGCAGTACGAAAACCTGCATATGCTTACATTAATATTCACTACGTGGAATGCTTTGCTTCGCACAAAGGGAGAGAATTTTGTGTGTGTATAAAGATAAAGTGAAAGATGTTACAGACCAGTGTCACAGTTGGTAACCCAGCCATTTGCGTCTATTTTAGGGATTAAGTGTAGTTTCGTGATCCACCTTTGAAGGATGTTCCTTTATTTTTCAACCATAAACTTGGGTTCACATTGTCCAAAGTATAATCAGAACTTAAAAATGTTTTCTTTTATTTCTTTCTTTCTTTCTCTCTTTTTTCCCTCGTCCTTTCTTTCTCTCTTTTTCCCTCTTTCTTTCTCTCTTTCTTTCTTCCACTCTTTCTTTCTTCCTTTCTTTCTTTTTCTTTCTTTCTGTCTTTCTTTTTCTTTCTTTGTTTCTCTCTTTCTTTCTTTCTTTCTCTCTTTCTTTTTCTCTTTCTTTCTTTTCCCCTCTTTTCTTTCTTTCTTTCTTTCTTTCTTTCTCTCTCTTTCTTTGTTTCTTCCTTTCTCTCTTTCTTTCTTTCTTTTCCCTCTTTCTTTGTTTCTTCCTTTCTCTCTTTCTTTGTTTCTTTTTCCCTCTTTCTTTCTTTCTTTCTCCCTTTCTCTTTTTCTTTCTTTTTCTTTCTTTCTTTCTATCTCTCTTTCTTTCTTTCTCTCTTTTTCCCCTCGTTCTTTCTTTCTCTCTTTTCCCTCTGTCTTTCTTTATTTCTTTCTTTCTCTCTCTTTCTTTCTTTCTCTCTTTCTCTTTTTCTTTTTTTTCCTTTCTTTCTATCTCTCTTTCTTTCGTTCTCTCTTTTTCCCTCTTTCTTTCTTTATTTCTTTCTTTCTCTCTTTCTCTTTTTCTTTCTTTCTTTCTATCTCTCTTTCTTTCTCTCTTTTCCCTCGTTCTTTCTTTCTCTCTTTCTCTCTCTTTCTCCCTTTCTCTTTTTCTTTTTTTCTTTCTTTCTTTCTATCTCTCGTTCTTTCTTTCTCTCTTTTTCCCTCGTTCTTTCTTTCTCTCTTTTTCCCTCTTTCTTTCTTTCTTTCTTTCTCTCTTTCTCTCTCTCTTTCTTCCTCTTTCTCTTTTTTTCTTTCTCTCTCTTTCTTTCTCTCTTTCTCTCACTCTTTCTTCCTCTCTTTCTCTTTTTCTTTCTCTCTCTTTCTTTCTCTCTGTCTCTCTTTCTTTCTCTCTTTCTTTTTCTCTTTCTCTTGCTTTCTCTTTTTCTCTCTTTTTGTTTCTTTGTTTCTTTTTTCTTTACTTGTTTCTTTCCTTTTCCCTTCTTTTCTTTCCTTCTGTCTCCTTTGTATTATCTCTTTCTTTTAATTCAGACACAATTCGTTGCAGTAGGACTTATTGTACGAGACTCACCTCACCTGCCCTGTGTAGAACGTAACTGTTAATCACTCCAAAGCTACTTGAAACCACATCCCTATTCGCCAGCTTCCGAACTGATAAGTGATTTCGTCCGAAGTACAAGCTTCATAAAAATATAACGAATTAGTACTGTGGGAGTTCACGAGATCAGTCCTGGTAGGAATGTGGAGTAATGTCAATACCACACGCAGGCAACAGCCAGCGTAACGCCACTCATGCTCGCAGAAAACGACATAATGACTCAAGGCGAACTTCACCATACATGAAACTGACATTTTCTAGTACACAGTCGGAGTAACAATTAAAGCAAATTTACTTTGTCTTATATTAAAAATGTGTTTGCTTGATATAGTCCCAAAAATTGTTGATTGTACACTTTAATACACTTATCTTTATAACTAACACACAAAATTAATAAAATTTCACAAGTATCAATAAAGGAAATAAGTATGATGCATAATATGGAATCTGGTATGTAAGGAAATACAAGAATAGAATAAATCACAATAACATCTTAATATATAAAATTGAATGTGGGAATGTATGTATGTATGTATGTATGTATGTATGTATGTATGTATGTATGTATGTATGTATGTATGTATATATGCTCTCTATACAAATCTACACGCTTTGACCGATATATGCCAAAGTTTGCACATTTAACCTTCATAAACAGGAGAAGAACATAGGCTACATTAATATTGTGCAAATGGAAGTTAAATTAATTAAACTTATAAAAAAGAAAAATAAATAGATCAAATATTCATATATAATATTAAAATGCAAAATCTTCTACAGTCAATTGTTTTTTATTATTGTCTGTTGTATTCAACATCGATTTTTCACGAGGCCATGGAAATTTTAACACGAAATTAAATTACATTGTTGTTACAGATCATGAAGGCTAAAACTAGATAATTCATGCAGTAAATATCTTTACGCAGTCCAGGACCGTATTATGAATTCCTCGATGCAGTTTTGTAGATAGTGAGGAAACTGTTTTATACAAATGAACTCTAGAATTCTTTGAAACTACAAGGTTTGCTACAATATAATTTACTTAATATTGAATAATCATTAGTACTATTGCGAAATATTGACCCACCAAAATTATGCACGAATAAGAATTGGTGTGAAACACTCATACGAAACGTAATAGAATTGGGAATGTTAACTGCAAAAATAAAAGATGTTTTTATTCTACGTATTGCTAGGGTACTCATTCAATTTTAAGCAACTACAATTTCAATGCCACTAACATTTGTAATGGCCATATTAAAATGAAGCTCAAGGACAGTCGCTCAAAGTTGCATATATTAACTAAAAAACTGCGTGTTTTTCACATCCTCAACTATATTATTTTTATACAAAGAAGTGAAAAAAAATTTACACATATCAATAAGCAATTCAATCATACTTTTGTCATGTTGCTAATGTAGTATGTGAATGTACATAATCCCACAGAAAATAACATTGTATTAATTCTCAAAATATTGTTGTTCACGTCCGAAAATGTGTTGCTGCGAAATTATATCTGTATAATCACGTTGAAAATTTAGTATGTTAAGCGTTGTGGAAATAAAAATGTCTTAATTTCTAAAATACCGGTAAGCCTATACGTTTCTCAGAATATTACTCTTTATGTTAAAAAATGACTTATTGCGAGTTTATATTGTATCTGTATTCTGTGTATAAAATTAGAATTAATATATGTTCTGAATTTATGAGATATAGTTTCAAGTTATATTAAAAAAACTGGGTATGATATAAGTGGGTCAAGAAGTAAAAAAAAATATTCCAATATAAATTAAAATATATATGTATATATTGATTCGATGTTGAAACTGATCAGAAAGAGGAGAAGGAATTATATTTTCGTTGGGTTTTACTTTGTTTATAGTTTGATTTTTCTATTACTTTATTTGTATTTCTGGCGGTGTGGAAGAGAAGGCCTAATGGCCTTAAGTACATCAGAAAAATAAATAAATAATAAATAAATAAATAAATAAAAACAAATAATTAAATAAAAACAAATAAATAAATGAATAAAAGCAAATAAATAAATTTAAAACAACAGTTTAACGTCAGGCACATGATGAAATGTTTTCTTTTCGGTGCCTGATTTACAACTGTTTTAAATTGAGTTAACCCTGGCAGGCATTTGACTAAGTAGTTCATTAATTCATGTAAGTGACATAAAGTAAGATTCAAATTTATGGCTGAGGAAAGCTTAGTAAAGACAATTCGTTTTGGTTGTGTATAGTTAGGTTTCCGAGATTTCCGAAAATTTAATAACCAGTTTAATTAAAAATTGAAGCAGAAAGGAAAACCCGGGCAACGCCGGGTGCTTTCAGCTAGTACTAAATAGAAGCGGAAATAAGTACACACATTCTAGTGTAACATTTACATTTGAAACTCAAAATCCATACCTCTAAAACAGTAATTAATATATAATGCCTTTTTAATTAGTATAAGCAGATCCATTATTATTTCATTAATAAATCGTTTTTTAAGAAGATAGAGTGTTATTAACAAAAACAAAAGTACTCTCAAACTCAAATGTTTGCACTTTCACGGTGCATGTTGTTGCTCTTGACGATACCAACTGTAATACAAAGATGAATGAAACAATCAATGAATCAATTAATTAAGCAATCAGTGAATCAATAAGTCAATAAATCCATGGATGACTGAATCAATGGATGAATGAATCAGTTAGTCAGTGGATGTATGGATGAGTCTGTGTATGATTGATTGATTGATTGATTGATTGAATGTAATGAGAGAAGAAGAATTATAAATTAAATGGTAGGCCTATACGATGATAATTGCGTCCTTACAAGGGCTCTTGGAACTCCTGCATGGCTCAATGTGGTCTGCCTTTTCCGTCCATCCACAAAGAGTGAGAAACAACTCGAATATTCGTCAAACCGAACCTAAGGCACTCCGCGAAACTGAAGAGCTTTGCATACTGAGTGCAGTGTCAGGCGTTCAATAGCAATTATGATTTCTATTTTCCGTGACCGGTTGTGCACGACTCGTCTGGATCCTTTCCTTTCGTCTTTTCGTAGAAAGACTATGTCATCACAGACTTTACCCTGGTTAAATGAGGTGTTAGCAAATCATGTGTAAGTAACCGGTGATTATGAATGGTGCACAGAAACTGTATTTTAATCAAGGTTACTTTTCAACCGTGGTTTCATAACCCATGATTACTTCATTTTTAACCAAGATTGATGCACTTCGCCATTCCTTATGAAGGATTCTTATCGCCTTCGGCGAGGTATGAACTAGCGAACCTTGGACCGAGTAGGAAGCATGTTGACCACTCGAACACTGACTACGACAAGATATTTTATTAGTGTTTCAGAATAAGGCGATTCGCTTTGTTCTTAGATAATCGTGTTTTGTACTCGACGTTTATGTCTGTTTGGGACCAGACAATACTCTCTGCCAATGACAACATAGATGATATCTCTGTTCCCTCTGGGATTATTAGCTCGTTTGCTTTATGTCTGATATTATAGCCATTACGACGCACTAAGAGCCTCTGTATAGCTCTTCCCATAAAGCAGGTCGTTTACCGATTATCACAAGCATCGGCCTGGGTCCTTACCAGCATAACAAAACTTTCACAACGGAACCTGACAGCCTGGATTCACAAGGATTTCTGCGATATAAAACTTTAATGTCCTCTTGGAATGTCGTAGGAAGCCGGAACCATAAAAGTGTAGTTTAAAATATCCACAATAATTTATTCTGCAAAAATCAACAAACATCTCGGTGATAAATGAATGGCTTTCTGAGATAATTTTAACCCCATTGTTGTGGTGTTTTATAGATGTCGTGCAGAGATTGTGCTTCTCCCTTTAAATTTTATCGTGGCGGAGCGAGTTAATGTGCAGGAGGTGGATCACTGATATTAACGTGCCGAGGATAATATGAATACTGAAGTGAGAATTCAGTAAAGACAGCGCTTAAAAGTTGGACGTAATGTGAAGAAAGTCGAAATTTAGAATGACTGCAGAAATATGTACTATGTCATAACTTGGGAACAGATTTCTAGGTTATAAAAAGAGAGATTTAGAACTTACTAAAATCCAATTTGCCGGGATCCGGGCGGATATTAAAAAAATCAAGAAGTGTCCTTTTCGTAACTTGTATGCCTGATATTTTAAAGTTATCTGATTTGACGCCATTTTCAAGTAATTTGCCTGTCGATGGCAGCAGTATCGACGGATTATGTTCTTTCTTTCCTCTTTAATTCGACTTTCATATGTAGCTAACTGTAAAATCATTATTATTAAGTTTCATCAACAGTAATCTCACTAGACTGGAGTGGTTTGTAATTTTCTGTTTTTTGACGTCCAGACCAGTGCAGTTTGAAATGTTGGCAAACAAAGAAACAAATGCTAGGGTAGTGATAAAGATAAACAAATGCTAGGGACGCGATAAAATTGTGCGATAAGCAGCCATGATTGGTTGAAAGATATCCTTTCGTACCGTTGATTGGTCAAAAGTAGTATTACATAGTAAAAAGTGTAATAGTCATAATTATCTTCTAAGAAAATAGATATTAACATACTTATAAGTATGATATAAGCCTAAATCTGTAATATAAATATTTTGCAATAAAGTAGATAGTCACGTAATTTAAAGTAACAATATAGGCCTAAGTCTAAATCTATTTAGCCACCGGCGTAGCTTAGTCAGCTAAGGCGCGGGTTCGATCTCCTCTTGGGTTGATTACCTGGTTCGGTTTTTTCCGAGGTTTTTTTTCCAACCTTAAGGCAAATGTCAGGTAATCTATGACGAATCCTGGGCCTCATCTCGCCAAATATCATCTCGCTATCACCAATCTCATCGACGCTAAATAACCCAGTAATTTATACAGCATCGTTAAATAGCCAAGTAAAAATAAATAAATAAATCTAAGTACATATCGACCTCGGTATAGCGCTGGCCTTCTGTACTCGAGGTTGCGGGTTCGATCCCTACCCAGGTCGATGGCATTTAAGTATGCTTAAATGCGACAGGATCATGTCATTACTTACTGACATGTAAAAGAACTTCTGCGGGACAAAATTCCGGCACACCGGCGACGCTGATATAACCTTTGCAGTTGCGAGCGCCCTTAAATAAACCAAAATTTACTTTCTAAGTACATAATATCTTTTGTCCTCTTTTTTTCGAACAATGTCCTCCGTTTTGAACCTTTGTGTCCTCTTTTTTATCGATGTGAATCTGGTCACCATAACATAAAGTTAACAATTAATTTTCATTTAAGTAACTATTCCATTTGAGGTGGAATTTATGTACAGTTGTCAACAAAAAAAAGTGGCAGCACTCGTGAACAGCGATTATTTTCAAAGTCCACTTCGGGTCGCGGCGATGTTACACGATGCATGTGCTTGTACAAGCAGTTTCGGAACTATGAAAGTGTTCCATATCTGCGCCTCGTGGACCAGCGGTAGAGTGCTTGTTTAATGATTCAAAGGTTGTTGGTTCGGGCCTTCTTCAAGTTTTCATTTTATTTTTTAATCGTTCTTTAGAGATGTAAATGATATTCAAATTATCATTTATATTCAGTTATCGTTCTTTATGGATATCACGTTATTTATATTTTGTTATCGTTCTTTAGATATATGAATAAAATTCAAGTCATCATATGTATTCAGTTATCGTTTTATAAAGATTTGAATATTAATTATTATTATTGTATCTCCAATGGGGGTTAGCCCTATTTTACATATGTATGTTAGGGCTATAGTTTTATACACAAAAAAGATAAGCATAAAGAGAAATGGAAAAGAAAATTAAATTAGCTTACGCGATTCAAACAAAACATAAACAATCCGTAAATTAGGCATTGCGACTGCGAAACAAATATCAGGTATCAATTTGAAACATACAAAAACATTAACAACACACATACGTAACACTTCTATAACATAAATATGCAGCTTTCCGTACCATACATAATAAATTAATACACAATAGTCACACAAACACAATCAAACTATAATTACGACATTGCGACGACATCAAGCATCCCATAACTGACTCACATACATAACAAATCAAGCATCCGTTACAACACATACACTTCAACATAGTAACCACACTTTTAAAAGTTACAAATTTGGCTCCAAGAAGAATAAATAGGACACTGTTACTAATTACTATTCTTCTACAATTTCTTAAGTAGGCCTACATCTGTAATAAATATGTGAAATTCCGATATCAATAATATTGAGGTTTTTTATATTCTGTTATCGTTCTTTAGCGATATAAATAATATTCAAGTTATCATTTATATTCTGTTTTCCTTCATTAGCATTATAAAATAATATTCAATTTATTTATATTGTTATAGTTCTTTCGCAACATAAATAATCTGTATTTTATGTAAGTTAATTATTATAACACAAATAACCATTTTGCTTTGTAAAATAGGTTATTTTATTTAGATAATTGAATACATATTATATAATATCTTATATTAATTAGGGAAGAGTCGGGTAGTATCGGACAGTGCGTTTCTTTCATCTACCACCATATGGTAGTACCTGAATGACATGGTTACGTTTCTCTATGCGTCATCACAGAAACGTAACCATGTCAATCAGGTACTATCATCTTGTGGTAGATGAAAGAAACTCACTGTCCGATATTACCCGATGTCCGATACTACACGACTCTCCCCTAAACAAACCGATATTTATCATTTATATTCTGTTATCGTTCTTTAGTGATAATGTCTAAATAATATTCAAGTTATTTATATTGTAATCGTTTTTAGCAATATAAATAACATAAATTTAATATTAGGTTTGGAAAAATCCAGTTGCATAATACTGGTATTAGTTTTTCTTTTTGTATTATTACATTATACTATCTTGAACCACAGTAAAATGAAAAGGAGTAACGAGGAATTGAACCTGAGACGTTGACATCTAAATTCCGACGTTCGTCCGCCGAGCTACGAGGGCAAAAGTGTGAAAACATTTTCGGAAAAATTGACCCAATTACACTCTAAGATTTTCTGATGATTCGTAGAAGCTAGTCCAGGATGCGGGGGGCAAAGGCTAATTGGGATTTCCAGGTCTCAGATCGGGTCAAACATCCTGATAGAACTAATATTTAACCCTTGCCGTGACTTTCGGTGAAGTCCGGAAGGCCCAATTAGTCAAATCCACTCTCCTCATCTCCACGTTTGGGCCCCCTGGAATCTAATAAGATGCAAAAGAGATAGTGGTGTGCGGAAAGCAACGGGATGTTACCGCATTTAGGCCTAGCCATCCCAAGAAAAACTGAAACATGAACAAAGGAATCTTTTAATAGAAGAAGAAGGATCTTCTGCGGACCTCTGGAAAAAGAACTAAGGAAAAGACTAGCGAAGTGCTTTGTGTGGAGTGTGGCATTGTATGGGGAAGGAACATGGACATTACGATGAAAAGGAAGAGAAACGAATTGAAGCATTTGAAATGTGGATGTGGAGAAGAACGGTGCGTGTGAAGTGGACAGACAGAATAAGAAATAAAATTGTGTTTGAAAAAGTGAGTGAAGAAAGAATGATGCTGAAACTGATTAGAAAGAGAAAAAGGAATTTGTTGGGTCTCTGGTTGAAAAGAATAATAGACGACATTAGGATATGTGGATCATGTGCGGAGACTAAGAGGAAGGCAGAAAATAGGAAAGATTGGAGATTGCTGGGTTTGCAATGAAAGACCTGCCCATGGACAGAACACTTATGTATGTGGGTATGTTCAGAATGCCTGGAATATCGTGTCTAAGAACAGTCGCTATTTGCAATGACTAGTCGATTCCATGCCCACTCGACTGCAAGATGATCGAGATAAGAGGAATATAGACTAAATATTGAATTGTGGCTTTTTGTTTTGTTTTTTGAACGCTTAATTGTTTGAATGTTTTAAGGCCGACGCCAGTAAATTCGTCTTGTTTATGCCACGAAAGATATTTTTATTGTGAATAAAGTCTTTTTTCTTTCCATTTGCAGCCACAATATCATAATGATAAAGTCATGGCATAATATATTAATGAACCTGATGTTAATTACTAAAATAATCGTAAAAGAGAAAGGAGCCATTATGTATAGTTTGTCTCTTTCAAAAACAGAACAAAAAAGAACATAAAAAGCACGAAATTGTAGTCGAACGCAAGACTTCAGGAATAAGAGGCCGGAACGCTACCATTACGCTATCGAATAACACACAGAATACTTCAATTATAACTGTAGCTATCAGTCAAGGTGGTCCAACAACATGTAATATCGCCCGTCTCCGAATTGTAGCGAAGATACCCGAAGGGAACTTTGTTTCAGGAGAGCGGCCACTTTTTCTTTTGACAACTGTACAAAGAACTGGTGCAGACAAAGAGTACTACTGAACCGAAGACTCAAATTCTATCAGTAAAGATTTTGTTGTTGATTAGTCAGTTTTAAATCGCATAATGGGGGTGTATAGAGGCGAAAACTAATTTGTAAGCTCTCGCCTAACCTGAACAACCTTCAACACTTTTTATGCTAGGTTGCACTTTTCAAAAAGAACTTCGATTCCAGGAAATTAGGTGCAGGCCATTCGGTATCTCGTGAAAGGAGGGGAAGAGAAAAGTGGACTGAGAAGCTCTTCTCCCTCGCTACGCTTCAACTTTCAAACTAGATAGCTCGCTTACCCACACCATAAGGTTCTTAATGTGAGTTAAGGTGCACGATTGCATTTCGTTTCACGAAAAATAAAATCTTCGTCTCTTCCTTTCCAAGGCCAATATGGAACGAACTTATTAGACTAGTGTTTGTATGATAATTCTTTACATTTTAAATAGCGGTTTTTTTTGTTTTGTTTTTAGTTTTTGGCTATTTTTGTATTTTAATACCGGTATTTTTATTTCGAATATACTAAAAAAAAAAAACTAAAGGCGCTTTTCAGGCACAAACAGTTTATGGTTCTTTTAGGGGTTTTAGGTCAAATAGAATTTTAATAGGGAAAAATTAAATTATGTGTTGCTTGTGACCCAAGTGCAGTTATGTGTAGTCCTCAAACTAAACGTGACGGTTTTGCATTTCACATTCAGAACGGAATTCCTCCATAATTAATGAAACTTAATATTCATTGGACTTATCAAATCATATAAATCAGCTATGGGGACTATAAGCAAAGTAGGGAGGGAACGTTCCTACTCACCCCACATTCGTTTGATTGGCAGGCGAGGGGTAACACAGTTGTTTTGCTCAGTCAAGTGCAGTGGTGGGTTCGACACACTTTGCGCATCAGTAATTTCTCCGCAGTTATTTCTTGTTTCAAAATCCTTATAGTCTTTTGTTTATATGAAGTACATGTACCATACAATAATTATTACAGCCACCTACTGTTATTAGGCAAATTATATATTCTTCAATTGTATAACCATTCCTTTTCATGTGCATGAAAAATTCTTGAACTGCCTTGTGATCGACATAATAAATTGTGTCTTTTAAAAACAATACAGAAAAAACAAACTTCCATAGTCATTTAACTGTACAATATATTAAAAAATATAATTATCAATATAATAAATTGTTTTTTTAACCAATAAAAAGTAACTAAGCTCCATTATCATTTAACTTGAAAACATATTAAACAGAATATAATGATAAACATAATCAATTGTTTCTTTGTAAAAACACTAAAAGTAACTAAACTCCATTGTCATTTAACTTTAAAACATATTAAACAAAATATATGAGCTATGAATGAAACGAAATACTACTGTAAGCCTATACTGCTAAATTTCATTTTGTTGTTGTTGTTGTTGTTAATGGCTCTCGGAGTTTTTTGTTATTAACTAAAAAGGATATTATGCAAATCTAGTCTTTCAGGTGAAGCTCCCTGTAAAGCAGATTTGAATAATTTCAAGGGAAAAATTGTTCCGGGGCCGGGTATCGATCCCGGGACCTCTGGTTGAACGTACCAGCGCTCTACCACTGAGCTACCCGGGAACTCCAGCCGACACCGTCTCAACTTTTCCCTGTAAAGCAGATTTGAATAATTTCAAGGGATATAAAGGGAAAAGTTGAGACGGTGTCGGGTGGAGTTCCCGGGTAGCTCAGTGGTAGAGCGCTGGTACGTTCAACCAGAGGTCCCGCGATCGATACCCGGTCCCGGAACAATTTTTCCCTTGAAATTATTGAAAAAGGATATATTTGGCTCTGAAGTAGAACAACTCAAGCTCTGAAGTAGAACAACTCAAGCTCTGAAGTAGAACAACTCAACAGTAATGCTGAATCTAAAATGCATGTCTGTGATCCTAGACCTGGAGATATTTTTGGTCATATTCATTTGGGGGGGGGGAATGCAAACAACAGTAAGTTGAGCCAAACATATATACAATACGCATTGAAAATGTGCGCAGATTAGGAAATTTAGCTATTTAAAAAGATCCAATCCATTTTTTCCTAAACACTTTACTGGCGTGCTCGTTTGCAGCTCTATAGTAGCTATGTTGCTTGAGTAACATCAAATACAAATGAATTATTGAACAGACACATCTCCTTGTTCATTGCAGTTACTTCTGAAAATCTTTCTTTGAAAGAGGACGCAACAAGTAGGCCTAATATGCACTCAAAGTTTTAAATAAGCAAGTTCAGTTCCAGACACTTAATAAAATAATAAGTAACTAAACCCCGAAAATACCGTAAACATATCTTGTTTTGTATCTTTTCACAAGTATTACGAAAATAGCTTTTAAAATTGTAAATAAATAAATACTTGTAAGATCATCGAAGTCCGCTTTATGCTTCCGATCAAAGTGGCGTTTAATATTGAAGCGTTTTATATGCGCAATTTTAAACCCACATATTAAGCAGCAGGCTTTTTTTTGTAAGTAACAAAAAATTCTTTGTCACTCATTCTGAAACTGACGTCCCGAGATCGAAGCCATATCCGCCACTGAATGAAGCGTGTCTGTACGAAGCACCAGGCGGAGGGAATGGTCGGTGGAGTGAGGTAAGGAGGCTTTGATTGCAGTGGCCCTTCGGAGCCATTTTTCCCCATGGTTGATATAAATGGCTTTTCAAAATCATTTACTTTCAAATTTCTTTAAATAATCTCCAGTAATATCTGACCTAGTATTCTATTTAACAATCAAGTATTAAAAGCAATAGTTTAAAAAATAAAATAAGATAATGTTAAGATTCACATCTGTATGTAACATTATTTATTTTTCTGATATGTTTTGAATAAAAGTTTATTTATTAATTTATCATCCTAATGTTATAAATAAAACTAATATAAATTGTATTGAAAGAATAAATAGAATTATCAGTTTACTACTTTTCTCTTTCTAACTTATTTAGAAAGTCAATAAAACTAATGTAAACTGTATTGAAAATAATAAATAGAATAAATGAATAAATATACCAACAAAACAAAAAACAAAATAAGTAATACATCCTTCTGACAGGACAACAGGGTACTACCGGCAGAGCCCATAACTTGCGTAGGGGAGACTGTTGTACCTTTAAACATTTTCCACATTATATATATATATATATATATATATATATATATATATATATATATATATATATGTTTTTAATTTTGGGAAATGAAATTTTTTAAATGAAAAAATGCTGAAATAATTATTGAAGATTATTTTACAACTTCCTGTATGTATTTTCCTGTTTTACAGATCTATTAAGGATGGAAAAAATAAAATGAAGCGATATGTAATGTGTTCAAAGGTACAACAGGTTCACGTACCTTGGAACATACCCTCTTGTAAGTTGGAACACATGGAATATAGGTGGGAATATAGCTGTAAAAACTGACAATAATATTGAAAATGTATTTGCAATCATAAACCAGACCAGACTTCTCTGATTGAGATTTGATTTGCTGGAGGACCAATAACTGCTTCAGCAGCTTTCTTCAAGGCATCTGGATCAATTGGGGGCCTCTTAACTCCAGACTTACTTCGTGACATGATCTTAAAATAAAAGAAAAACAAAAACCGATAGTATCGTGTACTTTGGAACATGTTCCATGGTACAAGATGTTATGTGTTCAATGGTATACAAGAGGGTGCACTTAAATATGGCTTCCAAAATTAGAGATTCAAAAAATTATGGAAATTGAAATATGTTATTACTCACCAGATGATAGGGAACACACTGTATTTGATAGATAGTAACAAATACAATCTGGTTTTGTGTTAGAAAACATATATCAATGAACGAAATGTTTACTTTTGGTACTAAAAAATTCTTTTGTCCACAGAACTCACACTTTGCAATAAATCAAACCGAAACTACGACCAGAGCTACTTACCGGCTTTCTCTACAATCTACCTCAGTTTGAGTCTTCTAGGTAGCAGCAAATATTTAAAGAACAAAAAATGTTCAAAGATACATTATGCTGAAGGTACAACAGTCTCTCCTACTGCCGGTAGGACGTTACAGAAATACATCCTGCTAGAAGGACAACATACGGAAAATACTGTTTAAGAATATCCTACCGGAAGGACAAATTGCTATGTACAAAACTCCGTCTGGAAGCGCTTCGGAAAGGACATGGCTCTGTACGAATAACCATTAAAATCACAACCTGTAACTTCAGTCACATACTGTAGGCCTATTTTTGTATTCCCTGTACTTGAGACTACACATCAACTGTGACTGCTGGTGGCAGGAGATGAATTCGTGTGTGCGGGTCAGGCACTCAAGTGCAGGGCAAGCGAACGCCTGTCACTGACGACACCACACGTTACTTACATTGCGGCCACTGTCACCTGCCATGCAGAAACCACAACACAGGGCCACTGCTTGCCCACTGTCGCTTAGTGCCGGACACTGACTGCATGCTCTCTCTAATACCTAAATCGTTCCACTCCATTCTTAGTTATGACACAGTCTAGTATATACAGTCACGAAGCTTGGGATGATTTTTTTGCAATTCTCGCGATAGTTGCTAGCCGCTTGGAGCGCTGTGAGTACTAGGAACAATAGACTGTGTCACTGCCATCGTGATCTAATACAGGCCCTAAGGCAGACCATATACAGTAACTCGCTTAACCCGTCACGAAGGGCGGCGTTCCAACCATATAAATTAGTTGGAATGCATAAACAGTAACATATGTTTCTCTAAAATGTAGTGTAATTCCATTAATGAAATTTAAAACAATGATTATGAGACACTTCAGACAATTCACTTGCGAGTTAAGGTGTAATATTATTTTTGGTGTGAAAATTACGTGCTATGTGTAATACCTGCCTTTATTTCGATTAAATATTGCGAAATTCTTGTACATTCATTTATGTACGATTCAATAATTTTCAGTTGGACCGCACGGATATTTAGATATGTTGAAATTATAGGTTATGTTTACTGCACCAGTTGCCCCTTTCTGTCTAAATTAAGTTATCTCCAATGCCTTGCCTTTCATATGAAAATTATAGGTTATGTTTACTATATTTAACTTATATTCCTAAATTCGCTATCATACATTATAATTAAGCATAATGTCATGTATGATATCCCGGACATTCAATTAGTCTGTATTTTAATACTACAATTGAGTACTGAATTATTGTATTTATCTACTACTTAAGAGACGAAGTAACACAATTGTACGTACACTAATTTCATAGGACTGTTATGGTAAATGTTTCTTCTAAAATTAAGGTTGGTAGATGTGCTAAATTGAAATCAATATAAATTATTTTTTTATTAAACCTCAAAATAGCTTCAATTCTAAACACAAAATGTTGAGGCGAACAGATTATGTTAACATGTAAAATTCTCTTCGCATTAAAATAACACAGTTTTGTAATTATTTCTGCAACATATTATGCAACAAGAAGTAAACGGAACTTATGGACACATTACACCAAATAAAGCTTAGCAATGATACGCAATTAAGTTATAATATAATATTTCACTGAGCTCCATACACCGAAATAAAAAACCCGAACAAACATTACGGCCTGGTCTAGATCGAAAAGGCATTGACTGTTCCGTATTTCGCATTTTTGTGAAGAGCTATGTAAATTATGAAATGTTCGTTATCGGTTGTAATAACTGTAAATGGCTAAAATACAATAATTTGAATAATAATAATAATAATAATAATAATAATAATAATAATAATATGGGACAAGGAGACGTTTGTAGTGCTATAAATTCTTCTTCCGAAAGATCCAGGAAGGTGAGTTTATAGAATATAATATATATTTTAGGAAAATAATATATAAACCTTATGTATTTCATATTTCAATAGTGGAGGGAAGGTATTAATTTTTTTCAAAAGAACACGATATCGAAAGTACAATACATTTTATCGTCTGCTAGGGAAAGAGTCTGTGATGAGGCGATAGTAGCGATCCTGGTGGTGAGCAACTATCTTTGTTTGCATATTTTGTAAGTATTGAGCTTCATGACAGTATATATTAGACTGTGGTTATGAATCAAGTGCTGATACACCCAATTACTAATGTGGTTGACCTGGCTTCAAAATTGATAATGATAATCATTATTGATCGTTTCCTCTTCATGTAAACTTACTTCGGAATTCACTAATATCTCTCCCATTTACCTGTCCACCGACTGAGATCTGCGGAACTACCTACTTGGCTGCTGTCTGGTTTTACGTGGGTCCATATACTTAAGGCGAATTCACACGGGGATAGCTTACAGCTGTCATGTCCATTGATGCCCATAGGAGCAAGCGCGCGCTTTAGAGCTCAGGAGAGCCACAGCGCTTTACAGCGGAAAGGAAAGAGACAGACGAAAGTATATGTCGCTTGGTCGAGCTATATACAGGGATGGCCAGCACTGATTCAATATATAAAGGGAAGAGAACTTATTAAAACTGTATCCATGTTAATTTTTAGACTTATCTGAGAAGTATAAGTGCATTATAAGAATGTCAGTTTTAATTTTAATGCTCATTTTTCACAAGTTTGATTTCTTATTCAAAAGAAATATTTTCTCAACTTTTTTTTTATAGAAAAGTGAAATTTTCAGATATAGGCCTATTTATTTAGTAGCCTTACATAATGTTTTTGTAAATCTAATATACCGTATATACGTATTACTGAAGATAGTGTATTGAAAATTTTTAAAATATTCGCATGGAAATTGTTTGTAAGGAAATGAATTAACAAAACAACTACTGTTACATCATAAGCAAAAGATACGTGCCCATGTGTTGTAAAAATGTCAGCTCTATAGCTTCAGCACGTTTCGAGAAAATAATTTAATATTTTGATGATAGGAAGTTGCTCACTAATATCACATTAAAAGCATAATGTGATAAGAGTTTTGTTATGTAATATTAGTTACAGTTCAAAACATATACAGCACCTAGGTCACTTTGCTTTGTACTATAATATTGTTTTGATTAGTTTATTGATTACTTTTATAAAGCTAAAGGTACCATCGATATCAATTCCAATTTATCATGTCATACTCAATCTCTCTCTCTCTCTCTCTCTCTCTTTTTTTTTTTTTTTTTTTTTGAGATATCGCTTTCTTTATGAATGATGTCTCATCCATTTAGTACAGTATAATTTTACTACTATGTAATTTATGTGAATATTTCTTCTTAACTTTTTATTATGTTATTAACTTTTAAAACATAACTGCAATATTAAGAAATTGGTATTAGTACTTTTGTTTTACAGACAATATAGATAATATTAAACAGAAAGAGGCCATATAAAAATAACGACATAAAATTTCACGTTCCGTTTGAAGTTTGTGCACCACTGATTTCTTAACCCAACAGGCTGCTTATTCATATACACAACCCTTCCTCTTTCCACACTTAGCTCTTGATGCCCGCGCACGACGTCAAGGTCAGAAAAATTGCTTGCTATAACATATTGGCTTACAGGAATAAAGTGCTTGAAGCAAGTCGACTTTCCTTCGACTTTCTCCTTGTGATATTTATTTATTTATTTATTTATCTATCTATTTAACTATTTATTTATTTAATTATTTATTTATTTTGCTAATAATTGTAACATAAAATATAATATAAACAGAAAAAATTTAGCTCCCCCTGAAATAGACAGAAAGTCAAGTTGTAACTTGGCGGTCAAGCAGAATTTGAGTTGCCGACTCGTCAACTTTTTTGTCCACTCTCCCGTCACGTGATCAACTTTACTCCACCACTTTCCTCGTGTGAATGCTAACACGTAGCAACTTGCAAGCAGATATTGTGGATAGCATCCGTGTATGGTTTGTTTAAATTAATAGCTAATTAATGTAGGTATGGAATTTGAGGTTAATTTAACTTTCACACCCCACATTTTAATAATTAGTAATTCTGCTTACAAATCACGGATTTGTAATTCGAAATTATTCAAGCAACCACCTCTTTTTAGGTTATGCCGACACCTATTTAGAAGCAAGTTGAATGTGCTACTATAATTATTTGGAACCCTCGTTGCCAAAACAACGTTCATTCTATCGAGTTGATACTGAATAAATTCTTTAGATTCCTATATTACAAGATATTCGAAATACCTTGTCCTTTCCAATTCTCAACTAGATTATTGAGATGAATTTTGAGTTTCCATACGATCAATGACACAAGAACGCCTTACTCGATAATATATACCAGAAAAATATGAGCAAACATAATACTGATTCCGTTGAAATACCGTACTCGAACTAATCCCATTTTATATCCCTCCAAATATATATAGAAGAAATTTGGTTTTTAATATCTCTAGATCGAGAAAAATATCAAAACTTTTCCTTTGGTTTGTCCTGCAATTTATTATCGATTTATTAAATTTCTGATTTTTTAATCATAATGAGCAACATCTCTTTCATGTTTTCATTTCTTTTATTTCTATTGCTGTTGAGTTGCATGTACTAGTACGCCTACCTATTTTATAGCTGCTGTTCATGTGAATCATTATCAATAATTATAAATTAAATTTATGTGAATAAGGTGCTTTTGATGGGCATCTAGCCTGTGTACGTAATCCCATAAGTCATAATAAATAAATAAAAATAAATATGTAGACCCTATTTTTAGAATTGCATGAGATGTATGAATTTCCGTGGAATATACGGTACGAGAAATAGTTCAATAAGAATTAAAATTAAAATTAAACAAGAGGCAATTATTTCAGAAACCTTTTACGAAACTTAAGGAACAAGATGTCCAAAACATTAATGTAGAAGTGGTTCGCAAAAAAGGTAAACAAAAAAAAGTGTACCTCCAAGCATACAACATTCAGCGCGCGTTTTTTACGTGTGGAACATGGTTTCAAGTTTAGTGTCTCCGTGTGATCACAAATATGTTGTCAAGTTTAGAGGCTTCAAGCACTTGAGTCCTGTAAACTATCCTCGTGTGAATCAGGCTTTAGGCAACTCTTTAGCCTTAGCCTATTGTGCGCCCTATATTTGCGATGATTGTTCAAGTCCGACAAGTGACCTTGATAGAATTCTTGAATCTGACGCTGACATGTGGGCCATCCTACCTATCCTGATAGAGCCAAGTTCCGTCTGCATATGAATAGCCTGACAAGTCCCTGGGGCTCGGAACCTCAAGCCCTTCCTAATCAGGCGACGCCACTAGGTGAGCCATCCTGCTTCAGCTCCTGATAAGAATCAGGTTTCGTCCACATACGAGTATCCTGATAAGCCTCAAGGGCCTCAAACCTCTAGTCCTTCCTTTATCAGCATCGCAAATCCGTACTATCTCCAAGACTTCACCCCAGCCTATTTTACTATTGCGGATGTTAGATGAAATGAAGGGGAGGTGGAGAGTTTACGTGGAATGATAAAGGAAAACTATCCCGATTAAAATCCTTTCCAATATCTAATTTGTCAACCACAAATTCCATCATGACCTAACCGGGCATGGAAAACGAGCGCGTTATCACGTTTTTAGCCACAGATAGGGCCAACTGTCTTTTACCTACTTGTCTTTTTGCCTACCTACCTGTATTAACATTCCTGTCTACTTACCTATATATTTACATACCTTTCTACATATCTACATAATCTTGTACCTAGCTCTACTTACTTACCTACTTACTTACTGGCTTTTAAGGAACCCGGAGGTTCATTGCCGCCCTCACATAAGCCCGCCATTGGTCCCTATCCTAAGCAAGATTAATCCAGTCTCTACCATTATATCCCACCTCCCTCAAATCCATTTTAATATTATCTTCCCATCTACGTCTTGGCCTACCCAAAGGTCTTTTTCCCTCCAGCCTCCCAACTAATACTCTATATGCATTTCTGGATTCGCCCATACGTGCTACATGCCCTGCCCATCTCAAACGTTTGGATTTAATGTTCCCAATTATTTCAGGTGAAGAATACAATGCGTGCAGCTCTGTGTTGTGTAACTTTCTCCATTCTCCTGTAACCTCATCCCTCTTAGCCCCAAATATTTTCCTAAAAAAAAACTTATTCTCAAACACCCTTAATCTCTGTTCCTTTCTCAAAGTGAGAGTCCAAGTTTCACAGCCATACAGAACAACCGGTAATATAACTGTTTTATAAATTCTAACTTTCAGATTTTTTGACAGCAGAGTAGATGACAAAAGCTTCTCAACTGAATAATAACAGGCATTTCCCATATTTATTCTGCGTTTAATTTCCTCCCGAGTGTCATTTATATTTGTTACTGTTGCTCCAAGATATTTGAATTTTTCCACCTCTTCCAAGGATAAATCTCCAATTTTTATGTTTCTATTTCGTACAATATTCCGGTCACGAGACATAATCATATTAGACTTTTCGGGATTTACTTGCAACCCTATCGCTTTACTTGCTTCAAGTAGAATTTCCGCGTTTTCCCTAATCGTTTGTCGATTTTCTCCTAACATATTCACGTCATTCGCATAGACAAGCAGCTGATGTAACCGGTTCAATTCCAAACCCTGTCTGTTATCCTGAACTTTCCTAATGGCATATTCTAGAGTAAAGTTAAAAAGTAAAGGTGATAGTGCATCTCCCTGCTTTAGCCCGCAGTGAATTGGAAAAGCATCAGATAGAAACTGGCCTATACGGACTCCGTTGTATGTTTCACTAGACACATTTTAATTAATCGAACTATTTTCTTGAGAATACAAAATTCAATAAGAATATTATATATATTATATTATATTATATTATATTATATTATATTATATTATATTATATTATATTATATAGCTCTACTTGTCTACATTTATCTCTCTACCAATATAACTACTCACTTTGTATCCAACTTCCCGATTCTGTATCCACCTATCTAACATTCTACCCATCTAACACTCCATCCCTCCTCCCTCCTAACTACCTAGTCCTCTATCGACCTACCAAAAACTCTACCGAATTACCCACATCACTACCCACTACCCAACTCTCTACACACCTAATCACCTCATTATCCATCTATCCACATCTCTATCATCTCTCTGCTCACCTACCCACCTATCCATATCCCTGCCCTCCTCTCTATTCTCTTACTCAACTCTCTGCCTACATAACCACATCACTACCCATCTATCCACATCTGTGTACAGTGGCTCTCTTTTTATCTTTATTACCGCTGAAAACTATTGTGTTGTCTTACTATATAAATTTAATTCCATGGTCTTTTATGGATTCCACCTCATAACTGGCACGCTATACGTGTTCCAGTTTCCTTCCAGTACGCTTAAATTTTCTATTAGGACATCTGATCCGTTTATGTAACTAAGAGGTCACCGTTCAAAATAACATCAAAATCGATCAGACAGTGAGGGCATTCGGAATGCTTTGAAGTATACATCACTCACATGTAGAGAGCAATTGTATCGCAAAGAGGAATTCCTGACATCTCTGGTTCAACTATTGGATGTAAAGCTTTCGGTGGTCGTTGTTCATTTGAAACCAACCTAACCTTGACATCTGCCTCATATAGAATTCTGTGTTAACAAAAGCAATACCTAATGACTGTTAAACTGAACCTGAACTTTAGAGTTATCATCCACGAACAGAGTCATTTCTCGAAGTGAGACGTGGCGAATGAGGAGTTTTCTAGGAGCTGATCAGTTTTCCTCAAATGTACAAATTTCATTCCACTGACTCTTTATATATTACGTTTCCATAAAATAAGCCTATATAGTATATAGCAAGGTAGACATATCGTCGCTCATAATACGAACTGACGTAAACTAATTTACAATACTACTACTTTGCAGGAGAACATTTTAAAAGCATTTTTCAGTATGCCAATTAATGAAAAAGTAACATTTCAAAATTATTTTTCAGAACGAAATGTTACATTTGTTCGGATCAAATTTCTGCACATTTAAAGGACAAAACTAAAATCCTTTCAATCATTTATTATCATAATACACCGCTCTCCTAAATTGACTGAGCATATTGGAAATTAATTCAATGGCTTTGCCAAAACAGGTTTATAAAACAAGCAAAATTATATACAACTTTTTTGTTTGAAGTATCCCAAAGAATAACCCCTGAAATTTAATTTATTCATTTAAATCCACCACCAACAGAAGCAGGCTTCCAATTATAGGTGGCTTACACAGATACATACACAAAATACATAATAAGAAAAAAATAAACAACACAAACGAATGAAAGAAAATACATAACGGTAATAGATGCTAGAATATAATATTGCAGTTAATATAGTGCTAAATGTCAATATAATAATGCAAAATTATTTAAAAACTAGAGTAAAAACATTATAATACACTTCTTCATAATTTAAATATCTAAGGAAATACAATTCTTTTTAATATTGTATGAAATTTTTCAACTGTTAAACTGAAATCTAATTGAGATTCACAGTTTAAAGACAGAGAGTTGTAAGTATTACACATAAGAAACAATGGAGAGTTCTTGAAGAAAACAGTTCTAGGAATGGGAATAACAAAAGGTTGTCTATGACATTACTTACGGTTCATTCTGTATATTGAGATTCAGATAGATAAGTAGATTCAACTGTTCTTCTGATATGTTAAGACATGTTCTCCGGGCGATCAGTAGTCAATTCTGTGAATGCTGCTCCGTGAAATCTTATCCATGCATGAGAACCATGACCTATTCTGTTGTGGACATTGCAGCTATAGAATTAGACTGTTCTCATAGATCTCAGGTTAAAACCTCGGCAATTGCAATCGTTCATTTTATCTATTCCTCAACGTCCAGATGTCACTTGAGAATGGGAAGATTTCCGAAGTGTTGTCGTTATTTATTACAACAAAAATCTAGCACAAGGAAACACTACCGATGCCACAAATTCATTTTGCAAATATGGTTATAAATTTTAAAATGTTCCACTGTATCTTGGAATATTTACAACTGAAATAGTTATTATTTTATGCAAAAAAGTAGATAATTTTGATGATTATGGCATGAGTGAATGTTTGTCGCACTCACTATCGTTCGTGTGACAATTTTTACGAGTGTCATAGTAAGATTATGCACGAGTTGGATTCAATACTTTATGGTATCTTAGCATTATAAATTGTAGGAAATAAATTGTGAAAGAAATTCAGAATCCACAGCTGACAAATTGTATTCTTATGTTCGTATCGATTAGTTACGCCTGGCATTGGCTTTGAGTAAAGACAAATGGATGACCTTGCAGGTTATGTTACAAGTATTTGTTTATTTTGTTAATATTGTAACATTTATTTCTGCTTTTAAACCACCACACCTGTCAACAACGTGACTTTTATTCTTAATAATTCACCCTACAACAATAGATATTCCACTCAACACAGCAACACAATAGTCGTTATTGCACTCCACACGATGACAATGACAATACACGTGTATTATTAAGAAGAACAACAATGTACTCCTAATTTCAATTGATGTTCACAAAGCACAAAGTGCAGAACAAAACTGTCAGTTCTCAGTTCACAATTCGCTTGCCTTGCCTAATTCTTCTAGCTCACTATTCAAGTTCACTGCACATCGAACTCAGATCCTCCGGATACGTGGCCTTCGCCTGGCCATTGCCACAGTTACGGACTCACTCAAGTTCACTGCACGTCCAACACAGATCCTCCGGGTACGTCGCCGCTGTCCAAGACTTGACTTGATTGCTGACTGAAGACTAACTAACTTTCGTCGGCAACCCACGTTGTTATTTATTTACTACGAACATCTAGAATGTTCTGCGTCGCGAAGCTTCTGGACCTCCACAACAATCCGCTCCCATATCCTTCCTTACTTCCGCCCAGCCACAGTAGCTTTTCTCCCCCCTTGCTCCGTACGGCTGCTAGCGTCAGGGGTTCGTGTTTCCGTTTTCCCGCGCCTTCCTTCACGCCAGATGTGCGCATAACCCCCTCACGCAACCAGAACGTTCCAAACGGGTGCCACAATATAGTTTCTCTGAACCACAGAACTGTTTTATGTGATATTACAAAAGTGATACAAAATTCTTAAAGATTGTAAATAAATGATACATTACATTGTGTCCTGCATTTATTTCTTTTTACACGGCGCGTAGAAGATAGTCAGACGAGTTGCATGCATTCCGACCCAAGCGCTCCGATATTACGTCATAGTTAATACGTCATTGTTATTATCGGCACGCGTGCCATAATAAGCCGATTACGAACGATATTCGATATAATAGCAACCTGTTTATAATGCTAGGAAGGCATAAAATATTTTAATTACATATTGAAAATAACTCATAGGCTATATCGCAAACTTTCTAATCTATTTTAAAGTTCTAAAGCGAAGCAACCCTACCACACTTCATTTCATAACCGCAGGTAATGTCTAGATGAGCCATTTTCAACCGGAGTGCTGCGGCACAGCGAAATATCCGCTGGTGAGCCGCGAGGAAATAGTAAAGTTTGTCGTAGCAAAAATTGAAAATAATAATAATAATAATAATAATAATAATAATAATAATTAAAAGTGAAAAAGTAGTTAAAACAGTGAGTCCACAGTAGTTAACATTCAGTAAACACATTCCCCCCTAAAAAAAAAAAAAAATCCCTCTGGTTGGAAACCACTGGTTTAGATTATATGAGTGTACCGCACGATGTTAAATAGCACATTTAGTGTGCCACATGTTGAAAAAGGTTGAAAACCACTGGTCTAGATGTAGCGATCAGAACTCATTTCTTGAGACTGTGCTCAGGTATGGGTTTGAATCCCGCGTGGGCTGGGTTGGACGTTTCCGAGTTTTTGCAGTACTGTAAGGACAATGATAATATTAATTTCTGAGTGACTCAATCTCTCGAAAACACCATATAGGCCTATTTATCAATAATTCCCTCGAGTTAGACAACTGCTTAGTTAATACAGGATTATCAAATAACCAATTATAGAATACATAAGCCTACTTTGATTAATGCACAGCGTGACTCGCCGAAGTGGTGTGCAACTTGAAAATGGGTCACAGTCCTGCCATCTATTAGGAATATTCGGAACCCGAGTCACGTAAATGAAGTGGACAGGCATTGGATAAACACACACAAACACACTTTATGTTTCATAGCATAATAAATGGCGACGTTAATTTCCATATTCCACTGTAAAGTATAGCCCAACTTCCACATCGTAGGAATAATTTAATCATCCCGCATAAATTTATTTATTTTTTTTATTTTTTTCCACGTTTTCATTCTTTGTCATTGATTGTATTTAACCAAACTGTTCCAGATTACAATAATTACGAAGATAAGAAAGACAATATTTTTACTGATATACACATTATATCAAGATTGGATATTCCCATGTTATGAAATAGCAACATTAAAAGAGAACAACCACTAGGATCTCCACTGTCGAAAATGAATTTTTTGGTATCGACCGCTAGATGGAAGTACAGTTGAAAGCTATTACTGGAAGCACAGCTGAAAGCTATTACTCCATGCAATTCTATCACGATTATAATGCGACTTCTTTTACATTTCGCTAGATGGCAGCATAGTGAAATTGGAGGTTTTTGGAAAAAACATAAATTTTCAGGAGGAACAAAAAACTCTCTGGCATGGGGGTTGTTGACATTTCAAGTATAAAATTCATCATGTTATTTCTTAAGGTGTTACACAAACTTGAGAAAACTGAAGTACATTTACAACCAGGGACCGGATTTTTAGACTTTCAAAATACCATTTTAGCTTTTGGAATAGGTGAAATAGGTTTTTTTTAGATTTTATGTTCAACCTGTCAAAGAGGTCGCAAAAACTACCCGATCGTTAATAATGTATTCTTACAGTTATTCTTAAAAAATAAATATATATTTATTAAGGCAACATGGACCACGAAACTGACCTTTTCAAGAACCAAACTATTTTTCAAAATGTACAAGAGTCAAAATTTTGCTTCTTCTTCTTTAACATTATTTGTAGTTTGAATCAATTATTGTAACAATTAATATTTTATCTGTTATAACTACATGAATTTCAATTTTCAATAGATAAAAGGCACAGTACACACAACTTTTGATCAATAATTATTTTACAAAATAATAAACAAACAAAGAAATAAACAGACAAAGAAACAAAACAACATTATTTACTGGTAGTATTCCTGGTTGCAATATATGGCCAAATACTTTTCAAGATTCTCGATTAAGAAGGTTTTTCTATTGTCTCTCAAAATTCATTTGAAGGACGAAATTGTTCTTTTGACAGCACATTACGTCATAGATGCAAATTTCATCGCTGCCACTGCAGTAGGTACCTACGGTAACGGACAATTGAAGCTTTTCCCCTGGAGAATGGATCACACATTTTTCAGTTTTTCAAACCCCGAATTCGTCTACAATACTTTCTACAGTTTAAATGTGACGGTTTCACCCACAGGCACTTGTACTTGTTTCTGTAGAACCAAGTCAATGACACCAGTTGCATCTTTCAGTTGTAGAGACGAAGATTCCAAGTACTCAATATATTTTGGAAGGTCATTGAAATGTGCCTTGAGAAAAGCAAGGGAACCATAGACGCTAAGTACAGATTTTGCCTTAAGGACTGATGGAGCCTCCTTCACGTCCCCCCAATCTCTCCCTATCCCTCTCTACCCCTCCCCCTCCACCTCCTCATCCCCTCTCCCCTCCCCTCCCCGCCCCCTCCACCTCCTCATCCCCTCTCCCCTCCCCTCCCCGCCCCCTCCACCTCCTCATCTCTCCTCCCCCTCTCCCTCCCCCTCTCCCTCCCCCTCTCTCCCCCTCCCCACTCTCTCTGTGTTGACATTTATCCCAATAAATCTATATATAACACAGTAAATACAGGATAAAGCTTATCATCAATGATTTAGATTTTTTTAGATACTAAGGTCCAATTTAGGTTTCTTAAGGTTCAACAGAAGTCACATATACGACTCCTACGATCATGATTCGGAAGTATTGAAGAAATTATTAGGAGTTCAGGAGCAAGGAAAAATAATAGGTAATAACCTACAAATACGGTTCCTATTTATAACTTAAGTTGCCTCAAAGAAATACCATGTAAATGTCGGTAACTGTGGACAATGGTAATTTTAAGTAAAAATACTCAGTTTTGGCTGAAGTGTGTCTCTCCTTTAATATTTTGTTTTCTTTAATGTATCCTGTTTCTTTCCTTTCGTTGCTTATGTTTCTTCCATGAGGTTACTTCTGCACCTTATGATGACTCCATGACTAATACAATTCACGTGTTAAGTATTTTTCACAGAGGTGGCTTTTGCCGCGTTCGTAAGAAGCAGTACTGCCAATCTACTACAGTTTAAAATTGTGTGTATAAATGTTTGAAGATCATATGAATGGGATATTTGTAAATAGTTCCATCATCCTGGCTGGACGTAAACGCATTAAATAAGATGGGTTTTTCGTTTAATCGACGCAATGCAGTCTTATTCTACTCTGTGAAAAGAAAAACTAGTCTTGCTTCGAAAGTATTATTAATAACTAGCCGTACCCGTGCGCTCCGCTGCGCCCGTTAAAAGTAAATGTAAAGTAATTACATAATTAAAATAGGACATTTGATCCAGGGAACATTCGTGCTTGATAAAAGGATAAATCGTTTAATATGTTACTTAAATTGCGATCATTTTGGTCCAGGGAGCACTCATTCGGTGCAATGACAATTCCTTTAACATGTTTCTTAATTTTTATTACATGCAACCATAGTTTAATGAAGATTGACATCATTTAGATTTAATGTGTACATAAACATTATTTTAAGAAATACAGGAAACGAATATTCAGAATAGCTTATCGAAGCTATTTTAATCTTACCTGTCCTCAATTCACTCAGAAGTTACTGTAATAACATTATAGCATTATGTCCATCTAGAGAAACTGCACTTGAAATAATAATTAATTATAAAAATCGGTTAATTTAGCTTCCGATATTATATCATACAAACACAGAAACATTCTCTGTAGGCTATGTTTCATAGCTTTCGATTGTTGTTGTCCAAGGCCCCTTATAGACGAAGTAATTTGGTTTTTATTTCATTACACCGCCTTAGACGGCAATTATTTTAATTTTAAAATTTATTTATCTCATTAAATATCAGTCCTATCAAAATTTGCAAAGAATAAAACTTATCGGAAATCAGTTGTAAAGAAACTTTTGTTATGTAACATTTTCACAAAGTCAATAATAAGCGAGATGTTTCGATTTATTTAATTCAGGCCCCCTTATAACGTCCCTTTTTTTTAAAGTATTTTGAATGCCATATAGCCTAAAATATACACTCAGGGACAAAAAAAAACCGGACACTTTAATATTTGCTGGTATTTTGCAAAACATTATCTTCTCATACAATATTATGGTAGCCATCTGTTGTTATGGAGACGTGTATACATTGTTAATTGTTTTTTGTTTTATAAACAAACCATTACAACCAAATATTCCAATTTTGCTTTCGGAGTCTCAGCTATAACAATTTTTTCTCAACCATTTTGTGCTTCATTATCGTTATCATTCGTTATTTCTTTATTTTTACATTTTCTGAGCTTAAGTGGGGCTGTAACATTTGTCTTAAAACAAGATGCGACCTGAAGATGTGGCTCGAGCTGTAGCCCTTTACGATGATGGACGCAGTGTACGTTACATTGCAAATGTTATGAATATGGCTAGAAGCACAACCCATGGTGCCATAAAACGGTATAGAGAGACCCTAGAATATACCAGAAGACCAGGTTCGGGTCGTCCAAGAGCTACAAATCCAAATGAAGACAGGTATATGGTGTTGAGAGTTCTTAGGGAGCGCAACCTGGCAGCTACTAGTGTAGCCCAGCAATTTGTTAACATGCATGGACGCCCAATTTCGGCCAAAACAGAAGGAGGTTGAAAGCAAGTGGACTGATATCAAGTAGACCTGCAACTGGTCCCAGATTTCTCAGGATGCATCGAGTTGAACGACTGCGTTTTGCAAATGATCACAGGGATTGGAGAAATGGACAGTGGTGCTGTGTTCTGTTCACCGATGAGTCCCATTTCAATCTGTGCTCACCTGATGGACGTGAAAGAGTTTGGAGAAGGAGGGGAGAACGATTTTCATAGTGTTGCATTTCCTAAAATGTGCCGTATGGAGGTGGTGGAGTGATGGTTTGGGCAGGAGTGTGTACGGATGCTCGTACAGAGTTGGTTTTTGTTGAAAACGGAAGACTAACAGCTGATAGGTATATAAATGAATGTTTGGCTGATCATGTTGTGCCATTTGGCCAATTTGTAGGCGACAATTTTGTTTTAATGCATGATAATGTACGGCTGCATATTGCCCATGCGGTCGGAGATTATCTCCAAGAAGTGGGAATCCATGTTCTTCCATGGCCAGCAAGGAGTCCAGACATGAATCCAATTGAACACGTGTGGAACATGCTGGGACGGCGTGTTAAGAATAGACGACCGAGACCAGAATCGTTACAAGAGTTGAGGCGAGCACTTGGCGAAGAATGGGAACTTATTCCTCAAGATGACATTGCTAACCAAATTGAGAGCATGCCAAGACGTATGGATGCAGTTATTCAAGCCAGAGGGGGTAATACCCGTTACTAAAAATAGTTTTTAATGTTTAGGGCACCATAAAATGAAAAAACAGACCAAACGATGCCATAGTTATACGCCCTTTGTAATTTTTTGTAAATTTTCTCATCAGAATTTTTTTTTTTCAAATGTTGTCGCATAAGGTGCTAAATGAAACATTATTTTGTTTAAATGGGTTTTGTTTCATTTTGAAATAATTGGCAACAAAATACAAGGAAATATAGATGTGTCCGGTTTTTTTTGTCCCTGAGTGTAAGTTAAAACGAACTTAATTTATATTCCAATTTTCATCGAAATCCATTCAGCCATTATCACGTGAAAAGGTAACAAACATCCAGACAGGCAGACAGACAGACATACAAACAAAAATTTCAAAAAGGCGATTTTCGGTTTCAAGATGGTTAATTATACATGTTAACACCAATTATTTTTGGAAAATCGAAAATTACCAGAAAACTTTTGGCTACAGATTTATTATTAGTATAGATAAAATTATTCTCGTCTGTTGTTACAATTGCAGTAAAGAATTTGACATTGTCGTGAGAAGATTTAGAAGATATGAAAGGGTATTTTTTTTCTGAAAAATGTAAAAAACCTCTAAGTGAGACTCATAGTGGCTGAGTAAAGGAATTCCGATAATATACGAATTTTGTTTTAATCATTTTACGTAAATGATGAAATGATGTCGTCCTAGAGAGATGATGGTGAATATTATGGCAATTATGGTGGAATAAGCATAAGAACAGACGTCTGCCGTTTGAGAGAGGTAAATTCGCCATCTCCAGAATCTGCTCTCGAGGTTCCTTCCTTCCTACCAAGCACAATAAGACATCTATCTCTACCTGAGCTGTTCTGTGCGCATATTCCTTTGTCATGGCTTGATGAAGACACCTTCCTAACTTACGTCTCAGACATTCAGAGTAAATACAGAATACCGCAAAAGTTACAGTGAATGTGCGGAAAATCCTTTGTCATATAAATTCTCTGAACCGTTCACTTTCTACATCCAGCAATAGTGGACTATATGCAACAGTTACAATGCAGCGTTGTCAAGTCATACAATTTATCACATTTTGTAGACCGTAATATGTTTACATAAAATATATAGTCATTGGATATATACCTAATAGATTTTAATTGTTTTATTTGATTGAACAATCGATAGTTAAAATACATTAATGTTTTCTGATTAGATAAAGTATTTTTGTAAGGTCTATTTATAGTCTCTTTAACTGCGAAGTCATATCGCGGTTGTCCATTGAAAATAGTTAATTTGATATCCGTTTCCTACCATCTACTGTCTACGTGTAAAATTATGGACTTATTTTCGCAAATCAATTTGTTTCTTTGTTGTAGTGGAATCTGGAACTATTAATTCATTTCGCTTTTGCAACAACTAGATATTACCGAGGAAAATAATAATAATAATAATAATATTATTATTATTATTATTATTATTATTATTATTATTATTATTAAAAAGGGTTTATTTAACCTGGCAGAGTTAAGGCCATACGGCCTACTATAATACTTAACCAGGAGTAAAACTGCGCTACAAAAAACACAAATTTACTAAATACAGTGCACAAAAAAAAACTGAAGGGACTAACGATAATACAATGTAAACAATAAGTAAGTAGAAATGAGACATAATATGTAACTAGGGAACGGATATCTAGGTGCTAAAAAGAGAGATTTAGGACATTATAAAATCCAATTTAGTACTTTTAGAAGTTTATATAAAATTAACAATTATTAATTTTAATTCTAGTAAATATTCCATTTTAGGTGAAATTTAAATACAAAGAACTGATGCTAACAATGTATGCTACTGAACTTAAGACTCAAATTATATCAGTGAAAGGGACTTATAACTGGTTGATCAGTTTCATTTCGCATGGCAGGGGTGCATTGACGTGAAAACTAATTTGTAAGCTCTCGCCTAACGTGAACAACCTACCACCCCTTTTATGCTAGATGGACTTTCCCAAATGAACTTCAGTTAAAGAAAATAGGTAAAAAATTTTTCTCATCTCTTCTAAGACCACTCGTGGACGAACTTGTCTGTTAGATTTTTTTTCCATTTTGAATAGCATTTTTTTGCAGTTATCTTTGCATTTTTTCGTTTATAATACTGGAATTTGTATGGTAAATATATGCAAAGTACTAAAAAAGCGCTTTCAGGCACAGACATAGGTTTCAGGCATTTATAGCCTATGAGTTTATGGTTCATTTAGGCATTTTAGGCTCTATAGAATTTTAACAGGGGGATATTGTGTACGTGAAACACAGAGATATCTGAATAACATAGTCTAGGACGTAGCAAACAAAATAGATACGGAAGCAGATATCCGTTTTCTATATAATAATATAACATATAGAAAGAAAGGGAAAGGCATAATAAAATAATAAATGAGACATACAAATTATAAAGGAGACAATGGTAGCGGTGGTGATGATGAAGATGATAATAATAATAACAATAGTCTAATAATAATAATAATAATAATAATAATAATAATAATAATAATAATAATAATAATAATAACAAAATAGTGAAGTACAATCTAAACAGTGAGCATAATTTTATTAGGTACACACACCAAAGGAAAATTATGATAATAAGCAGGGCCTAGCTAAAGTTATTACATGATAGACATAACTAGACTGCGGCCTAGGGTTACCGATTCGCGAGATTAAAGGTTGTAACGCATGGAGTATACATGACGTCATGACCCATGGGGGAGGATGTCACTGTGACAGTACAGTTGGTTTCCTAAGAAATTACATTACTGCCTTTCTCATTCTGTTTGGCGTGTGTCCTTGAAATCACCATACGTACTTGAGATCCTGTTAGTAAACAAGTATATTTTATTTCTTTTTAATTATTTATTTATTTATTTATTTATTTATTTATTTATTTATTTATTTATTTATTTCATTTTATTTATACATGCATATTCGTGTTGGTCTTAGTTTCGCTGTTTTATAATTCACACTACTGAGGAACATGTCAAAAATTAAGAGCACCAAGCGTTTCCCTCAGAACGAACTAATAGAGAAGTTCAGAAGTGTACATTTACTTATTAAAGGAGAAAACACTGAATTTTGTAAATTGTTAAAAAAGTATAAGAACAGATAGAACTCGATTGTTTCAAAAGCAATGCATTAGCAAAAGGTATATGGAAAATATTTAATTATACAGTCAAAACTAGCCTTCAACATCAAAATCATACATAAAATATGAAAAAGAATTTTATCGAGATTTGTGTATAATGTTCGTACATGCCACCATCCCTTTCAACAATATTTCAAAGCGTTTCTAGAAAAAAGTTTTCTTTTGATACGTTGCGAAGCTTACAGGTCATAATGTCCATCGTAGAATGTCCATTACATTAATGTCCAGTCGATATTAGGTCTAATGACAAAAATGTCCACACTAAATACTGTATAGGTCCAGTTTTCTTATGCCAAAATGTCCACGCAATAATGTCCATCAATGTCCATCTTTTGAGCCAATTCGATATTAACATAAAATTATTAGAAAATTAAATTGTTTTAATAGCAGTTGCGGCACAAATTTTTTAATTAAAATGGGTACTAAATGTGTGCAAGTAAGTGAGAAGTCACAGAATTTACATGATTTGATAACGTTAAGAAAATTACATCATTCCTGCTCAAGAGGAACCGTAATGTTGATTTTAGGTGGTATTATATTGCTCTGAGGTAAAGCTTCATATTTCCTTGGTCCTTATATTGCTGATAAGATCGTACTGTTTGTAGCATCCTTTGTTAATTTGTTTCATATTTCTTGTTTATTGGGCGTCTGACATCCACACTAACATGGTGGGCAGATACTATCCTCTGGAACCTCGAATGAAACCATTCAACTACGCATTCTTCGTCCGATGGTGGCCATGGAAAGTTGATTCATAAACATTCCATTCCTCTGGTAGAAATCTAGGAGCAACAGCTCTTCGTCTTCCTTGCGCACGTCTACCCTTTACATAAACATGTTTCATGTAATCCGCAAGCTCTAGAAGATCCTCATGGATGTCATCCTCATGTCAGATGTGGCATGTATGTCTGGAAGACATGGCTAATAGCTTCAGCATTTGCTGTCTGCATGTTATTTTGTCTACTGTTGCAGCAGTTTCCTTGGTCACGTATCATATTGGAATTACATTACTACGTGGACATTTTGACTATGTGGAAATTTTTATATGGACTAGTTGCCTTGTGGACGTTTCCGGCAGTGAACTTTGCGGGTTGGACGATATAGTGCAGGACAATATGTTGTGGGCATTTTGGCATAAGAAATCTGGACCTGTATTTTCGGAGAATGTTCGTAGATTCTTGATGTTTAATAATACATACTACAAATTGAAAAATGTTAACAGGTATAGGGATGTATTTGTTTAATTTACAGATTTTTTGGCTAAAATTTAATTTCAATATTTTTAAAAAATACTTTCAAGATTGTCATACCAAAATCCATACATATGTATAGTCCTTTGGGTCTGGTTAATGTACACAAAATGTTTCATCAGTTTTGGATGGACAGTTATTTAAAAAATGCCGAAATCCTTTTTCTCTGTTATACGTTTTTTATATTAAAAGGACATATCTCAATACCTGTTAACACTCTTCAATTTGTAGTAAGTATTATTAGAAATAAAGATTGTAACAGCGCTCCCTGAAAATCTTGTTCAAATATATATATATATATATATATATATATATATATATATATATATAGAGCAGTTTTTTGGTAACATTCACCCAAACTTCATTAAATTAATTGTCGAGATAGACAGTAATTTCTTATCTTAATAAATCTGATAAGGATTAGATATTGTGCGGAAATATCATATTGCGATACAAGGATGGTAAATGTACAGTAACAGAATCGATAAGTTAGAGAACATCGCGGATTATTCCAAATTAAGTTGGCAACATTGCCCGATTTTCCTCCCGCGCAGTTACTAAGGTGGTAGCTCATTTCCCGCGCGAGTATTTCACTTCTAAACATTTTAAATGTCGTTTGGATTAGCAGTACATGTATCAGAATCAAGTTCAACTATGATAAGTGTGTCTTATATTTTCAATGGATTCGTGATGCATGGGCAAGCATGTTGCTCCCTCTTCTTGAAAGGAGCTTGAAAAAATGTAGCATCTCCAATCAACTGGACAGAACAGAGCACGATCGTGTATGGAGAAGTGACAGTGAAGACGATTTCCCAGGCGGCGACGACGACGACAACGACGACGACGACGATGATGATGATGATGATGATGATGATGATGATAAAGAAAACCAGCGCAGAATTAAGAAGTTAATAGTAATAGAGAGAGGGATAACAGTAGGAGGAAGAAGAATAATGTGCTTAAGATTTTCTGATGATATGGCATTGTTAGCATAAGAGGAGACGATACTAAAGCCTTGGTTTTTCTGAACCGACGCATGCGACGTGCGAGGTGCGAGGCCCGCCTCGCACAAATCTGGACTACATGAGAGATAGTGAGTGGTTTCTATGGCTGCGAAGTGCGCGATCTGCGGAGGTTCGCAGAGAGGCCTCGCAGCGTCTTCTCGGACCGAATCGCGGGGCCGGATTTATGCGAAGCGCGCGAGGCCTCAGCAAATACCTTTGGTTCTAGAGCAGGGACCGTCAAGTGACTACACTCTCGTGCGTACGTACAAACCCTCAAGCCCTGACGTACGGCTGCGGGCAAGGGTAGCTGCTTCCACAGTGGCGGAGCTAAGAACTTGTATGTGAACCAAATTTGTGATAAGAATGTAAATTAATTTCAGCTTTTAATTGAAGCACGCTTTCATTGTTAATTGCACTATACTGAAAAACAGTACTCTATACAATTTTGTACAGTTAACTATATACGAAACAAATTTTTGCATGTTTGCACAATAATGAAACAAAACAAAATATACACTTTTATACATATTAATATACTGTTTGTCTTCTTCTCATTGCTATACAATTCAATTAACAAAATAAAACAACAGTACAAACGTTGTTATTCAAATACAATTCTCTAATAATAGTACTTTTTCTTAAACATCAGAGATCCGCTGCGATTTTTGCAGTTTTCTGTTAGTAGGCAGCTATTTAATTCTCGGAGCTATTGTTTTAGTACCAGCCAATCGCAAACATGCTTTCAATTGTTCATCACTTAGTTGTTTCTGTGACGTGACTTTGTAAACTTCATTAAACAAAACAGTGTTTCGCATATGTAGGTTGTCCCGAACATTTACAACGTTCTTGCAGCAAGATTGTACTGTTTAGGAAACCTTTCTCGTGGAAAACAAGTATAGAAATGGTTAATACTTTTTGTTTTGATACTTATCCTTTAGCTCAATATCGCTTTGTAAATAAAGTATTTCTAATTGTAGTTCAGCAGGAATATCCAGGACACTCACTGAAAAAGATATTGCAAATATCTTAAATTGTTGTTCAAGATCTCTAATATCCTCAAATCTACGTTCGAAACTTCGCACAATTGTTGCATTATTCTTATATATTCTTTCATGTTCAAGGCTTCTAACAGGTTTCCCATGTACATCCATAAATAAGGCAGTTTCATTTCTAAGTGCGAGAAAACGTTCCAGAATTTTTCGACTTCACCACCTTACCTCGGTATGGTAGAGTAAATCCCCATACTGTTAATACCATCAAGCAGTGCCCTGAAGTCCCTGTGATTGAGTCCTTTAGACCTTATGAAATTAATTATTCGCATAACAACATCCATTACATTGCTAAGGTTCATGTTTTAGCACATAAATATTCCTGGTGCAAAATGCAGTGCACCGGTGCCCCCAAGCGACCTCGATAGGTTCCACCACTGATAGACTGCAGTGTACAAGTGTACTGCCCGCAGTGGAAGCCGTAAGCAGGCCTGTACGCACTCTCGCGATCTTGACTCGACTTGGCGGAGCCTGTTCTAGAGGGAAGAAACAACTGTGGGTGGTAAAGAAAAGTTGTAAATTCACAAATTTTCATTCCTTAAATTTAAAGGAATTCACAACTTTTAGATGATTGGTTCTATCTCCCTATTCAGGAGAGAAAATAAGAGATAAGAAGGGTAGCCTACTCGTCGGAGTCGTTACAAATACCTGTTCTACTTGACTAACCAACTATAGATTGCAAAGAGGGGAATATAAAATACGTAAGTGATGAAAAACAAACATGAGGGTTCACAAGAACGGATATATGAAGAAAATACTGACGTATCTAGAAAAAAATTGAAATTAGATAGCCTAGATAGAGTAGAAAAAGACAGTCTACTGATCGCAAATACTGTGCATGTAGCAGTAAAACGGTATTAATTCACTGACAGTGTTCGTCCCAACGACAGATCCTTCACTGCAAATCTAGCATTATTCAATCTTCCATATTTTATGCCTTCTTCTTAGTCTCCACATATGTTTCAAATATCTTATATTGTGTAACATCTGATAATTATTTCTGCTCCGAACTTCTTTTCCCGTTCACAATTCCTTCCAGTGCATCTTTCAGTAGGTAGCTTCTTCTCAGCCAGTGAACAAACCAATCTGTTATCTGTTCACAGCAGGGATGTTAAATCGCCTGTATTACGTGCTCATACTACAAGCATTACAAATCCAACAAGATTCACTTTTCAGCAAGATAAAGTGCAATCATCGCTCGTAAGGAAATGGTTTGCAGGTTCTTGAGAGCACGCAGTGCAGGCGCTTTGATAGCCCTGGTTTACAGCTTTTTAAAATGAGTCCAGTACTCATTATTTTCAGGTGTGGATTCTAATTTAGTGGCTTTCTCTTGAAAACTTGCTTCAAATTTTCTTCTTTCTCTTCGTTCTTCAGTTTATATATATATATATATATATATATATATATATATATATATATATATCTCCAATTTCGTCACAAGAAAAATATTTGAATTAGATACATATAGCGTTGACAAATAGTCTAATGAAGATATCACTGTCTTCTCCACTAATAATGCAGGATAATTTTGGCTTATTCTTTCAAAAGTATCAAGACGGTAAAATCCATTGGACATAACAAGCGCTCACCAACTGATTCACGCGAACTCGCAGGATGAGAAACCACACGCTTCTCAGCGTCATTGCGAAAATGGTACGCAGGGTCGGGGTTGGTTTTTCTGAACCGACGCATGCGAGGTGCGAGGTGCAAGGCCCGCATCGCACAAATCTGGACTACACTAGAGATAGTGAGTGGTTTCTACAGCTGCGAGATGCGCGGTCTGCGCAGCGTCGCAGAGAGGTCTCGCTGCGTCACCTCGGACAGATTCGTCCGGCCGAATTTGTGCGAGGCGCGCACTGCGAGGCTTCAGAAAATAGCTTTGCATCTAGAGGGAAGAAACAATGGTGGGTTGTATAGGAGATATGTAGATTGGATTATTTTTACATTGCTTAATTGTAAATGAATTCACAACGTTTCGTAGAATGGTTTTATCTTCGTCATAGACGAAAAAAGGGGAGTGAGAAGTTGAAGATCAATATGAGAGTGCACATAAACAGATAAATAAAGAAAATAATGAAGTATATGGGAAAATAAAATTATTATAATTTAGATATGTTGAGTAGGGAAAACCTCCATTCACGTCCACGTCGTGGTTTCCGGGGCAGTGTAATCTGTGGTTACACTGAACAAATTTTTATATTTTATCTTGCTCCGAAACAAAAATAGGTACATATTACTAATAATTATGTGTACCCTAAATCTGAATTTAAAATCCAAATTGCCCCATCACGTACCATTTTCCGCGGAAAATGAATTTAATTTTTAATGAAAAACTTGTTTTTAATTTTTCACTGCTTCTGGTAAAATGACAACACACTTGGGGTTCAAAACGCCTCATAATATTTGAAAAATGTTTACTGGATATAAACATGATGTTATATAGTTTAAAACAGAACAACAATAAAAATATTTCATTCGTGTAATGAGAAAAATTTTGAAATATGAACTTACATTAAACGAATTTTCTGGATCACTTTTGTTTATAACTAGACCCGATACTTTCTTTTACAACGAACCAACAATAGTTTCCAAGCATCCTGGATGATGATCTTCCTTTCTATCGTCTTTCCATTTCAGATATTTCTTGATGAACTCTTTTCCCATGCTCCTCGCTTACCGCTCCAAGGTTGGGAGAAAAGAAATTCAGATGAGAATGTAAAAAGGGTATTTTAAGATATATATTACACCCCATTTTCTCATATGCACGTGACATGGCTTCCACAACAAGTTCTATGTAGTTGTCTGCCATAGAATTTCCAAGGAAATTTCAGCATACATCTTTGAAAGCACGTCATGCCATTTTTCTGTAATGGAAAGTTTTTCCTCAAACAAAGAGTCAGCTATAACTTTGTGAATTTGTGAACCGATGAAAATGCCTTCTTTTAATTTACCTTCACTCAAACTGATAAACTTTTCTTTTAAATACTGAAAACCACACTCTTGTTTATTCATTGCGTATACCTCACGTTGAACTGTTCTGAAATTTTCTGAATAGAAGGGACCAATATCTGTTAATTTATTACGAGTACAAAATAAAATGCCAACAACCATAAGAAACCGGAAATAAGTTATAAACTCATAAAATGCATTAGCTTTAGTTTTGGTTTACAACCTCCAACCCGCGCCAGACGTTTCCTGGGGGAGCGCTTATCGAAAAATGAAATCATAGTATCTCTTAAAACCTTTATGTGATACGAAGGAAAGAGATGCATTTTCAGATTCAGCGCATACAAAACCATAAGGAACACATTGTTTTAAGTCGGAGCAAAATTCTTATTGTTCAGTGTTATAGAAAACGGGAGAAGAATGAGAGCGTGGGTCCGTTCCTTACAAACCGAAATCCTCTGGCTATGGGGTCATAACTAGATAGAAAAGCAAACAGGTTTAGGGGTTTTAAGGTAACAGTCCCACCACGAAACTCACTCATTGAGGGACTAATGCCCTAGTCTGAGGATATTTTCAAATATTCGAAATTTTCAGGCAAAAAGTCGGAAGCGGTGGAGAGACCAGCTTTTAATCAGCGTTCAGTCTGAAGCGGAACAGACGAGAAGACCTAATCCAAGATAATTAATGATGAGGATAGTGATGATAATGACGATGATGATGGAGTAAGGAGATAGTGCCTACTGGATGCAATAACCGTGAATCTAGTAGTAGAATAGCATAGGGAAGCGTAAATCTGTAGTAAACGTGTAAAAAAAAAAAACCGGCACTCATACCTCAGGAAGGTTTAAACTAGGTCCAAGTTTTCAGATGTCCCCGTCAAGCAGCCGAGTTTAAACCTCCCTGACGTGTGCTGAGCTATCATACAGCAATATTAAAGCTAAATAGAAAATATTACAACGCCCTTTCACGTGATTCGTTTCGCAGCCGGAAGATGTAGGTTAGTTAATTTTACGGCTCTTTATCAATATATTATGGTTATTTAGCGTCTGAATGAAGGTGATAATGCCGGTGAAATGAGTCCGGGGTCCAGCACCGACAGTTACCCACCATTTGCTCATATTTGGTTGAGGGAAAACCCCGGAAAAACCTTAACCAGGTAACTTGCCCCGACCGGGAATAGAATCTGGGCCACCTGGTTTCGTGCCAGACGCGCTAACCTTTACTCCACAGGTGTGGACCACAGATCATAGAGAACTCTAGTAAGTACATGGGTTGATTGGAGCATGATAACTGGTTAGCAGGCAAATATGCCACTTTAATCCGTGGGAAAGAGTGGTCAGAAAGTTGATTATGGATATAGTAAATGGTTGGATTATCTACAGAGAAATACATGGACGAGACTCCCTGGACCTACTTAGAATCCGATGATACTTGGCTGTTCAATATCTCAAGATGTTTTCGAATTGCAAGAGAATGAGGCGCCCTATTTCATCACCTCGAGGAGTGAAATTTGATATGAGGTTTGATAATAGAGGTCATTTCATGGCAAATCGACCCTCTCAGAAACACTGCCGGATGGAATGGTGTAAATGGAGACCAGTAACATTTCGCAAGAAGTGTGATGTAACGCTCTGTCAAAGATGCTTTGAGCCTTACCACACTAGGTAAAGACAGATATTACTAAAATAAGTGTTTGTCATTATTGCTGCAGCATTGTATTTTTGCATTAATTACTAAAACCGTCATAAATAAATTTATTTATATAGGTGTAAATTTTTCTGGTTATAATACATTAAATATACAAAAATTATATTTACTTTATTGCAAATGAATACGCAGATATCATAAGTGCCCAGAGGTCTATTCATAGACAGGGTCATATTCAACTATTTGGTGCACAGCAGAAGAAACAAAATATAGTCTTGACATCTTATGGATTAAATTTTTGAAATAGATACATTGTTCTAGTTTTTTAAGTAAAAATAATTTGGGTTTTAATGGTTTAATTAAATACAAAATTCTATAGAAGAGATCCCTTGAGACTCCAAAATAACTTTTAAATTTTGTTTCACTATCAATCAGATGGCGGTTTACAAGAATATTGTAAGCACCCTCGCTTTTCCTATTCTTGAAGATATCACTGTCTTCACCAAAAAGAATACAGGATCATTTCCTCTTCACCATTATCTTCCTCTTTCATCATTAGCAAACAGGTGACGAGATCCACCATGCGCTCAGCGACTGATCCACGCGATCTCGCAGCCTGAGAAACCACAAGCCTCGCAGCGTATTGCGAAGATGGTTCGCAACGGCGGCCTCGCATCTCGCACGTCGCATGCGTCGGTTCAGAGAAACCAAGGCTTAAAGGATATACTACTGGAGCTAAATGACAGCTGTGAACAGTATGGGATGAAGTTAAATGTAAATAAGATAAGACTATGGTCATAGAAAGAAAAATAAAGGAAGTAAACTTGCGAATTCTAAATGAGGCAGTAGAGCAAGTGAACAGCTTCAAATATTGGGGTGTACTATAAGTACGTAGTAATATGAGCTACAGCCAGGAAGTCAAAAGAGGATAGCAATGGCAAAGAAAGGTTTTAATAGAAAAAGGAGCATCTTCTGCGGACCTCTGGAAAAAGAACTAAGGAAAAGACTAGTGAAGTGCTTTGCGTGGAGTGTGGCATTGTATGGAGCAGAAACATGGACTTTAAAACGAAATGAAGAGAAACGAATAGAAACATTTGAAATATGGATATGGAGAAAAATTGAGTGTGTGAAGTGGACAGAAGGAATAAGAAATGAAGTTGTGTTGGAAAGAGTGGGTGAAGAAAGAATGATGCTGAAACTGATCAGAAAGAGAAAAAGGAATTGGTTGGGTCACTGACTGAGAAGATAATGTCCACTGAAGGATCTACTGGAAGGAATGGTGAACGGGAAAAGAGTTCTGGGCAGAAGAAGATATCAGATTGTAGAGGGCATTAAGATATATGGATCATATGAACAGACTAAGAGGAAGGCAGAAAATATCAAATATTCGAGAATGCTGGGTTTGCAGTGAAAGACCTGCCCATGGACACAACACTTATACATGTATGTATGTATGTATAATAGCAGGTATTTATTATAACAAATCACGTAGTATCATACAAAATAAAGGTAGGTCTAGTTAATTTATTGATGCGTGCTATTAATATTGTAGGATACCGTGTAAACGGCCGGTTAAGCAAGACAAATGACATGCATGCAGTGTGTGACATAGGATGGGTTTCAAATGCATCCTGTTTTAAGGTAAAAATTTTACTTAAAATCTATTGTTAACTGCATTTGTGTTTAATTGTTCTTAATTTGTTGTGAATACATTTCATAAGTTTTATTTTTGTATGTTTTTTCTTTCCTTCTTTCAAAAGGGGAGTGCGCGGCTTATTCGAAGGCGCGGTGTATTCGAGAAAATACAGTAAATAAAAGCAGTTGTGTATTATTAAGAATTTTTGAAGTCTTCAGATGGTGCCAGAGCTAAATATCCGCTTGTTTATGAGAGAAATGACGGAAAAGATAAATTTGTCTCTATTGGTTTCGTTACAAAGAGCCAGACGTCAGGATTGGATTGACAGGTCGTGCGATGTCACATTCTTTAGAAATAAACTCACACTGAAAGTCGCAAAGGCAACCCATTCTATTGTTCTTTTCTCCGCAGGGGAGTTGTTTCCAAAAGAGGAAAATAACTATCGCCAGCTCTGTCTGTAGAAGGAATAAAATAAATGTCATCCTACTAAACGAAACTGGAATTTTTATTTTTAACACCCAGTACCAGGTTTAAACGCGTGAACCTCGGATCCACTGTAGTAAACAATTAATTATTAAACCAGAAAAAAATTCACTTTTTTCACAGATAGCTGTTAACACGATGCTATCATCACAGAATCTCTCTTTTAATATTGAAAAGAGTGAACTGCTTGTGTCAATACAATTAAATCTGTAGAACCGTCGAAACAGCGTTAGTGGTTTTGTTTTTGAACAGCTTTTTCTCTTAATTAAGAGTAGAAATGTTGCGGTCGAGCGTTTCCGAGAAGAATGAAATTAATTATAGCATATTTTTAACAACGTTGTGTTAACGCTAATATTATAGAGACCCCCTCCCCCCATTATAATTTAACAAAAATTCCCCGAATACAGTTCAATAAAAGAAAACTGAAAATGAAAATCAGAATCGTGGAAATAATAAAAAATTGTTTTTTCTCTTGGGGTTATTCAAATATGGCTTACTTCTTTCTTGTGAGCGTAGCATTCCACTTGCTGTGTGTCTTACTCCTGATTTTTATTTAACAATTGAAGAGCATAAGCGAAAAACGAAAGTACAAAATTATCAATTTTCTTGAATAATTTCAAGGGAAAAATTCTCCCGGTGCCGGGTATCGATCCTGGGACCTCTGGTTGAATGTACCAGCGCTCTATAACTGAGCTACCCAGGAACTCCACTCGACACCGTCTCAATTTTTCCCTTTATATCCACACAATTCGCGTGGGCTGACGAGACGCCAGAGATTCGCATCGAGTGCATACAACGCTGGATGACTTGGAGTTGTGGTTTTCTGTGATGGAGTTCCTGGGTAGCTCAGTTGGTAGAGCGCTGTTACGTTCAACCAGAGGTCTCGGGCTCGATACCCCACCCCGGAACAATTTTTTCTTGAAATTATTTGTCTGCTTTACAGGGAGTTTTACCAGAAAAACTAGATTTGCGTATCAATTTTCTGTTATAGATGTCATGTAATAGCTCAGGTAATGTACATTTGTGTTGTGTCACTGTACATAATGACAACGTCATTGGACCAAAGAAATTTGAAGAATGATAACTTTAAAACAATAGAATTTAATGGGTCTTGCTCTCCTGTAAAGCCATTAAAACGTGACTTATCAGGTCCCCCCCTGTAGTTTTTAATTGATTTGCAAACGAAGCTTTTAATAGAAAAAGGAGCATACGGACCACTGGAGAAATAACTACGGAAGAGACTAGTGAAATGCTTTTTATGGAGTGTGTCATTGTATGGGGCAGAAACATGGACATTACGACGACGTGAATTGAAGCGAATAGAAGCATTTTAAAAGTAGATATGAAGAAGAATGAAGCATGTGATGGGACAGACAGAATAATAAATGAAGCTGTGTTGGAAAGAGTGGGTGAAGAAAGAATAATGCCGAAACTGATCAGGAAGATAAGGAATTGGTTGGGTCACTGGCTGAGAAGAAACTGCCTACTGAAGGATCCACTTGAAGGAATGGTGAATGGGAGAAGAGTTCAGGCCAAAAGATATGAGATGATAGACAATATTAAGATATATGAATCATATGCGAAAACTAAGAGGAAGACAGAAAATAGCAAATATTGGAGAATGCTGCGTTTATAGTGAAAGACTGCCCTTGGGCAGAAAACTATGAATAAATATGCATTATTATTATTATTATTATTATTATTATTATTATTATTATTATTATTATGCTTCAGATGCTTACACAAATATTTGGCAAGGTCAGGTAATTCCAGTATTGGTTTTTTAAGTTTAAAATCTAAATGCAATAATAATTTATATAATATATCTTAGTAAAGTTTAGCTGTTATTTCCTGTAGAGAGACAACTATTATTTAAGGTAATTTATATATACATCTGAAAAAATCGGTAATTTTAATACAATATTTATGTTTAACTTGTTATAAATAGCTTTAATCAACCGAAATTGTTTCGATATATTAAATAAAACCGCGGAAGAGAATTTTCAGCTGCGGGGAAATTTACCTCAGGGCAGCCACTGAATTCATTACAGACTATTTTGATATGATCCGCTGATAACAATTGTACAGGCAATTATTTTTATGTGTTGTGTATTATAGCGTTCAGTTTATTTGCTGAAATATTGTTCTCTTTAGGTTTTGATATTTCATAATGTAGCCTGTAATATGAGTTTCTATTGCAGATACAGTTTTGTCATTTGGGCGAATCCTGAAACTTCAGGTGAAACAAAACGCATAATTTGGGCGAGTCTTCGACACATCACTTGGACGAATAAGAAACAAATTGAATAAGTTTTTAGTAGTAGAATTCGGAGGTAGTGTTGCATATGATAATATACCTTTAATCGAATAAGCTGCTCTCTGGCGGCAAATAAGTTTACCCGGTAGGCCTATGATCATTCCCGTACATTCCATTCGCAAGTAGACAGCTGACAAGGAGGACAGAATTCAGCAGTGTTAAGTGGTGATGCAGCAGTATGGATATTCAGATATATTTTCACTAAAACAGGTATGGGAAAAATGTGTGTTAACTTGTATTGCAATTTATACTTGCAGTTATGTGATCCGGTAACTTATGGTAAACATTGCATCGTATGAATTCGTCGTCTTCTTCTTCTTCTTCTTCTTCTTATCATCATCATCATCATCATCATCATCATCATCATCATCCTGTGATCTAGTAACGTTAGATCTGTTGTTTGTGCGTTCCTCTCAAGAGAGATAAATTCTTAGCACACCTTCCTCTGGGAGGGAAATAAAACTATGAAGACCATGTTATGAAAATAAAGGTGAATATTAGTTATGTCCCAGCCACTATAAGAACTTGAGAAAATACCTTGGATTAGTAGAAATTGATGTGATCACTGGAAGAGCTGTAAGCCCATCCAACCCGCCCTAAATACTTATATACGAAAATCGTCGTGCGTGTATGATGAATACAGCCATATTTCGTTAATCCTAACAGTGGGTTTCAGTGTCTCCAACATACTACACACCTAATCAAACCTAACCTAACCTCTCTCATAATAAATACACACGTAATCAAACCTAACCTAACCTGTCACATAATGCTACACACCTGTAGTAACACTCCTCACATTAACTATAATTTCGTTTGCATGTATTGCCGGCCCTGCTGCTGGTGTCGGTAGCCATCTAGTGGAAGTGGATCGTAATTCCATGAAGAAAATATGGCGACTTTAATAATAATTACATTTAATTCGTTCAGTCTATGTCCTGTGATATATTAAATGTGTTAATGTAGTAATAATTCTAGGTATATAGTACAATAAGAATTGAAATGTGTTGTGGATGTGATAAAAGTATTTAAAATTAGTATACAGCGCCACATTGGCAATGATAAAAGTGTGCAATATTCGTTCAGTGGCTGGTGGATACTCTATATTGACCAAAATAAATAAATAAACAAACAAACGAACAAATTCGAGGCGAGATATCCCATGAAGGGCCCTGGCCGATGAGCCGGCTGCTGGCCTCACGTCCACATGTCGCAACATGTGGCTGGTATATTAGATCTTATGTTTTAATATTATGAAGTTATTTTCTATGGGTGGTTTTTATGTTTGACTAAGTCTATTACAATATGACTTGTCTGTCATCCTCCCCAACCCCTCTATTGTCTACCTCTCAGCTGTTAAAGCAGTCTTTCTCACCTGACCCCAAATCTTTGAAAATAGCACATTTAAACTGTCAAAGCATTACTCCTCACTTCCAGGAATTCTCTTCTATTTTCACTAATATAGATGTCCAATGTATTCTTGTTAGCGAGACGTGGCTAAAACCCTCGTTGTCTTCCTCACTCGTTCACTTAAACGGCTATACGTTATGTAGAAATGACAGATTATACAAACGAGGGGGTGGAGTTTGCGCATATATTAGGAATGATCTGCACCCTAAAATTATTCTAAAATCACAAGGCGATGCATTACGACCCGAATATTTGTTCGTAGAAATACAAGCAAGTCTTCATAAATGTCTCTTAGCAGTTATTTATAAGCCTCCCAAAGCTGGACATTTATCCGATTTAGAAAGCCCGTTAGCCGATCTTTTACCGCAATATGAACATATCTTACTTATGGGGGATTTCAATATTAATCTTCTGGCTGTCAGATCAAATGGGACTAATCAACTGCGTAATTTGTTCGAAACTTTCAATCTAACAATTCTTCCACTCAATCCTACCCACCACACACCTACTTCTGATACTTTAATTGACCTAATCATTACGAATAATTCTGATAGAATTCTAACCTCAGGACAGTTACCAGTTCCGGGAATATCTGGTCATGATCTTATTTTTGCCGAGTACTCTCTTCAGTGCCCAAAAAATGCAGCTAAGGTAATTACTTACAGAGATCTAAAAGGCATTGACAACGACCAACTAATTTCTGACGCCCTACAAATGCCATGGCATACTATTTTTAATTTAATTACAGTTGACGAAAAAGTTGCCACCTTTAATGACATGGTAATACAATTATTCGACAAACATGCACCTTTAAAGAAGAGACGTGTCACTCACCGACCTGCCCCATGGCTGAATGACAGTATTCGTAATCTTATGACGTCACGTGACGCTGCTTTCCGGAAGTACAGACACAACAAATCTGCCGAAAACTTTAACAACTACAAAAAACTTAGAAACAAAACCACACAAAGCATTAGGAATGCTAAACGCCGTCACGCCCTGAGTCTCGTCGACCCGTCCATTCCCCCTCGGTGTCTTTGGAATAACTTACGTGATATGGGAGTAGGGAAGAAAGCATCAGAAGCTGACGTTATAAACATACCGCTTGATAAACTCAATGAATACTTTACCTCACCTCCCACTATACGACCTGAAAAACAGTCAAAACGAAATACAATTAATACTCTCCTAGCTAATCCTCCACCTTCTCGCGAAAAATTTTTCTTCTCGCACATTACTGATTCTGAAGTAAGAAGGGCTCTTAAAAGCATTAAATCTAAAGCACAAGGCACTGATAACATAAGCATAGTCTTTATCAATAAGTTAGTCGATGTCGTGCTTCCCGTAATAACTCATATTTTCAATTCTTCAATTATCACGTCTGTTTATCCGCAACTCTGGAAAACAGCCTTGGTACGCCCACTTCCTAAAGTAAATTCACCTACTTCTGCAAAAGACTATAGGCCAATCTCCATTCTTCCCGTTTTATCTAAAGCTCTGGAACGCATCATTCATAAGCAGTTGTCAGACTACCTAATAGAATTTAATCTTTTAGACCCTTTACAATCAGGATTCAGAAATGGCCATAGCACTTCTACTGCTTTGTTGAATGTTACTGAGGACATACGCGCAGCCATGGATAAACGACAGGCTACTGTACTAGTTTTATTGGACTATAGCAAAGCCTTTGATTCTGTTGACTTCGATCTACTATTAACTAAACTACAAACGCTACACCTTTCTGATAGTGCTATCACCTGGATGTACTCCTACCTTACTGGCCGCCAGCAGCGTGTCGTATCTAATAATCGTTTCTCTTCCTGGCGTACTGTAGATACAGGAGTTCCTCAGGGATCAGTATTAGGCCCCTTGCTCTTCTCTATTTATATAAATGGAATTTCCAACTCATTTAAGCACTGCAGATATCAAATATATGCAGACGACGTTCAATTGTATATTTCAGCCCGTCCCGACGCACTAAACGATAGCATTAATAGTCTGAATGAAGATCTTGATTCCATCTCTTCCTGGTCTCAACAATTTGGGCTTAACCTAAACGCATGTAAATCACAGGCTATTCTGTTCGCGAACCGTAGATTAATTCCTGAAGTCAACGACCTGAATATTCCGCCTGTGAAACTGAATAAAACAATCATCCCGTTTAGCTCTACCGTCAAAAATCTCGGAGTACATTTCGAATCTAATCTCAATTGGGATACGCATATTAAATATACATGTAAGAAGGCATTCTCTATTCTCCATTCACTAAAAAGATTGTATCATTATCCATCTAAATTAAAACAGACGCTGGTACAGACACTCATTCTACCTCACTTCGATTATTGCGACGTTTTGTTCAGTGATCTCAGGATTGATTCCGCTCAGAAACTACAGCGTGTTCATAACGCGTGCGTCCGCTTCATTTGTAATGTTCGATACTATGATCATATCTCACCTTCTTTCAAGAAGTTATCATGGCTTAGGTTACATGAGAGGAGAAATCTGCACTCACTTTCTCTCTTATATCGAATTATGCACTCTTCATCCCCCTATTATTTATTCGCTCGATTTCATACTCTCTCTCGCTATCATAATATTAATACTCGATCACAACGCGATAACACGCTAGAAATTCCACTTCACGCATCGTCTCTGTATTCCTCATCCTTCACTGTTGCTACCTCTCGTCACTGGAACTCTCTGCCGCCTGAAGTCAAGGGCTGCCGAACATTGAATTCTTTCAAATCAAAGTTAGAAAATTATCTTATGACGAGTTGCCAAACTAACTTACTATTATGACAAGTGTTGTATTGCATGTTTCCACGTTTTCACATTTTTTTTTATGTTCTAATGATATTCAACTTATTTTATATTTTTGTTTTCATATTTTCCGATAATGTTATATCTCTAATGTGATAAGTTGAGCTATATATAATCTTAATTTTCCTTATTGTGTGTACTTAGAAATATTGTATTCACTGTATACTTTGTACTGCACTATTTTATTACTACTATTATTATTATTATTATTATTATTATTATTATTATTATTATTATTATTATTATCATTATTACTATTCTTATTTTATTATTATTATTATTATTATTATTATTATTATTATTATTATTATTATTATTATGAATAATTGTCTTTTTTTTGTATGCCTCATTTATTTTGACCTGCTGTTCACATATTATTATGCTTTTTTCTTTCTTTCTGTATGTTATATATTATGTCCGATTTGTTCTTATTTGTTGTTTATTTTTTATTATTATTATTATTATTATTATCTTATTCAATTTTGTGCGTAAAATTGTAGTGTAATTTGTAAATTTGTAGTGTTTTTGTAAAGCAGTCTTTACTCCTGGTTGAGTGTTAGAGAAGGCCGTATGGCCTTAACTCTGCCAGGTTAAATAAATCATTATTATTATTATTATTATTATTATTATATTTTGTTTACTGGCCTATCTTAAATAAATAATGATGAACGATCATCCAATCAGGACGGAGGTACCATGTGATTAGCACGATGATCCCCGTCACCCAGCCGTTAGAGCGGAACCAGATTTTTCTACCTATCGTAGCTTCGCAAATACATCACGATGCTGGGTGGGCATCGTTCCCATACACCGACCGAAATACCAGGAGAAAAATCCTTCTGCACGAGGACTCGAACCAGCGCGCATTCCATAACGCCAGTCCTAGTCATGATGCCTAAACGGCCCAATACACTATCAGTGAAATCGTTTCATATGAAAGTGAGTAGTTTTAACTTAGCCGCACGATCTCCACTCATTGTCAGATTTATATCTCATTTGCTTAAGTTTAATTTTATGCCTGTGATGATTGTAGTTCACGTCATTGTGATTTTTGCTTTTGCGTGCTGCAATGGATGAGACCGAATTCTTTTTATGCTATACAGCGATAGCTATTGCGACTCACAAGAAACTGATGAGGAGAGAAAGGCTTTGTTGTGATAATTTTTATATTTTACTTTCCATAACAAGCCTTGTGTATGAAATAAGTCAATAAATTCCAAAGAAAATCTTTGAACAACGAGGTCATTCTGACAAACCACAAACATTTCCCGAAGTAATAACAGTACTTTACAGTCAAGAAACGGACAAGAACAGACCAATCTGACTGAGCCATGGCATACACATCCCGTTCAGAAGGACGAATAGACAAATCGATGGACTTTCCTTCAGTTCTTCAGTCAAATTGGTCAGTTAGAAACGGAACGATAAAAAATGCTAGATACCAACAGTTTATCGTAACAGTCACGACTGATCAGTTTCAACTTAAGATCAAACTGATAGTGTACGGGGCCCTTTAGACTAGGGTTCCCAGACATATTGGAAAAAATACGGGACACTTATCAGTTATGACCAGCCTTCGGGACTTGGGACCCGATACAGTAAGTTTACTATGCATGTGCTACAGGTTGTTGACTCACTGCAAGTAGTGAAAGATAAGAGATGTGTTAAGGTAACAAGAATAGAGTACGGTAGTATGGGGAAGCACACACATATGTATTTTCTCGAAGTAAATATACATTGCACAATGACAATGTCAAAAGAATCTGAAAAGCATTTATTCTCCTGTTGTTTAATTATACACAGTGTTAATGGTGGAAATAAACATGTAGCAATTTTAATTTCTTCATTTATCCTATTGGTCGTCTTTAGGAAGTGAAGTTACAGTACCGAATTGCAATGTACTACAATATACATTTTCAGTGTCTCAAACGTAAACCTTTTTCGATTATCTGCCAAACACAGTTTGTACTGTGAAAAGCTGCGCTCTACGTCGCATGACGTGATAGGAGTAAAACGAAAAAACCTAACATCATTGCAGTCTCTAAGAGACAGTCCTTTATTCTCGGGTGACTCTGTGTCCACTGATTTGCTGTTTATGTTACACAATGTTCCATATCCGTTATTTTTACATAAAATTGATTTCCGCTTCTGTTTTACACGTTCAGTAACCGGTGTACTTGGTGTCTCATTAATTCTGTGTGTCATTTCCTCAATTAATTTGAGGGCTTCCGGCATCTCTTGCTCTGACTTTTCTAACCGTGTAATAGTTTCAGACATAGATTGGAAATGAGTTTGTATGAAAACCAAATTATTCGTGAGAATCTTAAAATCCAGAGGTTTTCCTTTGCGTATTTGTTGGAATTCATTCTACAGTACCCCCACCCTCTGTACGCTTTACCACTATACTCAGTACGCCGTTATGCGGATTTCCCACTGAACTGCTCTATTGGGTCCGAAGTCTCGAAGCCTGGTTATGACTTATCACTGAGTAAGTTTAGTATGCCAGTCTTTCAAAGTATGTGTGTAGTAAAGTTTATTACACAAAAACTTAACTAATTAACTAACGGTAAGTAAAAAATAGTAAACAAAATTGTTAGGGAGCATATTTGCATTTCGTTTAAGCTTCTTTATGTAAATTGTCTTCAAATTGCTTTTACAAAGTTATCACAGAAATGGCTATAAAATACTCTACTCACGTGACAATATTTTTATAAATCAATCCGCCTTGGCCTTGCAATACGTATTTCTGTGAAGAATGAATTTCACTTAACATTTGTATATTTTGAAGAATTATGTTATGTAAAGCAACAGAATCCTCACTGAAGAATGATTTTACAACAAGCATTGATTTTACTGTTCTTACAGATAATTTATTTTTCTCATCAATCCATAGAGCGTTCATGCGAGAAAATAATCTTTGGACACACGCATCTGTTCCAGGGATACACATAATGAACTCCACTACCCTCTTCAAATTTGAGAGTTCTTCTTCAGTACTTTTAAAAAGATCCATCCAGACTTCATCTAACGTTTGGTATTGCCATTACTGGCCTTGAGAAATTAATAACTCACAATAATATTGTTTCATAATAGTTCATCTGCAGTAATAAAGTGCGATGTTTGTAATTTGTAATATAGAATAGACATTGTAACTTTTTCGTTTCTTCTCAGTTTAGAACTCTAAAATACGGAACGAAAAGCTGTCCCGAAAACTTTTCTCGAGACAACGGAACTCATAAGCGAAAAACGGGACGATCCCTTATTTTACGGCACGTCTGGGGATCCTACTTTAGACCACAACGTCACAGCGCGGGACGAAGACCATGTTATAGATATAGGTCTACGAAACGTAAAAAAAAAAAAAAAAAAAAAAAAAAAAAAAAAAAAAAAAAAAAAAAAACTTCTCGAGGCAAAAGTAAACCATTTCTTGCCCTCATTGAATTTCTTCGCATAACATATGAAGAGTTCGCGGGAAAAACGATTAATATCACATTTTTGTTAAGGATTAGATAATGATTTGAGTCTATAACTCCAAGATGTAGTGCTGTTTCTATAGAAAATAAAGGAAAGGATTATTGTATTCGTGGTGATAATTCTCCTTTTTACCATTTTTCATAAGAGCAACATTAAATTTTGCAGTGATCCATTGAATTAGATAATGGCATCGACCTTAAAGAAAACTGTGACATTCATCGTTTTTCCCGCGAACTCTTCATATTATAATTAGACAGTGTATGCGGGATGACTTAAGGAAAAGTAAAGTTGTTTCGTATCAGAGTATAATGCACGTGCCGCGTCGTCCGTCTTTTGTGTACCTGGCGAGTACAGCAGCGTACAAAACGAAGGAACCCCGGTCCGTTTATAGTAACATTGCAACGCAATGTGTGCAGTTGTGTTATCCTGCTCAAGTATCAAGTATTTAGTACGCATTGAATATGTTGTGTTGATCCATTCATAATGGCAAAACATTAAATTCGCTCAGAGATACGAAATGCAATTAAGATGTATGAGAGTGACATTTTATATATTAACGCAGACAATATCGTGTGTAATGAAAGTAAAATTGAAATAAAAACCAGAACAACTCAGGCTATAGAGAAACACTGCAACAGTACATCGTACAGGAAATGCGTTGAAATCAAATCTGAGGAACCATCTACATCTTCATCATCATCATAATCATCATCAGCATCATCATTTAGTTGTGCGGGTCTAACGACACGTGAAACATGATGCTCAGTACAAATATTCCCCTAAAGAAATTGAGCTATCCCCATTTTAGAGGTTTTATTCAGAAATTCTCTCGATACAATAACTGTTTAAGCGATAGGCGTAGACGATTCAGCTTCGACATCTTACGAGAATATATCGTCGTTTACTGCAACACTGGTAATTGCTTCAACGATGAGAGGACTGAACTTGCAAGGTATGTACTACAGTAAGTTATTGTTCATTTCCTTCTGACTGTATGGAGATACAGTAGCATGTTGACGTCGTCTGTTTACGTTTAAAACCTGTTGAGCCAATGGTCTGAATTAAAAAAAAATGTAACATATAGTAAATGTGCACTTACATTCAACGATAAGTCATCCCGCATCCACTGTCTAGTAATATAGCATAGACATTTTAATTTTTCAGTTTTTTTTTCTCAGTTTATAACTAAAATACGGTACGGAAAGCTGTCCCGAAGACTTTCATCGGGACAACGGGACGCATTAGCGAAAAACGGGAAGGTCCCGTATTTTACGGGAAGTCTGGGAACCCTACTTTAGACCACAACGTCACAGCGCGGGACGAAGCCCATGTTATAGATATAGGTCTACGAAACGTAAAAAAAAAACGTCTCGAGGCAAAAGTAAACCATTTCTTGCCCTCATTGAATTTCTTCGCCTAACAATGTTATAATATATTCCGATATATGTGCGGTTAGTGCATCATAACAGAATCTAGCAGAGTTTGGAAAAAAAAAACTCACTCACAGTTTTCTGCGATTCTTCACTGCAAACCCATTCTCCTCCAAATCTGTAAAATGACATATTGGGTATGAAATATGTAGATATAGGAAGTCACGATCTTTCAGAATCTGCAGTTGGGTTCAACTCAATTGAAATGGTTTTCTAGTTACGGCGAATACGTCATTAATAAACCATGTGCGCGCTGCTTGTTACCAAGTGAGAGAATAACAGTGTATTGTGTAACATTAGACCGATAATAAAATGTCTGACAAAGTACAAAGTAATGTACAGACAATATGAGCATCACACATGCTCAAATACAGAAGACTAATTTCAACCCTAGAGGCCTTATTCAAGGAAAGAATTCTCATTTTTTCAAACGGCCGAAGTATGTTGAAATAAGGACAGGTTTATTGAAATTAATTAGTCTTTCAAAATTACAACGATTTAAAATTAAATACTGTATTGAAATACGTATACAATAATTAACATTTCCTTTCCCCTGCCCTGTTCAAAAGTCGTTGTCTTATAGTAGAAAGACTCGATGCCGTATTTGATAGTATAAAAAAAAAGGCGTGTATCGAACGGCAGTGTTTCCTGCGCAGGTTTCCCAGCAAGTGACCCTCCACATGATGGATAGTATTGGATTGTCATTTAATTCCAAGGCCTCCTGCCCGTTTCACAGGCGTAGTGTTGCACTACAATATTTCTCATACTCAACGCTGTGTTCCTCGAGTAGAAACCAGAAAGATTTATAGCTCTGTCACAGGCGAATATCTGTGCGTTGTCTTCTCTAATATCCTACGAACCTCTCAAACAGAATTTAGTGCTACTTAACGGAAGATGAATACTCTCTTGTCAGCTACGTCGTTTATTTTATAGTAGTTGATTTAAAGATGCCGTTTCAACTGAAATTGCTAGCTTATTTGCGATTATGTCAGTAAAATAGAAGAAAGCAAACGCTAGTGTGTTATTCTTCAGTTTATTACTGAACCTTTGAAGACAGCAGATCTCTGAATTATCAGAATTGCAACTGTAATATCTAGCGACCTATAGTTAGGTCTATTGGCTTTCTAGCGTTCGAATTACGAAATGAGAATGACGCGACGGAACACGAACGAAGCAACATTTTAAAACAGTTGCACATTATTTGACGCTAAGAAATAGTATTATTTCCTTGGCAAGGATTAATAAATTGTTAGGGATAAACAACCATAAACATAACTCCTATGGAGAAAGGAAAAATGTGTTGTTGGAAATAGTTGGGTATTCTACTAGCAGCATAGAAAAAAAAAATTGCGGCACAATAAATTTAAAACAGTAAATTACGAATGTTGGGAAAAATACAGATAGTTTATACAGTGTAAGGAGTATAAGTACCGTCCTTTCCACAGTCGTCAGGGACGGTCTATAGGACATAGAACAAATAGGATAAAAAATTGATAGTTTTCTCAGAAGAAAATATTTTTCTTATTTTATTTGCGTTATAATGCTTATATCGTTAGTAAAATTACGAAAACAATTACATCAGTAGGTATATTTAGCAAAGAGTTAATATTAGTTTAAATACATATGTGTGTGTTCTATTACGTTTTCGTGAAATTAAATAAAAATGCATGCTTAAATTTGTTAATATTCTGGCATGAGAGACGTGGCCATGTGTTCAGCAGGCAGTACTCTGCACAGACGTAAAGTACGTACGAGTCAGCTGAGTTCAAGGTCCCCGTTCATAGCTCTACTGCCGAGGGATGGCTGTCACAATTTAAGAATATCATATGTTTTTAATTTATGGAGAAAGTCGTCGAAATTCAAGTGAGGCAAGAAGATGTACCGTCAACATTTTCCTCAAAGCACGTTACCTAATCGGCGAATTTTTGTAGCAGTTTCTCGACGATCATTAGAAACTAGGGGCCATATTCATAGACATTTTTAGCGCGGGCTTTCGGTGGATGATCAGGGTTTTTCGTATTCATAAACCAGTGTTAGCGATAGGATATGATTTGAATCCTGCACAAGTAACCAGTGGATAGCCGGGGCTAGCTTAGTACGCTCGTAACGCGTGCTGCGAAATGTCTATGAATAGCACCCTAGAAGTCTCTTACCCCGTTTCGAAATTAACACAACCAGAAATATGTTTAAAAATGATGCTGCTTTCCGGAAGCAGAAGAGATTAAAATTTTACTGTAGAAAAAAGTTCGTCTGATTTTGTGCAGAAAACCATTATTGTTTATTTTTTAGACCAACAATTAAAAAAGTAGCAATATTGTTACATAAAATGTAAATTTACCATAATGTTCTATCAATGAGATTAAAAGTTTGTATTTGCTCCTCGTTTTATGTAAACAATAGTATTGTCATAGTCCGTTCCTGCAATAGAACAGAACATCTATTTGTACCGGTATGTCTGTACCCGCTCGAACTGTACTGTGTGCTTCTAAACCCCCTTCTCCCTATCCACAAAGTTTCAAAATGTTTAATATTGTAAACTTTAATATTCAGTTAAATATTGCAATTAGAAAAAAAATGTACGGACATTTTTTCTTCCTTATGACTTGACTAATCAGTTAAAATAATGGCACTTATACCCCTTACACTCTGTATACAAAATACGATTTCTCTTCGGAACAGTTGAACAATTAAAAATATGCATGATGTCTAAATAGGAAGCCACGGAAAGATCGTAGTTTAGGAAAGGTATAGGCCTAATTACAAATGTAAAAAAATACAAACTCGTATAAAATTAGAAAATTATTTCTTCTTCTTCTTCTTCTTCTTCTTCTTCTTCGGTGGAACATACTTGTTACCAAAAACCGACAAAATATTCTCCTCCATTGATTTCTTTCCTGAGTTTTATTTTTTCATCGGCTTACTTGGACAGATTTAAAGTGATATTCTATCTACATCAGTGGTTATCAGCACTCGCTGAAATGGGTAACGTGTAAGGAATGTATCGGAATATGCACCATCGTGTAGAAGGGAGAAGGAGAAAGCATACCCGTCAGCAGCCACGGATACACGCTAGTGCACCTCTTATCCACGGGTAATAGACGGTAGCCCGAGGGTGCATTATGCTGATGACCGCTGATCTTCATCATCATCAAGCCACACCCCTAGCTGTTCTTCCTACTTTCCTTTTGTCATAAAATGGATCATTAAAAGTGACCTTTGCAGGAGTTGTTTATCATCTGTCCTAAATAATATGTCCTAGCTATCTCAACGGATTAGCCTCTTGACCTATGTAATTACATCTCGCTCTTAGTACAAGTTACACAAGATTGTATTCTTATGTTGCCATGTTTGTTTGAAATGTTATTTATAGATTCAAATTTGTAAAAGAAGATGGGATGAATATCACAAGCATTTGAACGAAACAAGCGAAAAAATAAATTAGTGTACGTAGATTTGTTGAAATTACATTGTCTTCCAGTGTATAACATAGGCTATATCTGAGTACTAGAGATGAACAACGCTCAAGAAAGCAAGACTAACAGCGCCCACAAAGCCGAAAACCCGCACAAAAATGTTGTATACGTCGCTTCGTTGACGTAAAGACTGCTTGTGAGTGCTTCGAGACGTCGAGATTGATCACTCCCGATGTCCCGAACGTCAAGCAGCCTTGAATCGCCACAGTTGTTTATATCTGATTGAACTTTGATCTACTTTTCAACTGTTGTATATGTATAAACAATCAAGTAGCCCATTTGAAACATCATCTCTACCTTTCAGTGTATAATAATCCGTTCCCCAGTCTTAATTTAATTACTAGGGCCTTATTAAAGGCTAGGAATTTTCTTCTCATATGTTTGAGATCAAGTGTGCAATCTCAAGTAAAAAGATATTAACGTTATGTTTTATGTTTCTTAGAAATGCAAATTTATTTGAGTATTGTTTTTTTTTTATATTTACAGTATATAACCATACGAAATATCATATAATAGAACCAGAATATTTTGATGACTAAGATACTGTTCTGTTTTGTCTCTTTGTCTATTTAAACATTTATAATGTTATTTATTTTAATGATGTATGTTATTCTTACGAAATATTTCCACGCCGACCAAATGCTATTTCGAGAATGATGAGCGAGACTCGAAACACAAATGCAACTAACACAGCGTGCGAGAGCGGCAGTTAGTTTTGTTCATCTCTACTGAGTACCATTGCATAATCAATAATACAATGGGTAAAATAATAGAAGGGAAAATTGTACCTGAATTTCAGCATTTCAGCATAAAAACTTTTTTTCAACACTACACTACAAATTTCTAATTGTCCCATCCTGGAACTCAGTATAACCTAATGTTTATATAGGAACTTACCCGTCTGATATAGAATTGTATCGTACTAGAGCAGATCCTTTAGACCCAGAACTGGCATTTGGTGCATTTGAAGTAAGTTACGCATTCATGCATACAATACATTAATAACAGAAGTCTCTTTTTCTGAAGCCCACATTTGCCTTTGATGTGATGGTATTGTATTTACTGCCACATCGAGCACCTCACAACCTGCTATCAAATGCTCACCCACTAACCGTTTCCCCTCATCATTATTATCACTCCACCAATACTCCACAATCACGCTCACTCTTCGAGGTCCTGAGCCAGGTCTCCACAGAAAATAAAAATATGACTGAAAGTTGTATAAATTCCTGTTTAATAAAGACTATAAACGCTCTCGCGGGGTAAGAGACGTGGGGAAGAATTAGCAGATAACTTTATATATTAGACACATTTCGATATGTGACATAAGACAAGGCTTAGTTCCCGTATATCTGGCTAGCGTGCTGATCTTCCATTCAAATGGTCTGGGTTCTATCCCCGGACATGTCGTGATGGAACTTGTAGTGGACAAAGCAGAAGTTGCAGAGAGTTTTCTTTTCGGGGTAATGTTTACTTTGCGATTCCACTAAAACACTCCATCTTTACCGCAATAGTATGAAATTTTGGGTTAGTACAGAATTTCGACGTTGATATAAGGACTTGGGGCTCCGAATCCTGATGTTTACTAAGCTACTATCTGGGGATGGGATCTGGCTCCGTGAGGACTGAGACAGAATGGCCCACCTGTCAGCATCGGGTTCGAAAATTTTGCCCGGGCCACCTATCGGACTTCGACAGACATCGCATATTTAGGACGAACAATGGACTTAAACAAGTTCAAGTGCAAGGACCCGTTCCTGGTCTGGTCCTGGAAGAGCCAAGTCATGCCATGATTAGCGTAGCAGCTGAATTTAATGACTGAGAGCTCGGAAGTTAGGCAAAATGCCTTTTTTTAACTGGGTAGATAATACGAAAAAGTTTAATGCGGAAAAACGTTTCCGCACATTTTGGGACAGTAGGGCCAGTTTTCATTTTATCTTTTTTGCCTATTTTAGCTTCCATTGCCTATTTTAAGGGTTAATATCTTATTTTTACCCTTTTTGTATTTGTTGGATATTTCTCCTGTTATCTTGTATATATTAAATAGGCCATTCGTTATCTCGTGAAGCCTACTTGCGCATAAGGGGAAGCAGAAAGTGGACCGAGAAACTACCTTCCTTCGCTACGCTTCTATTCAAAGTTAAGTGGCTCCTTTACCCCCACCATAAGGTTATTACTGTAAGCTACAGCGCACACATACACTTGGTTTGAGATAACAAACGACCTATACAAGGAAAAACTTGTACGAATTCTGAGTATATTAAAAATATAATTGAAAGCTATTTTTCTTAATAAATTAAGCACCTACGAGGCGTATTCAGAAAGTAAGTTTCCCGATTTTTTCCTCTTGAAAGTAAACTTAATTAGCCGTGTCAATTGCGCATGCGTAACAGATCTATGACGTATCAATCATATGCCAGCCGGACAGGTCCCGCCTGGTGCCAGTAGCGTGGCAGCATTGGTCCGAAATGGAAGCTCTTATTCCTTCTCCCGCCGCCTGCGAGGTTCGGTCGGTGATAAAGTTCTTTAATGCACAAAGCATTGCGCCAATTGAAATTCATCGGCAGCTCTGTCAGGTCTATGGGCCGAACATCATGAGTAAGCAGATGGTGCGTCGCTGGTGTAGGCAGTTTTCCGAAGGTCGTCAAAGTGTCCACGATGAAGAGCGCAGTGGGCGACTGTCCCTCATCAATGATGATCGTGTTGAGCTAGTGCGGCAGTGCATCATGGAGAACGATTACGGAGCTGAGCAGCCATTTTCCGCAGATATCGCGATCCTTGTTGCATGAGATTGTCACTAAGCACCTGCTGTTCAAAAAATTGTGTCAGGTGGGTGCCGAAAAACCTGACATCCGAAGACAAAATGCAACATTTAGGAGCAGCACTGACATTTCTGCAACGGTATCACAATGACGGCGACGAGTTCCTTGACAGGATCGTCACGGGCGATGAGACTTGGATTTTGCACTTCACCCTGGAAACCAAGCAGCAGTCTATGCATTGGCGGCATAGTGGATCTCCGGTCAGGACGAAATTCAAACAGACGCTGTCGGTACGGAAAGTGATGTGCACGGTGTTCTGGGACAGGAAGGGCATTCTGCTCATTGACTTCCTTCCAAGAGGTGAAATAGTGAACGCTGAACGTTACTGTGAAACACTGCGAAAATTGCGACGTGCCATTCAAAACAAGAGGCGTGGAATGCTTACTGCAGGTGTTGTGCTCCTCCAGGACAATGCTCGTCCACATACGGCTCGGCGCACAACAGCTGTTTTGACGGAATTTGGCTGGGAGTCGTTTGATCATCCACCCTACAGTCCTGATCTTGCTCTCAGCGATATTCACGTTTTCTTGCACCTCAGGAAATTCCTGTCCTCCGATGAGCGTTTTGGCAACGACGAAGAGCTGAAGACGTCTGTCACACGCTGGTTCCATTCACAGGCGGCAGAGTTCTACGACAGAGGGATACAAAAGTTGATCCCACGATACGACAAGTGTCTCAATTCTGATGGTGGCTATGTTGAAAAATAGTTGAAACATTGCTGTACCTGTTGCCAATAAACGTTTACCTGAAAGTGTGTGTTCTGTTTTTTTAAGGGAAACTTACTTTCTGGATGCGCCTCGTATTACGAACATTAAACATTATTTTTACATAACGAGAACCTCTGTTGAGAATCTCACTCCAAATAAATACATTTAAACTACTTGTGGATGCATGCCTACAAACCAGTTACTGTTTTGTATCTCATATCCCGAGGCAATTGGTTTCTCTCGTCTGAGAGGATCAGTTTCCACAGATTCCAAGAAAAGAGTGCGAGAGGGTAAAAGAATATATAATCTGAAAGTGAAATCGTAACGAAAGCGATTAGCAGGATTGGCACTTTAGTTTGGCGATATGAGTCCATCCACAACAGCATGTTTTGAGTATACTCCGGTCACTTCGGTGGAAAGATCTTTTTAATGACGGAAAAGAACATTAGGCTATGACAGTTGAAAACGAGGAAAAACTTCCGTTGTGACTTTTAACCAAAAAAAGTAAGAGTTAGTAGGTACTGAAATGTGATACACATGTTTATTAAACAACCTATAAGCTTATTAAATTATTATTTTCATAGTTCTAGGTCCTATTTTTATTATTATACTGCCTATTTCCTGAATATTAAGTGTCTATTTGTCTGCCTATTTTAGCCAAAATAAATGCCTGAATTTCCGGGTTCTAGTAATAATTGCAACCTTTTATATAGTCTGTATCTACTTACGATTGTGGTATCATTCGCTTGCCTGAAACGCCCACTCAAATGATTATGGACTTAATAATGTAAAAATCAACAAAAAATAAGAAACTGAAAACCACATCGTGCGTTACTTCGGAAGTGTTTGAAAATTAGAAGTATCACTCATTTTGGCAGGTGCGTCTACATTATAGACTAACTTTTTCTCTAATAAAAATGCATGGCCTTGTTAAATAATTCACATTTGTAGTATGACGTCGATGTAGGACGAGTTTTCAATATATATTTTGCTGAAACTCTTGTTATTATAATTATACGTTAGAAAACCATTATGAAAGTAGGATATTGGAGAAAAACAAAATGGTTTTCGTAAAGGCAGGTCTTGCTGTGATGGCTATTTCACATTGAATTGTTAATTGAAAAACACAGAGAATTCAACTTAGAGACACACATTGCTTTTATTGATTTCAGAGAAGCTTTAGATAGAGTCAATCGAAATAAATTATTTGAGGTGTTAACAGATGATCATGCCCCCCAACAGCTTTTAATTAACATTCACAACATTTACAAAAAACTTTGATAGCAGTTAGAAACAACAGGCTTTCAGATTGGCAACAAATTCATAGCGGAGTAAGACAAAGCTGTGGCTTATCTGAATTACTTTTCATCATATAGGCTATATGAACATAATCATTAAAGATTGGAAACAGATGCGTCATGGTTCAATCTCTATCAGTCGAAATTTACAGTCTGATAGTCTATTCTTTGCTGATGATTTAGCCCTAGTTGCATGCAATGAAGATGAGCTTCAGTATTCAGTGCATAATCTAAATATGATCAGAGCAAAATACAACATGGGGATCTATATTGGAAAAACAAAAGTCATAGAATTTCGAGGGAAATACCCGGTCCAAAGGAAAATTTGCTTAAACAACAAATTAATAGAAAGAGCAAATGAGATTACATATCTTGGCTATAATTTAACAATTTGTTGGTGAAAGAGATATCTAAAACTTTCAAATACAATAAAACAATGGGAATAACGAACAAAATTATGAAGCCTTCCCTAGTACAGCGACACACAAGAATACATTTGTATAAAACCTTAGCTAGACCTGTACTGTGTTACAGAAGTGAAGCATGGACAATGATAAGTACGGATATCAGCAGAATAACGGCCAGTGAAATTAAATTTTTGAGAGCAACACTAGCATATACTTGCTTGGACTAGTAATAGGCCATAATCGATATTACTATCTATATTATCGATAGTTATGATTTCAACAATGGAAATTACCGATAGTCAAATTCTTTCCAATACTATCGATAATTCTGTCTACTATCGATAGTATCGAAAAATGGGAAGATCATTCGTAATATTATATAGATTTCGATCTAGAGCTGGGTAACACGATTATTTTTCACCGATTCAATCAGACATTACGAAAGTTTTGTAACGATTCGTTCACGGTTTGTTCATCCCAGTCTACGATTCCAAGTATTCTTTTGAATCGTAAACGAACGACTCACACGATCTTTCACTTTGCAATCCTGGGTAGAATAAAAGCGTTCTAGATATTTCGCATAAACGACAGAATAGGCCCGGAAAGGATACAGTCCCTTTATAATGAGAGCTGAGACATTAGATGATCTCTCTGATTGGCAAGAACCAGCTTTCATTACTTCTATTAATCTACAAATTTATGAAAGATAGCTGTTATCTTCAATTATAATTTATAAACTCTACTTTACTATCAAGAATATTTGTTACATTAAATTCCTATTTAACCACTACGCAAATTTCACGCACGCACTCGTTATTCTCTTATTGAAGTAAGCAAATAATGTATTTTGTTTCCAATTATACGTTTCTTTTATCATACACCAGCGGTCATCAGCACAGAGCACCCTGGGGCTAGCGTCTTTTACCCGCGGAGAACACACTGCACTATGGTGCATTCGTAGCTGCTAGCGGCTATGTTCTCTACCTCTTCCTGCTGCACGACGGAGTAAACGGGACGGCTCCGCTTACCCTTTATCCATTTCAGCGAGTGCTGACGACCACTATCATACACCATTCACCCAGGACTAAGTAATTTGGTCAGGAAGTATTTATTTTGACTTGGATCTTCAGTTATCTCGGATAACGACTATTATCCAAAACTGAAAACTTAATCATAGAATATCGAATTCGTGAACATCCCAACAAAATGGAAATGTTTATTTTAATGGGAAACATTGTTGGAGGAATGGCCACATGTTTGAAAAAACATATCATAATGGCTAATGTTGGGACTTTGTGTATTATTGGTATGTAATTCAGATTCAAATCAGTACATATTATTAAATGAATAGTTTAGTACGTATTTAGATTTTAATTCAGAATATGTATTTAGTTTATAACAATTAACAAAAAAGTTAGTAATAATTGTCGATAGTTTTGATTATAACTATCGATAGAACTATCGATAGTAGGAACAACAGGTGATAGTACCATTGATACTAGAGATGAATAACGATCGAGAAAGCAAGACTAACAGCGCTCGCAAAGCTGAAAACCCGCACGACAATATTGTATACGTCGCGTCGTTGACGTAAAGACTGCTTGTGAGTGTTTCGAGACGTCGAGATTGATCACTCCCGAAGTCCCGAACGTCAAGCAGCCGTGAATCGCCACAGTTGTTTATACCTGACTGAACTTTTATCTACTTTGGCAACTGTTATATATGCATTAACAATTAAGTAACTTATTTGACACATCATCTCTACCTTTCTGTGTATAATAATCCGTTCCCCAGTCTTAATAATTACTAGGCCCTTATTAAAAGGCTAGGAATTTTCTTTTCATATGTTTGAGATAAAGTGTGCAATCTCAAGTAAAAAGATATTAACGTTATGGTTTAGTTTGTTAGAAATGCAAATTTATTTGAAAATTGTTTTTTTTTCTATTTATATAACCATAGATAATATCACATAACAGAACCAGAACATTTTGATAACTAAGATGCTGTTCTGTTTTTTTGTCTCATTTAAACATTTATGAAGTTATTTATTTCAATGATGTATGTTATTCAAAGTTACGAAATCTTTCCACACCGACCAAATGCTATTTCGAGAATGACGAGCGAGACTCGAAAAACAAATGTAACGAACACAGCGAACGAGTGCGGCAGTTGTTTTGTTCATCTCTAATTGATACTATCGAAAATGACTATCACCCATCTCTAGCTTGGACCTCAAAAGAAACGGGAATATCATGCAAGAACTTCAATTACAACCAGTTTCACAGTTTATAAACAAGTACCAGCTGCAGTGGCAAACCATGTCCAACGAATGAATCGTAATAGACTTCCAAAAGCCATGCTTCAATACCGTCCCCAGGGGAAGAGATCTTTCGGCAGTCCCAAAAAAATGTGGACCGAGAATGACTGACTGAGACCGTAACAACGCTTGTTTGGATGATGACGTTAGAAAACTGGCAGCAGTGAATTTGACTCTCAGGACAAATATAGTATACTTCATTGATATTGACCGCAAACTTCCTGCTTGAGAAGTAAGGTAAATATAAGCGGGGCTATGTGGAACGAGGCTGTTCTTCCTGCAATTACTCCTGGCCAGCAATTGATAGTCAATATTAGTATAACTGTTTCAATAGAATTTATGCTTCCAGACGGAGACATGGAGATAAATCCCTTGAAAATTACTCGTATTATAGGTCGACATGTTTATGTGTATTTGCAGTTCTCGGTACAATTCGTGTACTTTACTTTATGATACACACGGAATATTAATTTTAGTAGGAATAATGGAATGTTATTTGCAATTAAAAATTCTATGAAATACAAACGTTTAATGAGTAAAATACTATACGAAGTGAGCGAGTGCAAGGTTTACTAAGTAATTTCCCTCATAAAAGAGGAATTCAGAGAAAATATTCGTATTTACTGATATTAAAATACACGGCACATACTGAATTTTCAGCGTTTTGTTCCAAATTACTTTGAGTTGTCATAGTTTTGTTAATAATAATAATAATGATAATAATAATAATAATCTATTATCAATTATTTTGTAAAATCTATAAAAACGAACATTGCAATAAATATTTAGGAAGTTGAGATACGTAAAGATAAAACTCAATAGGCAGAAATAAATAAAAGAATAAATACTGATTGGTCAACAGTTTATGCGAATAGAATATTATAGTCAAGGATCAGCTTATTTAATACCCTAGCGATCTTATTAATAAACCGTGTATAGTTTTTATACGAGACTTATGCAGAGTTGAGACAGAAAACGTTACTAATAAACCATGCATAAGCGATGGATGTATAAACAGTCTGTAACTATACAATGGGAATTCCTTTGCAGTAGTTATATACACGAAACCCCTTGTTTAAGCATTGTATATAGAGAAAAAATGGCCGCCCCTCTAACAGCTGTTCGTATCGACTGTCATTTTATGATGATGACTGCCTTGTAACCACAGAAGAACAAACCAAAGAACACAGAATAATTAGAGTAATATTGCTGTAGCTTGTACTTTTTGACGAAAACATAGTGTGGTAATCGATCGGAGCCAGTTGTACTTTTGTACAGTGTTCTTATGATCTTGTTGACCCTCTACAGGACTTTAATTTAATTTGTATTATTTTCACCAGCGTCTGTATTTCTTTTTTGTATTTATATGTGCTATCTGGTGGGATGGAAGAGAAGGCCTTATTGCCTTAATCCTATCAGATTAAATAAATAAATAAATAAATAAATAAAAATAATAAATACTATCGATACTTAACACGCCACATCAGAGCGCTTTATCGAATGCAATAGAGATCCTCAGATATTCTATTACCTTTCGTAATGAAGTAATGATGAAACTATGACGTAGCTGTATAACAGTTATACTGTTGTACACGACGTATGTAGTGATTATTGGTAAGGAATTTACACAAGACTTACAAACGAGCTACTCATTGTATAAGACAGTTAAACGTCTGTATATAGAGTTTTTATTAGTAAGACCGTAAGGGTGTAACCTAACCATTTTCCTCTATTACTACATATGCTAGTGGATTATAGTGATTTTCAAGATGTCAGGTTGAATTTTCTTTCACCAACTTTGTTTCAAATTTAGAGAACTGACAAATATGACAACTGACAGTTATTTTCTGTTACGTTGACAGCAATGATTTTGGTTTGCAGTAGAAGGAATCTGATCAAATGGAAGCAATTAATCGCTTGAAGTTCGAACGTAATTAATAATTCATTAGTAATATCGGTATTAATATTAATATGAATACATAATTCAGTTGTGTTGCGTTGTGATTCCAATTCAACATTACATTCAGGTAAATGTACTTAAATAAAGTATAACTTATAGACTAGACTTACGTGGTATGAAAAATGCACGTAGTTAATAGATATAAATAAATTTCTTAGTGTTCAGATATTTATTAAAATGTCCAAGGAGAAAATAGCATGGTAGCGACTTAGGAGTATGTGTTTTAAGTAGAGTATATATTTCAAAGTACCTCAAAATCTGTGCTTCAGTAGCTGGCCATGATAATATCTTTGAAAAATATTGGAGTGCAAGAGATCAAATGACTTTATTGTCAAACGCCTGGGATTAGAAAACAACAACATTTCAAAGTGATATTCTGTTTTCGGAAATCGCACTAATCACTTCGTGTGATCAAACAAAACGCATTTTTACGTTAGGTCCCGTGAATCGTAAACTGTTCAATCAAAGCATGAATTTCATGTTGTCAGACAAAATACATTTTAATATTAGTTCATATTATTCTACTAATTATCAACGTAATGTGCGAGAGGTCCAGGAGGAAAATATACTCTGTCACATATTGAGCCATTTATAAAACACCTCCAAACATAAAGATAAGATGAGGTAAATAAGTAAGTAAACGAGACATTATTGTTAATATTACATTATTATTATTATTATTATTATTATTATCATCTTTTGTGATTTTACCCTCTTTGTTGATATAGAGGGAAACGAAGTTCATGCCCTAAAAACGTGAAGGATATGTATGCATTTATGCCGTAAAAAATAGATAAATGTGCTACAAAATATGCATTATCAGTCTGAGATTATTTTAACAGAATAATAAACTATAGATAACTTACGTTTAGTCTATGGATTTTGAAGTGCTTGCCTCACTGCTGAATGCTCCATTTAAGCTATTACAATTCACAACTAAGCAGTGACGTATGTTTTCTATTGTCATTCTTCGCCTGTTGTCTCTCAGCATAGCTTTGTAGCGCGAAAAACTTCGTTCTACGTCACAAGAAGTAAGGGGGGGGGGGTTGAACAAAAGCTGTGAGCTCTATAGAAAATTTTGTTGGTTTTTGGGTGTTTTTCCTTCGAGAATATCTTGAATTTCTTTAAGTTGATAATAGCCAGGGTTTTTGGAAAGAATATTTGCTGTTTTCTCGTTCACTTTATCTCCTACATTTCCTGGAACTGATGTTAAACTGGATATTGTTCTATCGAAATCTGCTGAAGACTGCAGTAAAGGAATACCAATTGCTAACTTGAGAGGCTCCCTATGAGGGCGTCATCGTTACGTTCAAAATTCATAAACATAAATTAGTCGTGTTTACAAGGTTACACACTTTGAAAATGAGGGAAAGACAAATAAACATACAGAATATGCAGTTTTCCTGAATAAATGTTAAAATATGATGCTTTTATAAATAAAGGCAAAATACGCACTTTTGTGCACAATAAAAGTAATATCATTGTATTCAGAAATTTGTGATTCATGTAAATAATCTTTCAGCATATTCACACGACGATAGAGAACAAATATGCAAATGCATGAACTTCCTTTCCCTAGTGATATATAGCATTAGTTGACAACACTGAAGAGACGGCCAAATTAATCCTTTAGGAATTACTCTTACGTGATCCTCACCATGTAACTAGAACAAAAACTAAAAGAAACATAGTGCAGTGCTAAAAATATTGCCGCCGATGATGACAGAACTATCTATTTTTCAAAGGCAATTGTTCTCTGTAGAGAGATCAGAGTGTTCCATATAAGTGAAAAGTCAGAAGTGAAACATATCTTTTGAAGAGGTGTCAAACTTTTGGTAGAAACTGTAATAGGCCTAGATGTAACTCTTTTCTGCGTTTTGTGTGTGAGGGAATCTAGAAAGATTAAATATAATTAATACATTTACTTAAGTTTAATCGTACAGTCTTTGTTGAACTTTACCGTTTGTTTGAAAATATAGACACAATGGTCATTTTTTATTTCCGAAGTGCACTTTACACCATTAATATTGCAATAAAATTTATGAGTTTCAGCCAATTTTTGATTCAAATCTTCGGCGAATAAGTCAGCTCTCTGCAACTGGTTACACAGTTACAGCTTCTAAAACCACATCGTGTTGCTACGAGGAGTTTGTTGTGCATTACTTCCCTAATTTAAACGTTGGAAGTTGGTTGGATGTATACCGTTTTAGTTCTGCGAGTCTCAACAGGTATTATACAGAAGTTCTTCCCGTCTGATGAATTCTTGATTGTAATCCTAGACGAGAGAAACCGTGCCGGAATTGCGAAAACGTGTGGGGGGGGGTGAGTATACCTGCACTGAAATGAGACGACTTCATCTCCACTTCGGAATGCAGAATATAGGCCTAAATTCTTACAATGATCATTGTAGTAAACGAGAAACCAAATTATTGGTCGAATACATGCAGTGAGAACTTTGGTATGCAGCCGTGCCTGAATGTAGAACCGTGACCACGAAAGAGTCTGAGAAACTAACACAATGTAACTTAAAGATCTAAGTATAATATACAGGGTATTTCAGAAATACTTTGACAAATCTTGGGGGGCATGTTTCTCAGACCAAAACAAGACGTTTTATCAACATCTTAGGTTATTTAGCGTCTGAATGAGATGAAGGTGATACAGCCGGTGAAATGAATCCGGGGTCCAACACCGAAAGTTACCCAGCATTTGCCCATATTGGGTTGAGGGAAAACCCCGGAAAAAAACATCAACCAGGTAACTTGCCCCTATCGGGAATCGAACCCGGGCTCCCTGGTTTCGCAACTAGACGCGCTAAGCTTTACTCCACAGGTGTGGACGACAGTAGATAGCATGTCTGAGTTATTTTATCTCTTCGGATCGTGCAGAAATTAAGATTGAATTTACAGTATGTAAGGTACTCTTTTATAGAGTAGGTGTAGAATTATTTCAACGTGAGTTACTAGTACGAAGGACGAAACTGGTAATTAGAATTAAGTGCAATAGTCTATAGTGCAATAATATGCAAAAAATAACTGAAGCCTGTAGCGAAATGAACGGCCACCATTTTCAAAATTGTGTTTAAATATCCATATTATGATTATTTTTAAATTTAACTTCATTCTCTATATTGTACGCCAGGCATGTCAATTGATGCCCAAAAAAGCAAACACGCGCTTTAGAGCCCAGGAGAGCCTGAGCTCTTTACAGCGGAAAGGAAAGAGACAGACGAAAGATGTGGTATATGCCGCTTGATCGAGCTATATTCAGGGATGGCCAGCACTGATTCAAGTGATAAAGGGAAGAGAACTTATTAAAACTGTATCCATGTTAATTTTTAGATTTGCCTGAGAAGTACTGTAGAAGTGCATTATAAGAATGTAAGTTTTAATTTTAATGCTCATTTTTCACAAGTTTGATTTTTTTTATTCAAAAGAAATATTTTCTCAACTTTTCGTATAGAAAAGTGAATTTTCAGGTATAGGCCTATTTATTTAGTAGCCTTACAAAATGTTTTCGTAAATCTAATATACCGTATATACGTATTACTGAAGATAGTGTATTGAAAACTTTGAAAATATTCGCATGGAAATTGTTTGTAACGAAATGAATTAACAAAGCAACTACTATTACGTCATAAGCAAAAGATACGTGCCCATGTGTTGTAAAAATGTCAGCTCTATAGCTTCAGCAGATTTCGAGAAAATAATTTAATATTCTGATGATAGGAAGTTGCTCACAAATATCACCTTAAAAGCATAATGCGATAAGAGTTTTGTTATGGAATATTAGTTACACTTAAAATAGATACAGTACCTAGGTAACTTTGCTTTGTACTGTAATATTGTTTTGATTAGTTTATTGATTACTTTTGTAAGGCTAAAGATACCATCAATATAAATTCCAACTTATCATGTCATACTCAATCTCTTTCTTTGGAATATCACTTTCTTTATGAATGATGTGTTTCATCCATTTAATACAGTATAATATTATACTACTATGGAATTTAAGTGAATATTCCTTCTTAACTCTCTATTATGTTATTAAGATTTAAAACACAAGTGCAATATTAAGAAGTCAGTGTTAGTACTTTTGTTTTACAGGCAATATAGATAGTATTAAACAGAAAGAAGCCATATAAAAATAACGACATAAAATTTCACGTTCCGTTTGAAGTTTATGCACCACTTTTTTTCTTAATCCAACAGGTTGCTTATTCATATAGACAACCCTTCCTCTTTCCATACTTAGCGCTTGCTGCCCGCGCACGACGTCAAGGTCAGAAAAATGCGCTTGCTTTGACATCACTGTTGTACGCTAATGTGTTGTTGACAGTATATAATATACACTGCATAATGAATACGTCCGAATGGATAGCTCAGTTCGTGAGTAAACACACTTATTGTTTTAATGCAGTACTGTGTTTTGATTGAAGAAACACCTAATGAAAATTATCAAACTCAAAATCACGATATTTTCTACTTTACGTAAATGGATGAAGCACTTTTCTTCCCTGCTATATCTAGTAAAGTGATTTGTTTGTATTTTACGCCAGTAGTCTTTCATCGAACTCCAGTCGTGGAAGGGGGTAGCAAACGGTGTTTCCGGTTCTCAACCGTTAATCCAAAGGTATAGTGAGGTTAATATTAGAAATGTTTGTAAAAATAAAATGATGTCCCTGTACAACTGCTGCTTTCCCTTTTCCTCTCTATCCCAAACTATGACGTCGCCCACCGGCAAAGATAAAATCCGTGATCAGTACGTGTTATGGGCTAGAGCATAGGTCTCCAAAAAGCGTATCGTATTTCGTGCTCTCGATGCAGCCCGCCGAACACAGTGTGCTGTAAGGGAAAGAGACTCGTACCTCAACAGATGGGAGCGATCAGTGGGGGATCGCGGCAACGGTGTGCTTATGTTTACAAATAATAACATCAAAAGAATAAGAAATATCATACGTTTGTATATTATTTTGACATACTATGAAGCTGGATCCCCGTCTGTTGCTATTGACACAAGCCATTGCAAATTAAACCTCTACTGTTCTATGGTGCCTTTCAGTGCCTGGAAAAGATCTTCTCCAGTTGTATTTTGTAATTACATCTAGAAGACATTGAGACACAGTAAAATGTTCATTAACTCCTCGGATGAAAATGGCTAGGTGAGCTTTGTCATTTCTATCTGTGCTTTCGTCCAATGCAAATGAGTAAGCTACAAACTGGTTAATTGTGTTTTCGACTTCAGATTCAATTACATTTACAATCTTGAAATTGCTTCTCTGAACTGTAATTGGAAACAATTTATTTTTCTCAAACTTTGACTTTGTTCTGGACATGGTATTTTAGTAACATCCTGTATGCACGATTTTACAAATGATTCTTCTGTAAAGGGCTTCATTGACTTTCCAATATTCCAAGCTAGAACATAGCTAGCAAGAAGCTTTTATTGTTTAAGACTGAGGGCACGTGTGTGATTTGTGTTTGTATTTTCTTGTTTTATATTTATCAAAATATTTGTAGGCCTACGCACTTCACCTAAAATTAAACGAAAAACTATATGTTTTTCATGCGGAACTGAGTGTAAACGTTTTGTAATACACTGATTATTATGTATAACCAACAGTTATACAGATAGCCCCAAAATAAATTCTTTTCACATGTCCGACATACCTGTAATTGTATGATATTCTTTGTGAAGAGTCGAGTATTGTCGTCGCATGTTGAATTTTAACACACCCTTAAGAATTTTCAAACAAATTAAGCATTTCACATTCTTCCCACTAACTAAAAAAAAAAATGTCTCTTCCTATTCATCCTTGAATGTACTACGTCCAAGATTAGAAGACATTGTGAAAATGTGAAACACTCCGACCAACACAATGATAATGGCAGTCCGCCACTGCTCTTCGTTTGCGCATAAACATTGAGTACAGTACAGGTGGGGATGGGTGAGGCGAGCGGCTCATTACGTACTGCCTTCGGTTCCGTTCAGGGGCTTACTCGTGAGTACGCTTTTGGAGACGTCTGGGCTAGAATATCAGCTAAATCTTTAGAAATGAGTAAGTTTTCTCAGAATATTTCGTTTTTACCTACCATTCCGTCAGTCTTAATCACCTTATCATAGTATTCGACTTTGAACAGTTCACGTGGTTCAATAGACATGTTATAGAATTTCCAGTTATCTATCGCTAGCTGGTCCTTTCGTATGCGATGTCTTTCCTTCGGAAGCTCTGTCGGATAAAGATTTATACAAAACATGCATTATATTCTGACACGTCGTCGCACTGTGCCAGAACTGCTGCGCGTCTCTCTTTGGGCAAGTGGGTCAATAAAACGGGAAGCACACACTATAAATCCCTTTCACAGGCTCTTGTCTTGAACTTGCGGCCCGCCTTTGTGGAGGCTTCGCCGATAAACCACATGAAATGCAAACACGCGCATCGTGGTCAACGCAACACTCCTCTTCTCCCCGAAGTTAATCCAACCTCCCTCGCAGATCCCGTCTTTGTAGTTGCTTCAGTCCCTTTGTAATGCCTGCTATTTGTGTTAATGTCACACTGCGACCGAGTCTTCTGTAATAATTTAACAGCATTTCCGCTCGCAGGTATGGAAAGGAAACGCAAAGTCGAAGAATTACTTTAACAATTATTTTCGTCCGCGATGATATCGACCTCACGGCTACCCGCTTCTTCGTGTATTCACTGAGCAGGCAGGTGGGAGACGTATAATCAATGATTGCGACATAATAATTTTATGTTTCTTATGTTTCTTATATCAGCACTATCACCTCTACTTTTTAACTTTGCTCTAGAGTATGCCATTAGGAAAGTCCAGGATAACAGAGAGGGCTTGGAATTGAACAAGTTACATCAGCTGCTTGTCTATGCGGATGACGTGAATATGTTAGGAGAAAATCCACAAATGATTAGGGAAAACACGGGAATTTTACTGGAAGCAAGTAAAGAGATAGGTTTGGAAGTAAATCACGAAAAGACAAAGTATATGATTATGTCTCGTGACCAGAATATTGTACGAAATGGAAATATAAAAATTGGAATTTTGTCTTTTGAAGAGGTGGAGAATTCAATTATCTGGGAGCAACAGCAACAAGTATAAATGATACTCGGGAGAAAATTAAAAACAGAATAAATATGGGAAATGCCTGTTATTATTCGGTTGAGAAACTTTTATCATCTAGTCTGCTGTCGAAAAATCTGAAAGTTAGAATTTATAAAACAGTTATATTACCGGTTGTTCTGTATGGTTGTGAAACTTGGACTCTCACTTTGAGAGAGGTACAGAGACTACGGGTGTTTGAGAATAAGATTCTTAGGAACATATTTGGGGCTAAGAGGGATGAAGTTAGAGGAGAATGGAGAAAGTTACACAACACAGAACTGCACGCACGCATTGTATTCTTCACCTGACATAATTAGGAACATTAAATCCAGACGTTTGAGATGGGCAGGGCATGTAGCACGTATCGACGAATCCAGAAATGCATATAGAGTGTTAGTTGGGAGGCCAGAGGGAAAAAGACCTTTAGGGAGGCCGAGACGTAGATGGGAAGATAATATTAAAATGGATTTGAGGGAGGTGGGATATGATGATAGAGAATGGATTACTTTTGCTCAGGATAGGGACCAATGGCGGGCTTATGTGAGGGTGGCAATGAACCTCCGGGTTCCTTAAAAGCCAGTAAATAAGTAAGCATATCATTTTTTTATTTTGATAATGATTATATTTGAACTTGATCCTAAACTCGAACACTCACAGTAAGAACACAACAGTGAAGTGAAGTTTAATGCATTTCACGAACAAGCATTCGCGGACGCATGACCCTTCATTATGTAATAGGTGTTTATAACGCTTTGTCAAAAAGAAGATGGGGAATAATAATAATAATAATAATAATAATAATAATAATAATAATAATAATAATAATACTTACAAATGGCTTTTAAAGAACCCGGAGGTTCATTGCCTTCCTCACACAAGCGTGCCATCGGTCTCTGTCCTGTGCAAGATTAATCCAGTCTCTATCATAATATCCCACCTCCCTCAATACATTTTAATATTATCCTCCCATCTACGTCTCGGCCTCTCCAAAGGTCTTTTTCCCTCCGGCCTCCCAACTAACACTCCATATGCATTTCTGGATTCGCCCATACGTGTTGCTTGCTCTGCAAGTAGGAGCAGTGAAGTGTATTAGTTACATATCCTACTCAAATTCCATCCCCATCTTCCCGTGGTACAACCTATTTTTAACATACGTGGCTTTTGGGTCCGAGTCACGGCGGTATAACTCTTCCATCAAAATAGACTAAATGCTGGTTCAGCATGTTGGCCTGCCATGGCATGCACAAGGGTCTCCTAAGTAGTGAGGAGGGGCGTTGGTCTATAGCAGTGATGTCAACTGATGCCCACAGGAGCAGGCGCGCGCTTTAGAGCCCAGGAGATCCTGAGCGCTTTACAGCGGAAAGGAAAGAGACAGACGAAAGAGGTAGTATATGCCGCTTGGTCGAGCTATATACAGGGATGGCGAGCACTGATTCAATGGATAAAGGGAAGAGAACTTATTAAAACTGTATCCCTGTTAATTTTTAGATTTGTCTGAGAAGTAGAAGTGCATTATAAGAATGTAAGTTTTAATTTTAATGTTCATTTTTCACAAGTTTGCTTTTTAATTCAAAATGAATATTTTCTCAACGTTTTTTTTTTTTACAGAAAAGTGAAATTTTCAGATATGTTTGTTTAGTAGCCTTACAGGTACTAAAACAATGTTTTCGTAAATCTAATATATCGCAAATACGTATTACTGAAGATAGTGTATTAAAATGTTTGAAAATATTCGCATGGAAATGTTTGTAAGGAAATGAATTAACAAAGCAAATACTGTTACATCAAAATTCAAAATTCAAAATGAATATTTTGTCAACGTTTTTTTACAGAAAAGTGAAATTTTCAGATATGTTTGTTTAGTAGCCTTACAGGTACTAAAACAATGTTTTCGTAAATCTAATATATCGTAAATACGTATTACTGAAGATAGTGTATTAAAATGTTTGAAAATATTCGCATGGAAATGTTTGTAAGGAAAGGAATTAACAAAGCAAATACTGTTACATCAAAATTCAAAATTCAAAATGAATATTTTGTCAACGTTTTTTTACAGAAAAGTGAAATTTTCAGATATGTTTGTTTAGTAGCCTTACAGGTACTAAAACAATGTTTTCGTAAATCTAATATATCGTAAATACGTATTACTGAAGATAGTGTATTAAAATGTTTGAAAATATTCGCATGGAAATGTTTGTAAGGAAATGAATTAACAAAGCAAATACTGTTACATCAAAATTCAAAATTCAAAATGAATATTTTGTCAACGTTTTTTTACAGAAAAGTGAAATTTTCAGATATGTTTGTTTAGTAGCGTTACAGGTACTAAAACAATGTTTTCGTAAATCTAATATATCGTAAATACGTATTACTGAAGATAGTGTATTAAAATGTTTGAAAATATTTGCATGGAAATGTTTGTAAGGAAATGAATTAACAAAGCAAATACTGTTACATCACGAACAAAATATATGTGCATGTATGTTGGTAAAACGTCAGCTCTATAGCTTCAGCAGATTTCAAAACAATTTAATATTCTTATAATAGAAATTTGCGCACCAATATCACCTAAAAGCATAATGCGATAAGAGTTTTATTGTGTAATATTACTTACAGTTAAAACATATACTGTACCTAGGCAACTTTGCTTTCTACTATAATATTATTTTCATTACTTTTATAAGGCTAAAGATACAATCAATATCAATTTCAACTTATCATGTCATATTCAGTGTCTTTCTTTGGTATAACACTTTCTTTATGAATGATGTGTTTAATTCACTTAGTACAGTATAGTTGTAGTTATTATGGAATTTGTGTGAATATTCCTTCTTTGCTCTTTATTATGTTATTAACGTTTAAAACACAAGTGCAATATTAGGCTAAGAAATAGGTGTTAGTACTTTTGTTTTAGGGATAATATAGAAAATAACAAACAGAAAGAAGCCATATAAAATAATGACATAAAATTTCACGTTCCATTTGAACTTTGTGCACCACTGTTTTCTTAATCCAACAGGATGCTTATTCCTCTTAGCATACCTAGCGCTTGATGTCCGCGCACGACGTCAAGGTCAGAAAAATGCGCTTGCTTTGACATCACTGGTCTATAGGGTTGTATGGAACCTCTCGACTAAGTAACATAAACCCGCTAACCAATGGTAGGTGTGATCCTCTAAACAGCTTGGAGGTTGCGTGTAGGTGATATAATCACCATAACACAAAAATATGATGCCTACATTAAAACGATTATACTTTTTCCTACATAATTCGTAAATGTTGAATATGGGTAAAATTGATCCGAAGGTTTAGTAAAAATCATTCTACAGCTTTAGACAGAAAAAATGATCGCTCTTCTGCAGCGTGAATTTGTCTTAAGTCCACTTCTGGCAGCGCCTGGTTCACACTACTAGGTAAAGGACATTTATTTTGTATCCAATTTAGCGGTTGAGTTATGGATTATTTATGGTGCTTAGGAAAATATTTGGAGCTCCGAAATAATGTCACTGGTCCTCCAGGTTGGGGGTTGGACTTAGGGTTAACTACCCTATTCTGTAAAAAAAAAAAAAAAGAAGCTAGTTACGAAACTTCAATCGAAGCCTCGGATAGCGGACGGATAGAAAAAGAGACGAAAACAAGGGCAAGGAACAGAGGAATGGAGGCGAAGGATTGAAGAGGCCAGGGTTGAATTTGGACTGTAGCGCCAAGGAAGAAGAAGAAGAATGAAGTCACAGGAGAATAGAGATTTACACAACGCGGAAATTGCACGCATTGTATTCTTCACTCGAAGTAATTGGAAACATTAAATCCAGACGCTTTGAGATGGGCAAGGCATATAGCACGTACGTATGGGTGAATCCAGAAATGCATTAGTGTGTTAGTTGGGAGGCTGGAGGGTAAAAGACCTTTGGTGAAGCCGAGACGTAGATGGGAGGATAATATTAATATGGACTTGATGGAGATGGGATATAATGGTAGAAACTGGATTAGTCTTACTCAGGATAGGGACTGATGGCGGGCCTATGGGAAGGCGGCAATGAACCTCCGGGTTTCTTAAAAGCCTAAGTAAGTATGGATTATTTATAACTAGGGCCGTGACATCGGTATATCTGTATTAGTTTGAAGGTGAACACACGACGCCGGACAGAATGTAGTCAACGTGTTTCAAGTACAGGCAGCGGAAGCGAATTTCACACACGCCTAAGCAAGCACGTTCCGTGTTTTGTATACGATTACTGCGTGTTATAAAATCCAGACAATACAATTATTGTGCATAATGGTTAACATCGCAAAGATCTAAAATGTTGAGGTTGAGAATAATTGTTGGAAATCATACTAAAATTGTCAAAAATGTGGTAAAACATAAGCCTGAAAAGATGTCTGAAAGATATAAGCAAAAAGGTGTGTGCGAAAATGAACACAGTAATATAAAAAAAACTATGGTTTCAATACATTATGCAAAATTGCAAGAATTTTTCAGATGACAAGTGCGATTGTTATCAACTTGATGTAGAAATGGATGATGTGAAATATTTTACTTATGCGCCCTTGATTTCAGCCGATGTTGAACGCAGTTTTTCCGCATACAAGGTTATACAATCCGACACTCGGTGGTCATTTTCATTTGAAACTTTGAAAATGAATGTTGTTTATTGCAGCAGGAACCGAAACCAGCAAACAACATGCAAGAAAAGTTAGATATGGAATAGATCTGATAAATAAATTAATGTAACAGTTAAACATAGGGAAAGCAAAATTGTACGTTATATACCTTTTCGGCATTCTAAAACTGCAATGCAAAATTCTAAATATTAAAAAAAGAAAAACACTTTTTTTTTCAGAGTTATGTTTTACCACATTTGTGACAATTTAAGTATGATTTCTTAACCTCACCAGCATTTTAGACCTTTCTGATTTTAACCCTTATATACAATAATTGTATTGTCTTGATTTTATAACACGCAATAATCGTATACAAAACACGGAACGTGCTTGCTTAGGTGTGTGTCAAATTCGCTTCCGCTGCCTGTACTAGAACCGCCGACTACATTCCGTCCGGCGTCGTATGTTCACTTCAAACTAATACAAATATACCGATGTCACGGCTCTAATTATAACATCTGATCTATAAACAAGCAGAAAAAGCAACAAACAAGCAAAAGAAGAAAAAACTGAGCGGAGTCTTGTATAAGAAATTCGTTAACGTGTAAACCTAAGCTATCACGGAATCATCCGAAGTCTTCCGAAGGGAACTCGGCGTATGGCAGCCAATCGTTATTTTGTCTAAGACTTTATATAAACATAGATACGGCATATCCAATCTCTGCCTACGTATTAAGAATGTTGATAAAGTGTATTTGCACTAAAAGCCAGAAATGAATAGTTAGCAGAATCAGGATGTTTTTTCATCATACTCATATAATGAGAACGTAAATGTCATGTTTTGTTGACCTGTCTAGTAATCATGAAATGCGTTTAAACTTGCCTGGAGGTCCGTTGGTAAATGTTTTTTCTTTTAGTTGGTAATTACCGGACCGTGTCGCGCTCCGCAGCTGCAATGGCTCTGCTATTGCCTTCGCAATTTGCAGCTAGGTTGGGCTTTTCGTGGACAAACCCAGTACGGATCCTTGCACTATATATAAGAAATGTTGTTCAAGTCCAACAAATGGTCTGAATGTCTTTCATGAATCCGATGCTGACAGGTGGTTCATTCTTCGTCCGCCCTGACTGAGCCAGGTCCCATCCTCAAACGAGTATCTCAGCGGTAAGCAAATGTAGTATATTTAGAACTTGTAGAGCACGACTTCTCAACCCCTATCCTCTAGTCCACCTGTACCGCCAGGGTTTGTTGACATGCATGCCAGCTCTTGCAATAACTTCAGTCCGTCATCGTAGTAGGGAGGTAAGTTAACTTACTTCACTTGATAGGCAAATTATACTTAGACGTCAACATACAACATACATAATACTATATTTACCATAGCATGAGTGGAAAAATTGAGTTGAATGATCTCAGTGGCTCTGGGAGAATCTATTTGGCACTCCTACCATCCATTGTTGATTATTGTGACTCTTGTTGGCTATTAGTAATTAATTCGCAGTCTCTAGCTTTTGCAGTCATAACACGAACATGCAGTCCTCAATTCGGCAGCGTGTTCTTATTGTGAAAACGTATTGGAAGAAAAATTCCGTGATTCAAACACAACGGGCATTTCGAAGAGAATTCGGTGTGCGCAATGGTCCAACCCGGTCAACAATTTTATCGATGGCAAGAAAGAAGGAGACAACTGGCTCGCTTCTCAGCGAAAGTGGAAAACAGAGACCTGCAATGAGTCAAGATTGTGTTGATGATGTTCGAGGACGTTTAGTAAACTCAGCAAAGAAATCATGAAATTTGTAGCCAGCTACTACGGTGATAACTTAATCTTAAAAAAAAAAAAAAAAAAAGTCTGTGACCCCCAGATCACCGGATTTCTCATGGGACTAACTTAAGGACACAGTGCACAAGAATAGACCGCGGTCACTTGTTGACAAGCAAACATTCTCATGGGGGTAGATAAAGTTAATTTTTTTGCACCATGTTAATAATGTCAAAAGAAGTGCTTATACAAATTTTGGTCACTCCACTGCAATTACGAGGCCTTCCACAAAGTAATTTTCCTTCTGGCCATTTACAAAAAAAAACACAATTTCACAGAAAAATTTATTGAAACAGATACGACAATTGTTACGCTATTCTTTCAACGTATTCCTCAAAGACTTTAGAAATTTGTCATTCCATGGGATCAACATAGAGGTGCACAACATTACACAAGGTTACAAATATTTATCCAATGGTATGACAAATGTTCCAGTGTGAAATATGTTGAAAAATAGCGCCACAATTACTGTATCTGTTTCAATAAATTTTTTCATGCAATTGAAGAATCACTGCAAGAATGGTGGATGTCATTTGGAATACATTTTCCAGGAGAAGCAATTGAAAGTTTGAAATGTTTAGCCCTCAAAGCTTAACTGTGATTTTCCGATCATTACTGGACAATGACTATCAGTGTTAATGCCATATAACTCTGTATGTACATTCTATATGTCTTAAGCTATGCATTGACAGTCTTGGTTCATTTTCGACAAGAAAGTGACAATCATCATTCTTGCAGTGGACTCTTCAATTGTGTTTTTTTTTGTAAACGACTCCTTGTTAAATCACTTTCTGGACAGGCTCATAATTGCGGTGGAGTGACCAAAATTTGTATAAGCGCTTGTTTTGACATTATTAACATGTTGGAAAAAAAATTTAACTTTTCTATCTGCCCTTATCAGGAGTTTGCTTGTAAGCTTCATGAGGACATTAGGAATGAAATCAGCAGCATTGACGAGGATACACAACGGAGAATGTCATGGAATATGGTGCAACGGGTACAGTTGTATATGAATGCAGGTGAAAGACATTTTCAACATTTACTCTGAGGAATCTCCCATGGTTACTCTGTAATTAAAAACAAATTGCACACATTTGCTATTGTTAGTTCAGAAGTTATCGGTCATTAAAATTGTTAAGGTATATATGGATCGATCTGTATATTGGGCTGAATACGTTGACCTACGTATCATTAAGACTTGTATGCTTTGGTAATGCTATAATTTTCGAAGGAACATCACATATATGAGGTACTGTCTATTTTTTTATTTTATTTTTCATGACCCTTTTTGGTGCGGAGACGTGTTGTCATAAACCATGTAGTAAAGTCCAAACCTTTTAGCGCCTAACTATATACCCGTACGCATCACTGCGGCAGCGTAGGAAACTGGGTAATTAAAACGAACCATTCCGCTGCAGCTGTTGGTGTATTGGAAGATGTTGAAGGTCGCGTTTAATAATGTCGTCGTCATATACTTTCAAAGGATTAGACCGAGGCCTATGTTGAGATCCGTATGCATTTTTGTGAAGATTTTTAGTCATTAGAATTCTCAACGACCGGAAATCCAGGATAATGTGCTTAGCATGACGCAAAGTTACCACTTAAAAAAAACATACGGAAGACACGAGGCAAGGGGCACACATCATCCGGTTTCTACGGAAGTCTCCACCTACATATTGGAAATCGAACTATAGCTTAGTGGATTTGTAGCTACGAAAGTTGCTGAGTCAACTGCAGCTGGTAGCCTACATGTACTAGCCTACTAATAAATAATAGTAATACTTACTTACTTATTTTAAGGAACCCGCAGGTTCATTCCCGCCCTTACATAAGCCTGCCATCGGTCCCTATCCTGTGCAAGATTAACCCAGTCTCTATCATCATATCCCATCTCCCTCAAATCCATTTTAATATTATCCTCCCATCTAAGTCTCGGCTTCACCAAAGGTCTTTTACCCTCTGGTTTCCCAACTTATACTCTATATGCATTTCTGGATTCGCCCATACGTGCTACATGCCCTGCCCATCTCAAACGTCTGGTTCTAATGTTCCTAATTAAGTCAGATGAATACAGTGCGTGCAGTTCTGCGTTGTGTAGCTTTCTCCATTCTCCTGTAACTTCATCCCTCTTAGCTCCAAATATTTTCCTAAGAACTTTATTCTCAAATACCCTTAATCTCTGTTCCTCTCTCAAAGTGAGAGTTCAAGTTTCACAGCCATACAGAACAACCGGTATTATAATTGTTTTATAAATTCCAACTTTCAGATTTTTTGACAGCAGACTAGATGACGGAAGTTTCTCAACCGAATAATAATAGGCATTTCCCATATTTATTCTGCGTTTAATTTCCTCCCGAGTGTCATTTATATTTGTTACTGTTGCTCCAAGATATTTGAATTTTTCCACCTCTTCGAAAGATAAATCTCCAATTTTTATGTTTCAGTGTCGTACAATATTCTGGTCACGAGACATAATCATATACTTTGTCTTTTCGGGATTTACTTTCAAACCTATCGCTTTACTTGCTTCAAGTAAAATTTCCGTTTTTTCCCTAATCGTTTGTGGATTTTCTCCTATTCACGTCATCCGCATAGACAAGAAGTTGATGTAACCCACTAATTTCAAATCCTCTCTGTTATCCTGGCATATTCTAGAGCAAGCATGTCAGAAATCAGACATTGAAAGTGCAGTGTATGTGCGCGGAACGCCGGTCTGTGCAGATTGCGTCATTCACGTGTTGCTCTTACCGGTTCTTAGCGGGAGGGATGTACAAGAATCTATTCTGCACTTCTAGTGTTCAATTAAATTGACATTTGGATATTATAAACATACTTAGCAGAAGGAGAAAACACAATTATTGTCAGTGTCTATATTTGACAATAATTGTAATACAAGAAACAATAGACTTACACAGTTATAATTCACAAAGCAGTCAATTGTAAAGAATAATTTATTTACATGATTTGTATGCAGTATTTGAAGAAAATATAAATATTGCAGTAATTTCGAAACAACAAAAAACGAACACAGTATTTCATTTTACGTAGTAGGTACTGATTATTTCAAAGTAGTAATCTTTCATTGTTCCTCAAGCATTATTGGGACCACTGGTGCACAAATGTTAAAGAAAATATTTTACTCCCAATTACATGCAATGGGACATTGTGAGGCTTTTACACTGGAATCATTTCCTTGCTGTATATTAATATAAATTCACATTATTATTAACAAATTGGATAAATTAAGCTTGAATTTAAATATATATAGTTTATTTTGAAAACGTTGAGAGCAAGTATCAGCAAGTTGGGAGCGTTACTGAATTGAGTTAAAAGAGTAATTCACAAGCTGTGAAGCGAGGATATATTCTTTAAGTAAGGTTTAAAGATTTATTAACGTAAGTATATTAAAATAATATAGTAACGTGAGATGGAAAATTCGCCATTATTATATTATTTTTCCAGAAATTTTTTTCGTCTTAAAATAGTTGCTTTCTTCCTTCCCTTACAACCTCAAGACCCTCACATGCATTCTTCACTCAATATTCTCATCATTTATCAGCTTATCAAATAAAAGTTGTAAGTCGTCTAACCATTGATGACTGTGCTAATACAGACTCCAAAAGAACATCATTGTCATGTTTGTCTTGCCGTGAGAGTACTAATTAAGAAATAAGAGCTGGCGAATATCATATTTTGAGAACTTTACTAATCTGATTTAAATTCTCACATCACTATTAGGTCCACATGATATGATGAAAGCCTTTCATTTTAAAATGATTACTGTTGGCTGAGGAAAACATCATAACAGTTACGTTATATGATTCGTGATTTCTCTTCTTCGTTATATCTGTGGACTCCTCACTTTATTTTTCATAACGCATTCACAATCACAGCTCAATGAGTACACCCGTACTGATCTGTGTTACTGTAACCAAAGCTGTTCTGCTACTGCAGGTAATGTACAGCCCTGTCGCGTTCCCCTCCAAGCCGATTCACTCCCGCCAGATAGGTGAATAGGAACTGCACATCGCACACAGATAAGTGCACAATGTGCGCGACTGCACAATATGCAGGGTTTTGACATGGCTGTTCTACAGTAAAGTTAAAAAGTAAAGATGGTAGTGCATCTCCTTGCTTTAGCTCCCAGTGAATTGGAAAATCATCAGATATAAACTGGCCTATACGGACTCTGCTGTAAGTTTTACTGAGAAACATTTTAATTAATCGAACTAGTTTCTTGGGAATACCAAATTCAATAAGAATATTAAATACAACTTCAATAATAATAATAATAATAATAATAATAATAATAATAATAATGATGATGATGATGATGATGATGATGATGATAATGATAATAATAATAATGATAAATACCTGGGTTCAATTTTGGAGTAAAAGGCAATGTCAAATTTAGAAATTAAAAGAAGATTAATTGGTGGTAGGAGAATAAATTATTGGATTGTTAAATATAATTTTATGGAGTAGGAATATTTTGCATCGGACTAAAAATCAATTTTTAGACACTGCTATAAAGCACTTTATAATATGGTGCAGAAAGTGGAAATGGATTTCTGGAGGAGGTCAGCAAGGATATCAAGAAGAGATCAAATAAGGAATAATAGAATCAGAGAAATCATGCAGGTAGACAGAAATATTTTACAAAGAATAGAAGGAAAACGTTAGAGTTGGTATGGACATTTAAAACGTAAGACGGAGAACAGACTACCATGGAAGATACTGAATTTGACGGCGGTAAGGACAAGAGGAAGGGGTAGACCACGAGAATGTTAGTTGTATGGGGTTCGACGGAGCATGCAGAGAAAAGGTCAATCTCTCTATGTGATGATGATGATGATGATGATGCTGCTTTGGACAGGTGACAGCAGATTGTTTCTTATAACCATTATTATTATTATTATTATTATTATTATTATTATTATTATTATTTTAGTTGGTTATTTAACGACGCTGTATCAACTACTAGGTTATTTAGCGTCGATGGGATTGGTGATAGCGAGATGGTATTTGGCGAAATGAGCCGAGGATCGCCATAGATTACATGATATTCGCCTTACGATTGGAGAAACCTCGAAAAAAACTGAAACAGGTAATCAATTCAAGATGGGATCGAACTTATACCCGAGCGCAACTTCGGGTCGGAAGACAGACGTGTTAGCCAACTGAGCTACGCTGGTGGCTATCATTATTATTATTATTATTATTATTATTATTATTATTATTATTATTATTATTATTACTACTATTATTATTATCCATTAATCATCATCCATCATCATTATCATCTTTCAAACGTGTATAGACCAAATGGTCTATGCAGTCTCACATCTGTCAAGTTCTCCGCCGGCGACCGATAGATATTCTTGCATGAAGCATATATTGCAGGATTTCTTTTCAAATGTGTCTTCTTTCCATTTTGTAACACCTAACATGTATTACCAATTTCGCATTTGTTTGCCTACATATTATAAAATTAGGTAATTTGGAAGTTCTTTCAGTTATGAATTCATTTTGTTATTCCTGCAATACGTCTCAGGAATTTTATTTCTGGAACAGTTACTTTTGAAGAGTCAGGTGTTCTAATCATTATCCTTGTCTCACATCCGTAAGTCAGAATCGATAGGTAAAGAGTTCTCTAAACATCAATTCGTATTTTTGAACTAGTGGTACAGTACGATTATTTAGTCCTGACAGTCGCCGGCAATGTGCGCCTAGGTCAGGCGAGTCCATTAAGTTATGCCAAGGGATGTTCAGGTTAGTCAGTCGCCTGCAGTCAGAGCGATCGGATGTCACGCATGTGATATAACGTTGTGTTTCCAGTACAGTTTAGTTGTACTGCATTCATTTACCGACCGCTTACCCTTATCTCTACTCCGGAACTCTCCCCACTATTACTATTACTTCCCCACTTTCGCGTCGCCGAGCTGTCAGGATTAAATAATCGGTCTGTAGTTCTGTAACTGAATTTGTAGTGCATAAGATTCCAATGCATTCAATATAATTTTATTGGGAATGTAAAGGTCATGTCGCTCATTGGCGATAAGAGTAACATAACTTAAAAAGTGTTAATTTTACAGGAGAAGCATTTAAAATTTTTTATATTCTTAAAAATCAAATTGTAGGCACATGCTTTTTCCAAACGGAATGCAATTTTGCACATGTATTATATTTCTAGTATTGTAGCGTATAGTACCATATTTATTAATTAATTTCAATAATTTCAACAATTAATTTAAGTTGTGTCGTTCTTTTTTTAAATAAATATATGTCTGTTTTTAGTTATGACAGTGAGAATATTTACATGACGTACAATAATTGTACAATAATTGCAATTGTACAATAACTGCACAATTGTTGTGTTTGTAGAAAGTAATTTTTTGATAAAGTAATGCATGGAATAATTTATTGGCATGTCATTACGCAATAATATTATAAGAATGTTCTGCGACGTTCATTAATAAATTTAAATTTTAAAAAAGATGTTGTATTGACAAACGAATGTAGTAAACTTTTTATGAAAATTATACTTTATAAGTAACCGTATAATTTAAAGACTATTTTTAAATACATGACTATGAATTATGTTACAAAAAATAATATAATAGCAACAATCTAGATTGAGAAAGCATTATACAAAATCTGAAATTCTTTACACAAAATTATTTTAGAAATGAATTGCCTAGTAAACATAAACTACAGCACAACACTTTCAATACAGTTCACAACACCTCTCTACACTTTCAGAGATTCAAAGAATTCTTTATAGAAGCTTGGAATGTGACTCGGTTTAATCAGATCTAGTAAATCTGCCTTTTTCCTCTCACTTATATCTATTTTTTCATTATAAACTTGTGGCAAGTCTGGAGTCTCGGTTTTGGTTTTACTTCTTGAAGAACATTTTTTTAGTTGTACTTCTTGAAATTCTTTGTCGAAATACAATGTTTTGTATAAAAATGACAATGGATGACTTTGATGCACTGTCAAACCTTTACTTCGTTGATTTTCCTTGTGTTCCTGAAGTAATTTACATTCTTGTAATTTGTTCCTAGATTTTTGATATTGAAAAATCCTTATGGGATATTTCCTTGGTTTTGTAGGTCCGTCCTGTTTTCTTTGCAGCTTTAACAATAGAGACAAAATGATGTGGAGTGTAAATCGGACCACTTTTGGACACGCGTTTTACTTCGCTCTCGATCATTGAAAGGGCACTGTCATCTTCGTCCTGAGTGTGTCCAGTTATCAAGAATTTTTGGATAATGGATTTCAGAAGTGGGAATTTGGATACAGTGAACATGTACAGATGGATCATGAACCTTAGAACAGAAGTTCTCAGCAATGATCAGTATAGAAAATTATGTTGATGTCTTCAGCCGACATTTTTTTATTTTTCTTCCAAGAAGTTAAGTACACAGAAACCTATTTCATTGACACCTCTTTCTGTTTCTCCCACATGCCAAATGAAACAGGTGACATCAGTTGTTTTCATGTAAAAAATGTTAAATTAAAAACATTCTATTTAGAATCTGCATCAGCATCATTTACACTAGCCTGCTTACTTTCTGTAAATAACAGGGCAGATCATTATTCATGTTACGTATTTTAAACTGATTTCATTTACAGGGACATTGTTATTTCTTTTAAATTTTTAATCAAGGCATTAATATTATTCAGCTTGATAAAATTTGCGGTATAGAACAAACCTTCGAGTTGTGTTTGAGTAACAGGCTGCCAGACATCATTTTCTAAAAATGTTTGTTTTGACAGCTTTAAAATTAGATAGGAACGTAATTGACTCATTTCCGTGTAAAAAAATTACGAATCCTATTAAAAAATAAAGGTAAAACGTTATTAAACTTTTAAAAAAGACAGACATAACATTAAATAATTATTTAATTAAAATAGTTTCAATCATAAATACCGTCACAATATTAAATGTAAGCTTATTGATGATAAGGGATGTTAAATAAGTACTTGTTACTTATCTAAAATAATGACACAACGCAGAATAATACGTTGCTGTTGAAAAAAATTATTAAATGAAAAGACGCAACACAAAGTCTGTCACTCTTCATGAAAAGATTTAAACATTTCAGTTTGAATGCTTCGTAACAACTAAAATTAAGTCTTTGTTGTTGTAATGATTTTGTTAGATTAAAACAATTTAATAAAGGCACATCTGCCATCTGGGGGAAAAAATAATGTAATCATGTATTTGTCGTTCTTCACGATAAAAATATACCGCTTTTGGAGTTCATTTTTGTAAGAATCTCAAAAATGAAAAATTTTGAGTTGTGCGCCTCTTATCGCAAATGAGCGATGTGTAAATGATGATCAATATATTTAAGATAGTTGGAGTTATTCATCCGTTCAATAATTTTGCTTTTGAGTCATAATTATTTGGTACAGATTCATTTCCTTTGAAGGTAAACAATTTTGTTTTGTCTCATGAAATTTCAGTGTCATAATTTTCTGTTATTTTGTCATAATAATAATAATAATAATAATAATAATAATAATAATAATAATAATAATAATAATAATAATAATAATAATAATACTAATAATAATAATAATAACAATAATAATAACAGTAATAGTAATAATAATGATGATGATGATGATGATAATAATAATAATAATAATAATAATAATAATAATAAGAGGTAGTAAAAAATTCACAGCGTTCAAATTCTTACTAAGTACTCAAAACTTGTTTTATTTTACGAAATTTGTAAGATTTAGATGAACTATTTTCTCACATTATTATTATTATTATTATTATTATTATTATTATTATCATTATCATCATCATTTTTGATACTATTATAATTTAATAATTTATTTTTTATTTGATTCCTGTTTTGAGCATTCCTGATAAATTATTGAAACGGGAATAGATAAAATCTCAACGATCGTTGATTATTATGAAGATACAAGGCATAATTCTGTGTTTCACACTTCGACTTACCAAAGCGTAGCGTAGATAAAAAATTTGAAACAAATAATAACAGCTGTTGTTTCCCGTAGTTATTGAAATAGCAAAATAGATAAACATGAAGGATATTCTGTTTGCTGAAAGAAAATCGAGTTGAAATACACCAGTGCCGAGGATTCAGAACTGAGCTTCATGTTTTTTTTTTTTAATTGCACGGACAAACAAAATAGAATGAGTATAAATCTTTTGAAGGAATGTGTTAAACAGAGACAAATTATATTATAAAATCAAATTAATATTCATCTTCTCCTTTTACTCTTTTATTATGTCTTTGCTTGCTACTCCAGTACATCTAAATCTTTCCGTCAGACATTGCGGTCTTCCAATACTTCTTTTTCATCTTTCGATATTCCTTCCCTTAAAATTCGAAGCTTTTCCTTCTATAATTTATTCTTGTTCGTACTGACACTCCTCTTGTCAGAGATTAATTTGATGGCGGCCTGTGAATAAATAGGGCCTACAGTTCTTTTTCTGACATAATTACAGAAAACTACAATCAGTTCTTTTCCGTAGTCATGCATTGCATTATTTATATTTGTAAGAGCAGTTATTCACCCGTGCACTAAAATGTCAGTTCTAATACGACGACTGACTGAGTATGCATGTGTACGGAGGGGCGGAAGGAAGCCCTCCTGCATTGAGATTATATTTGATCCATTATGCATACAGTCCCCTGGATAGGATTCCCTATGGGTGGATTTTGAGCTCTGCAGATAACACAGAGATCATTCAGATAGTCCTCTAACGGTCAATAGATGTTACAGACCATTTCCAGAATGCAAGCCAGGCTCCCCAAATTAACGCCCGACTGGCACTATGACCATCCCAACTATGGTAGCGAGCCTAATGAACAGGACCTCCGTTGACTAGCACCAGGCACACTACCGTACGTCTGCGAGCCCCGCTAACAGCAGATGTGATCGTTTACCACCCTGTAGCCATATTTTTCGATGACATTAAATAATATTACACAACAAACCGCAAGTAATATAATTAATTTCAGGGGGTTATTCTTTTGGGACATTTCCGACACAGAAGTTTAATATAGAGTAAGCCAGGGTAATTGTAAAGAGGGGGTAATTGTAAACAGATGCTGTGAGAAATACAAAACTGTCAATATAAAAAATTTAATTTGGGGAGTATTTAAATTAACATGTTGGCTAACGTACAAAGCAGTTTGGCGCCAAATTGGAGTAACTGCTTAGTTGTGAACGAAATTTTTGTAAGAGTCTACAAAAAAAAGTTAAGAAAGAATTTTGCTTCTCCTTCATTCTTGGCATTGTAAATAAACGTACAGTGCTATTTTTTTTAAGAATATGTTGTTTTTATGAGTAATGTAGAGTAGTTAACATTTATTACAATGGTTTTGAGATCTCCCATAATCTCAATTCATTAAATTATGACGTGTTTACATTTGCCCCATAGTTTTAATTGCTTGGGGGTAATTGTAAACATGTTTTACTGTGGTTACATTTTGTACTTTTCAGTAATCAAAGAGACCCCCAGCCAACTGCACTGTAGAGGATTTAGAGAGGGTTATCACAGATGTGAAAAATAGTAACTACAGTTGTCATGAAGCTCAGGAGAGGTACTGAGTTCCTTTATCCGTCATATATCATAGGTTAAAGGGACGAAATGTACCAGTGACCAAAATCGGAGTTGGAAGGAGTACAACTCTTTCTTCTGAAACAGAACAAAAATGTACAGTGTCTGATATCCCGTGCGAAAATTGGTGTTTACAATTACCCCCTTTCAAAAGGGTAAATGTAAGCAGGTGGGGTAAATGTATGCTAGAAGATGAAAAAAGTCAACCTTATTATTTTAAACCCATTTTCAGGGAAAAGGAAGATCTAAAAATAACACAATGTTTCTTCGTCATGCTTACCGTTACTGAGGGTTATGTAATGTTGAAATATATTTGAAATCAGTGAAATATATTTACAATTACCCTGGTCTACCCTACAATTTTGCTCGTTTTTGCTTCCTTTTCATAATACAAATTGTTTTATATGAAATATTTCATAGATTGTTTGGGAAAACTATTGACTGAATTCCCAATATGTTCAGTCAATGTTCAGAGTAGTGTGTTACGATAATATGTGATTGAAAGCATGTTAGTTTTGTCCTTTAAAAGTGCAGAAATTTGATGGGAACAAATGTAACATTCTAAAATTTCTTTTCAGAACGAAAAGTTATGTCGTGCCCACTTTTTTTACCACTCAACAAGGGTAGTGGATGGGTCGAGCTCAGGATCAACTACGTTCACTACCTCTCAATTATTCTACTATGTTACACTATCAGGATTCTGACACCACTGTCGTAGAACGAAAGAACTACAAGGAAGTACAAATAGGATTCCTACTTGGAAATATCACATAGGTTATTCATGGTTATTCATAAGTTGAGGTTCAAACATCACTACTATTTCAAGTCTGATCAAAGTAAGATTTATTAAACATGAAATACACAGAGTATCCCAAAATTGATCTATACACTCTTTGAAATACTATTTCACAGCAAAGAATTGGTATTTACCAGGACTCGCGTTGCGGAATGCGAGGTGGTTCGAGTCCTCATGGGGGGAAAAATGTTCTCATGAAATGTCGACCAGTGTATGAGACCGGTGCCTACCCAGCGTCGTGATGCACTTGGGAACCTACGATAGGTAGCGAAATCTGGTTGCGAAAGCCAGCTATAACGGCTGGGGTGATCATCGTGCTAACCACACGATACCTCCATTCTCGTTAGATGATCGTCCACCTCCACTTCGGCATGTGGGCGTGAGGCCAGCAGCCGGCTGGCCGGTCTGGGCCCTCCATGGGCTGTAGCGCCACGAATTATTATTATTATTATTATTATTATTATTATTATTATTATTATTATTATTATTATTATTATTATTACTAGAGCATTCCTTTTTAGCCATTTACCTTTAAGTTGTGTGCACATGGAGTTCACGTCGTTGTTTGCTGACATCAGATCGAAGGGGTGGAGTACCGGCTGGGACACACTGGACACGTACACTCGCATTAATATAAAAGTGAGTCACTTCTTTATTCATTCTTGAGCGAAACAAATGAACGTCAAATGTTTAAATTTATAATTATGTGCATGCGTGATGTATCGAAATTATAGCTTCTCCTGCGATCACTCAACAACAGTTTGTATTTAGAGAAACTTCTCTCAACATCACAAGACGTTACTGGAGCAAACAGGAAATAAGGAACTTTACTGTCTTTTACTCCACCTCGTGTCAGTTTTTTGCCACAATGCCGAATAACCAGGGATCTTGCGTAGGACGCCTTTAAGTTTATTCTTAACTTTTTCGCCAACGGTATTACCTTGTACATCTAGAACATTCACGTTTCTTTCAAGTTCTTCTATTAAATTAAGGGCGTCTGACATTTTCATATCGCGAGCTTCTAAACATGTAATTGTTTTCGAGAACCCTGAAACTGTCAAGACCTGCAACACTTAGCGAACGTCCTTAAAATAACTATTTTCGAGTTTGTGAAATGGTATATTACATTTAACCATCATTTCACATAAATCTCTGAAAAATTCCGAGTCCTTAACCTGATTGTCAGTAAAGATAGACGACTGTTCATTGCCTACCCTGATGAACAAATTTATGCGATAAATGTTTCTTCGATTTACACTGTTGTTTCAAGTACTTACTTTTACTTCCCCTTATTGACGTCTTACACAGAACACATATTATAGAGTCGGCATGTGACTCTATATGTTCATTTCCAAAGTCCTCCAGAATCTTATTCAAACGATCCTGTAAAGAACGTTTTGCTCTCGGCATTGTAAATGCACTGATCTCGTACAACTAAAGATAATTGAAACGGTACGTTCGCTGTGTGCTCTACGTGGACGGTCTGTCTTACAACTTCGCAACTATTTTGTATGTGATCCGTACGTACGCAAGGTCAAGTGACGTCATCCATACTCCGTACAGCTAACCTAACATTCGCTGTATGTCGTATTATGGGGCTAAAATGAATGCTCTAATTTATTATTATTATTATTATTATTATTATTCTTATTTACTTCATGGAAGTGAGTTTCTGACCACTGCCAAAAATACTAAGAATAGAGCTAAAAGTATTTTTTTTGTAATTTTTGTGGGCTTAACTCGTTATGGGAGAAAGCTCTGCATTTTTACAACGCTGTATGTTGTGTTAATTCATTAAGGGAACTCAACTCGTGCCTGCTTTTCTTCCGATAATTATGTCGCCATGTTTTCCAGACTGAACAGTATCGTTGACGGCAAGCTATTGATTCGCTTATAGCTGGCACTGCACCTTATGTGCACACGCTTGACAAATGTTGGTTGTCGTATTCATATTTGAGTATGTTAATTACCGGCTGAAATTTATTGTAAAACAGTAAATCTTGGAAAGTAATGTAGTGAAGTTTATGATAGATGATATTATTAAGAGTAATTACAATTTTCTATAGTTTTTGCTGGGCGTTGATTGAGGTTAATGAATGGATGATTTCAAACTATAGTGAGCAAGATATAATAATTTTGTGTATCAGGTAAAATGAGTAAAACCGTGTGAAGGTGTTAAGTGTTTCAAATAGGAATGTTAGTATAGGGATTTTAATAAGAATAGCCAGTTGAAATATTTAAAAACAATATTTTGATAAAGTAATAAAGATCAACAGAATAATATTCTGTAGAGTAGAACGAGCTAGATGCGATGTAGAAAGACGGAAATATATATAAATTTATGTTAGCAAGATTAGAATGCTTGAAGGAACGTAATTTTTAAGATCAATAAGGAGAAATTGACTGTGTGGAATTAAGTTAATAAGGATAGTAGAAAAGGTATTAGTTTAATAGGCTGTCGGGATTTCATAATAATTGTAAGTAAATGTAATAGAAAGTTATGGTGAAACCTGTATTACTAATATGCGTTACAAGAGCGGTATGTTGAAGTTTTCATGTTCGAGGAAAAGTTTGAAAAAGCGAAACGTAATTGAGCTTTTTTAATATCCGAGAATTGAAAGAAAACTTACCGCTCGTGTATCGTACATTATTTTGTGCGAAGATCGTTTATTACATACCTGAAAGAGGAATTTCTAATTAGTTGCAATGAAATCTCCATCTTGGTTTCTGTTCAATGACGGCAATTTTGGAAAACAAAAATATCTATCTTCAATATTGTTGCTTTAAAATGTTTTCTGTGTTTACTATACTCCAGCAGGCCGTGATATACGTCTGTCTTTTTTTTCCCCCAGTCTATACATGCGAGCTTAAACCAAACGGCTTCCTTAATGTTACATGCATCACGAAATGCAGTAACTTTAGTGGAGTTGTAGAGTTTACTTAATTTTTGCAAATATTTAAAAACAATAATTAACAGTGCAATTTAGGTGAAATTGCAGTGGTAAGTTTCCAATTTATAATTATTACTATAGTGAACGTCTCTAAAAATAATATGTTAAAAGCCTAAAGCAGTAAAATGAATATGTCTCTTAAGCGGTAAGAAGAGGGAAATTGTTATGTGTGTTCGGTTGGGAATACTGAATGTGGAATTTTAGACTTACCGCGGGTTGGTTTTGTGCGGAAACCAAGCAAATACACACGATCTCGCACAAACATAATTTGTGGTACACTATGACTAATATACAGGGACATCATTTCATTTTTACTTCAATTTTTATTGTACCTGAGTTTTTGAATGTACTTCACTCCCACCCCTTCTACAAATGAAGTTCAACCGTCCTCCACACAGATCCAAGAATGCATATATAGTTATAGTAAACAGTACGTTCCAAAAATATGTTCCCGTTTTCCAGTGACGAAAGAGCTTTCAATAGTGAATCATTTTCGCACAGGTACTGTCGTCCATTTGCCTACGTCGTATCCCGGTTTCCCCACCAGCTTTTATTCGCCAGCTAGTGGCTGGGCTGTCTTAGCTCTTTCCTGAGTAAGTACATTAATTTCTGTTAGGAATTGGACGTCTACGTGATATAACACAACTGTTTAAAATAACTTAATTAAAGGGCCTCGTTAAGTAATTAGGCCTAACTGTCACGTGATTTCCTCCCTTTCTACGATCCTACGACATAACCATTTGGACGGACAGTAGATAGCATGTCTGAGTGATTTTATCTTTTCGGATCGGGCAGAAGTGAAGATTGAAGTTACAGTACGTAAGGTACTCTTTTATAGATTAGGTACAGAATTATTTCATTGTGAGTTACTAGTACGAAGAACGAAACTGGTAATTGGGATTAGGTACAATAGTCTATAGTGCGATAATATGCACATTAGAACTGAAGCCTGTTTCGAAATGAACGGCCACACATTTTAAAAAATGTGTTTAAATATCCATATTACGATTATTTTTAAATTTCACTTCATTCTCTATATTGTACGCTAATGTGCTGTAGACAGTATAATATACACTGCATAATGAATACGTCCACATGGACAGCTCACTTCGTGAGTAAACACACTCATTGTTAATACTGTACTGTATTTTGATTAAACGCAAACCTATACCTATAAAGTGATTTGTTTGTATATTACGCCAGTATTATCGAACTCCAGTCGTGGAAGGGGATAGCAAACGGCGTTGATCGAGAGGTATAGGAAAGTTAATATTAAAAATGTTAGAAAAAATAAAATGATGTCCCTGTATAAATGTTGATGACAATAAATCTATCTATCAATCATATTTGAGGAAGTTTTTTTATTTTTCAGCAGATTAATTTGAATTCATAGTAGTTATTTCCTCCCGGAAGGGAATATCTGAATTAATCACAAATGCTTCACTTTTGTTTGTAGAGCCTTCGGTTATGTTCGTTTTTTAATCAGATATTAATGCATCGGAATAATCCACGAGCTAAGATGAGGATTGAACAGACAAAAAATCATTACGGATATTTCATTTCCTACATATTGAATGTATTTTTTAGTTCCTACATGAAATTAAACTGAGAAAATAGTTTTCTGCGTTACATGGCGATGTTTGTTCACAGTATTATAAAGCACAGCCGATTCATTACATAGCTTTGAAAACTAGTTTTCCTCTTGTTTACAGATACAGCATCCCTACATAACAAATAGATTCCGCCAGCTTGCCATACAACCTGCAGCATCTCGAATCAAGTGTTTTATGCCTCGAATATCTTCCGCAGTATTTGTGATGGGACAGAAACCGGGATGTGAAGATGAGGGTAGGGTGAAATAAGGGTGGATCCCAGGAAAGGGGGGCGAAACTTCGGCGCTGCTTGCAGAAAACTAAAAGTTGGCTCGGGCTCCCCTTATACGTTTCTCCCCACATCTTTCTGCGTTCTCTGATATGCAGCTTGTAGGGTTCAACCGATTCCTGTGTTTTCTTTTCTTCTTCTTTTTCCGTTCTCAACTTTTATCTTTTCCTTTCACTTCATACTCTTATTACAAGCCTTCATTCTAATAATTCCTCGTGCATCTCCAATTCCGTCACTTTCTATGTCTTTGTTGTACATTCTTTTTTTCCCCTTACTTCTTACTCTATCCTCGTTTCAACATATATCTTTGTTTTCTCCTTTTTCATTCCATTTTATATCGTTACCTTCTTTATCTCGTCTTCGTATTGTGCCTTTTCGTTTAATAACCTATATTAATTTCCTTTTTATTTTATTATCTTTATTCTCTCATCCATTTCTGAGCCTTATTTTTTCCTCCTCCCTCATCTTTGTTTTCTTTTATTTTCTTTCTCTTCTCGTTTTCTTCTACAACTATATCTTCTACTCCTTTTCTCTGTCTGGTTCCCCTTTTCCTTTCATTCCACTCATTTTCCCTCTTTTGTCTTACCTTTATTTTTCTATTCCCTTTTAGTGGTATTGTATTATGTTTATTTACGTTCCATGGTATTCGTACATAGCTTCAGAGCTAGAATATAGAACATGTAAAAAAATAATAATATTTGAGGAGAAAAATTTGCTCCGGCGCCTGGGATCGAACGCGGGTCCTTGGTTCTACGTACCAAGCGCTCTGACCACTGAGCTAAGACGAATTCAATCCACAGCACCGGATCGAACTCTCCTCCTACAGAGTCCCTTTTGTGGCCTGACTCCAAGTTGGGCATATACGTTGACGTTTATGTCCTACAAGGACATTGTAGGAGGAGAGTTCGATCCGGTGCTGTGGATTGAATTCGGCTTAGCTCAGTGGTCAGAGCGCTTTGTACGTAGAATCAAGGACCTGGGTTCGATCCCCGCCGCCGGAGCGAATTTTTCTCCTCTAATATTAATTGTCACTATAACAGATATTTTCTGTTGGACCAATTAATAACATCTTTAATAAACGTGAACAATCTTTATAGTACTTACATGGCTTTTAGAGAAACCGGAGGTTCATTGCAGCTCTCAAACATGCCCGACATCGGTCCCTATCCTGAGCAAGATTAATCCAATCCCTACCATCATATCCCACTTCGCGCAAATCCATTTTAATATTATCCTCTCATCTACGTCTCGGCCTCTCCAAAGGTCTTTTTCCCTCCGGCCTTCTAATTAACACTCTATATGATACGGTATACAGTGTCCCATTTATCTTGTGCACCTATTACCTACAACTTTTTTGTTTTGATAGGTTTTGAAATATTTGTTTTTGAGCGTTATGTTAGAACGAGGGGCTAACATGAGTGTGGAGATTTGGTGCATGTAACTACATTATGGTACAAGATACACGTGACGTAATCAATTTTTCAAATAGCACTACATACTTTAATCATGTTACATTGATTAAACACATTAAGACGAGTTCAAAAATGTATCACAATGTCACCTTCCTAATTAATAACAACAAAACGAAACAAAAACGTACTTCCAATGTGATAATGTTATGCTTTGAGAGTCACAGAAGATGTTCCAAAACTCTCTTCAAAGTATCTTTCTTTAAAAGTACATACATTTTTCTTCTTTCAATTTCGACCTAAAGAATTCTTCAATAATACAATGTATACAAAAGCGTTCTAGCAAACCCTTCACAGCAATTTTGTTGGTAAAAAAATCGTACAATTCTTTTCCAGGACAGATCTCACAAATCAGTATTGTTTATATATATTTTTGTGTTATCAAGACATTTCCACTTTGAGATTTATTTTGGGATATGAGGGTCAAGTTTAAATTTCCGCAACGTCCAGTAAGCATTCTGCAAAACCAAGAAAAAAGAGAACTTTTATAATAGATGTGTTTACTTATACTCGTTTCAAAATATCGTTCTTTAAGAGTACATATTTTTTCTTTCTTTCATTTTCGACCAAAGGTATCCTTCAATAATAGAATCTATACCATAGCGTTCCAGTAAACCCTTCACAACGACTTCATTTGGTAAAAAAAATTCACAATTCTTTTACAAGGCAGATCTCTCAAATATATTACAAACAGATTGCCTCTTTGTGTTGTGTTTAAAATTCCTTTTTACTTGGAGATGCTTTAGAAATTCATGTATTGACAAGGGAAAAGCATGTCTAATCTGTTGTAAATCCCATTGACCCTTCTACAGAACCACGAGAAATTAGGTCTTCATACAGCATTTCAGCAAACTCTTCACCCACACCGTACTTCCGATTGTTACTGATGAACAGTATTGCCTGTTGTAAAATTAGACAGGATAAAAGTTAACTTTATGGCACTGCTATAAATTTTCTTCTCATGCGCATTACAATTGTGTGTGACCGTAATAATGTACACTAACAACACACACAAAGCGACTTTGGCTTCATAATCCATCTCGGAAGAAAGCTTCCACTACACTTCTGCTGAGTGCTGCAAAACACAAAAGAACTAGCTACAAATGTCGCTACGTGTGGCCACATGACATGCAGAATTGAGCAGTAATTGTCGCGCCCGTATGGCCACCCATTTTGCGACGATAACGGCAGCTACATTTGTAGCAGAAAACCTGAGACAAATGTAGCTCGTGTGGCCGTACTCTAAAACCTAACGACGTAATTTAGATAATTCAAATTTGACTCTTTTACAACTCCTTTCTTGATTTCCAGTTCAATTATAGAGTTGTTCATTACGTCATATTTTTTAACATATCATTACATTCAGTCAATAATAATAATAATAATAATAATAATAATAATAATAGTAATAATAATAATAATAGTAATAATAATAATAATAATAATAATAATAATAATCTAGGGCTATAATTTTATATTTATAAGGTGAAAAATTCTCATAACACGAAAAGTGCAGAAGATCCATTTACTATACAGAGAAGCATTGTAGTTTTCAAGTTGTCATTTAAAAAGAAGGTGCAGTTCTTGAATCTGAGGTTTCCAGCCCCGTGGACAAGTGTCACAAAGGAGCAATACGAGATCGCAATGCTGGAGACTGGAGGAATTGTTGTGCACACCGGACAATGAAGAACGATACAATAGTCGATCACGGAATTCGATCCGGGGGCTTTAAAATGGAAGCTACATCCACAAAGCTTCGACTAAGAAAGGAAAATTGATACAATTCCAAAGCGAATAGAACTCTATCTCTTTCACTCTTTTTGGTAATGGCGACCTCGTGATACACAGAATTGCACTCTGCGAGAAAAGTTCTTCAACGATCTGATGTCTAGGCTATTGTTTGTAACATTAGTCCTTGGTGCTAGTGTAATGGGAATAGCAAACAAAGGAAGTTGGAAGTAAAATATATCACATCTATAATGACGAAGTAATAAAATATAAATGTGACATATTAAAATATTGTCGCCAGATCACTATAACTGTGCACCTAATACAGTACGTGTAGGCTATATATCAACTTTGACCGATATTGGACCCGTACCGAATAATTTACAAAACGAATTGGAAAGCTAGAGTTTTTACAATGGAATTTTCAGTGTACATTTGTAACAAATACATACTCTACGTAAGAACGTAGTATACAGGGCATATCAAAAGTCCGGTAACAATTTCAATATTTTATTACACAAAAACTACTAATGGAAGCACTTTCAAACACACGTCAGTTTAAAGTCAAACTCTCAAAGTTCTGTTTACACCTTACAGAGATTCAATGTGTGAACCACGAGTGACTCGGTAGATGTCCAAACAATAATCAAACTCTTCCCATACCCTTTTCAACATATCCTCTGTGACCGTGACGGCAGCTTCTCGAATTCTGGTTTTTAGTTCCTCTAAATCACGTGGCAAAGGCGGTACAAACACACGATCCTTTAGGTACCCCCATAGAAAAAAGTCACATGCAGTCATATCGGGTGATCTTGATGGCCATGTCATGAAACATCTGTCCCTTACTCCAGCACGTCCTATCCAACGATCAGACATCTCCGTATTCAGGTAAGCACGAACTGCATTGTGGAAATGAGGCGGAGCCCCATCTTGCTGAAAGATGAAATCGTCATCGAGATCTTGGCTAAGTTGAGGCACCAACCATTGCTCCAACATGTCCAGATATGAATGTCCAGTCACAGTACCCTCAATGAAGAAGAAAGGTCCGTACAGTTTTCGTTGTGATAACGCGCAGAAAACATTTACCTTTGGTGAATCACGCTCATGTTCAGTGATTCTGTAAGGTTTCTGTGTACCCCAAACATGACAGTTGTGCTTGTTAATTTTCCCACTCGTATGGAATGTCGCTTTGTCGCTGAAAATTAAGCGGCTGAATAACTCTGAGAGTTTGACTTTAAACTGACGTGTGTTTGAAAGTGCTATCATCAGTAGTTTTTTGTGTAATAAAATACTCAAAGTGTTACCGGACTTTTGATATGCCCTGTAAATTATGAATCCATATAATATTTCCTTGTAAAATGAATAAAATATATTAAGTACAGTCTTAGAAAAACGTTTTGTCACACAGATACTTTATAAATCCCGGAAAGGAGGCAGTGCACATGATAAGACATACAACGAAACAAAACTAATTTTATTGCTTCAACTAGTCGTTCTCTTGTGAACCAGATCGCTCGTCCTCTGATCATGTGTTGATTCCACTTTAAATGACTATCGTAAATTATGTCTAAAATGTTTAACTTGAGAGGACTCCTTAATAATCATACATTTGCACTGTATAAGGCAACAATTAGAGTTATGTAATTTAATACTTAATGTATGTAGATGTAGGAGGTTTGTTACATTTTTCAGATAATGGTAATGGAATAATTATGATTTTATTTTCATTGATGGAAAGCTAATTTATGTCAAACCATTTTTTGTTAATTTAAGTCCATTATGAATGAGCAGAATATTTTAATTATTGTCTCATGTTATTTTCTAGCTTTCAAAAATTCTGATTATTATTGTCACACATTTGCACTTTGTTTTCTCTGCGCTTTGTGTCAATTTTTCGTACATCTACTTGTTTTGTATTTGCTTTAATCATTTTTCTTACTGTTTGCTATTCAATGGTTTCACTTATTCCTCGCGAAACATGATTTCTTGTCCAGTTTTTAATCATAATCTGGTGGATGTAAGAAACTCGTATTCCCTAATAATGAATATCGAGTGATAAAAGCTATAGTCCACAAAGTGCTTTATAAATCTATTTTGATATCAATATAGGCCTGCTGTAGTTCAGGGAATATTAACTACCCTATGCCGCCAATGTTAAATTTATTCGTGCGTTTCTTTCTACGTAGATATTAGAGATGAATGACGATCGAGAAAGCAAGACTAACAGCGCCTGCAAAGTCGAAAAATCCACACGACAATGTTTGTATACGTGGCGTTGTTGACGTAAAGACTGCCGTTGAGTGTTTCGAAACGTCGAGATTGATCATTTCCGAAGTCCCGAACGTCAAGCAGCCTTGAATCGCCACAGCTGTTTACACCTGACTCAACTTTTATCTACCTTGGCAACTTATGCAGAGTGTTTCCGAGGTGTTGTTACAAACTTTCAGGGATGATGGCGAAGGGCATATGTATCAATTTGAGATAAGGAACCCTGATCCGAAATGTCTGAGTCGAAAGTTATAAGAAAAAATAGTTGTGTGAAAATGGAATTGTAATTTGACATCACGTGCCCTTCTTCCCTTAACTTTTGGAACAGTCGTGGAAAAATGATATGGGCCGGATATCTTCTACGTGGGTACTTGACCCGATACAATCTGTGAGCTTGTTTACTGTTCCCATTGGCTCATCCGTATTCGAAAATCAGATCTGCTTATTCCGCTGTCGTGTACTCCTCCATTTCACTAGGACTGATCGACTGGACAATGCAACTTGTACACATACACTGCTGTCTACAGACGTGCATATCAAGACCGACCATGTCCGTTACACATTACGCTGTCTGCATTGCTTGAGTGTAGTTTCCTGTCCCCACCCCTCAGACAGCGCACTGACTGGAATACTGTAAGTAGACAACGTAAATAACGTCAGATGAATACAGTATGTGTAAGATGTAGAGATAAATACACGTAAATAAGATGTATAGAGGAATAAAATTATTTCAATTCCATAGAACTATTTTTGCTTGTAACTTTCGACTCGGTCATTTCCGGACCAGGGTTTCTATCTCAAATTGATACATGTGCCCTTCGCCATCAACCCTGAAAGTTTGTAACACCACCTCGGAAACACCCTGTATATGTGTAAACAATCAAGTAGTCTATTTGAAACATCATTGCTACCTTACAGTGTATAATAATCCGTTCCCTAGTCTTTATTTAATTACTAGGCCCCTGTTAAAAGACTAGGAATTTTATTTTCATATGTGTGCAATCTCAAGTGAAAAGATATTAACGTTAATTTGTTTTATGTCTCTTAGAAGTGCAAATTTATTTGAGAATTGTTTTTTGTTATTTATATAACCATAGGTAATAGGCCTATTATATAATAGAACCAGAACATTTTGATGACTAAAATACTGTTCTGTTTTGTATTTTTGTCTCATTTAAACATTTATAATGTTATTTATTTCAATGATGTATGTTATTGAAATTTACGAAATCTTTCCACTCCGACCAAATGCTATTCCGAGAATGAAGAGCAGATTCGAAGCGCACGAGGATGACGAGACGAGACTAGAAAGACAAATGCAATGAAAACAGCGAGCGAGAGCGGCAGTTAGTTTTGTTGATCTCTAATAGATAAGTACAGTACATCTTCCTATAATGGCAGTACCGCTTTAAAGTATACAATTCTTCAAGTGAAATTGTAACATTATAGCAGTAGTGAGAAACGTTGGTTAATAATGATAAAGTTAAATAATAATACTTACCTCAAGGAAAATAAATTGCGGGCCCAAAATTCGTAGTTATGTATAACGTGAGGCTGAAATTGTAGCCATGTCTGTATTTTTTCTTCAGAAGTGTACGAAAGAATACATAACATGGCTTAATTCCATGGGGAGAAATGTGACAGTTCCTGGGGGGAACATAACGGGAAGAGGGCCGACAACCCTCCGTCGCGGAGCACTGTTATCGCCCATCTTATTCGGTGGTAAAATAAATTTGTTTTCAGGCCGCATGAGAATTTTTTTTTCTCTCTAAAATGTTACCACAATATAAATCAGTACCAACCTTGCATTTTCGTATACTGGCACATAGCATATTCCAGGTTTTCTCTCTGCATTCGTGGCAACAGTTATTTTTACGTTTGTGTATTTTTTTGTATTCTAGCATTATAATCAGTCTTTATCATTAGTAAAAATCTTTCATTAAATGCCACATTATTGTACCAGAGCCGTAAAATATTATCATGTCAACTATAACATCATGACTTTTATATTATGAAAACATAACTTGTGTCATAAAGTTAATATTATGAAACGATTTTTCGTGCAATATTTTAATACATCGTTGTTACTATAGAAACCTTCTCCTTCACAGAACATTACATACTAGGTTCAAAAAGTTCCCGGAATTTGCTAGCATCATAGAAACAACGTACCTTAAACACTATTCTACAGCATTCCCTTCAAAATAGTTGCCTTCCGCAACAACACACTTTTGCCAACGCGTGTAGAGTTCCTGGAAGCAGGCCTGGAAGCCATTTTGTGAAACCCGTCTTAGTGCTCTCGTCGCGTTTGCGATAACCTCTTCAGCATTGAATCTCCGTCCTTTCAGATGACATTTCAGACGGGGAAACAGAAAGTAATCAGGTGGTGAGAGATCAGGAGAGTATGGTGAGTGATCCAAAGCAGTTACGTTGTGCCTGGCAAGAAAATTCTTTACAATAATTGCGCGATGAGCAGGTGCATTGTCATGCATAAGGAACCAGTTGTTTTCTACCCACTTTTCTGGACGTTTCCTTCTCACTGCGTCCCAGAGGCGACGGAGGGTTTCTAGGTACAATTCTTTCGTTACAGTACGACCTTCTGGAATGAACTCATGGTGCATGAGACCCTGAGAGTCGAAGAAAACTTCCAAAATAACTTTGCTTTAAGTGTGCTTAAATGCGACAGGCTCATGTCAGTAGATTTACTGGCATATGAAAGAACTCCTGCGTGACAAAATTCCGGCACATCCGGCGATGCTGATATAACCTCTGCAGTTGCGAGCGTCGTTAAATAAAACATAACATTTAAAATAACTTTGCCTTTGGAAGTGTCCCTAGGAAATTTTTGCTTCCGAGGAGATGTTTTCGATTTCCACTCAGATGACTGTCGTTTAGGGACTGGGTCGTGCAAGTAGCACCAGTTTCATTTTGATTAAGAAATCACCATCTTCATCAGCCATACTGATCATGTCCCCAGCAAAACACAGAACTTGATATTTGTACTTTGCTCTGTGGACATAATTACAAAATGCGACGAACAAACAAAACACTATGATAAACAAATGCCTACAACTCAAAACCAATAATTGCCATTATCAACAAACTTTAAGGAAATGACATCATGAATGTTACCAACAAAACAAATGTATAATATCCCTTGTTATATATTAATACGAAAAATGGTAGTAAAATTCCGGGAACTTTTTGAACCTAGTAGTATATCAAACTATCCATCATTACAAATTTAATGTTATTTATTTATTAATTATTTTTTCCCCTCGCTGTTATACTACCTGCTTTAACATCTTTGGTCGTATCGCGAGTTAATCTTTTAGGTGAAATCCGAAGGCCTGTGTATATTATTGTTGAGTACTGGTTCTATTATTTTGAACTATAGTCGCGACACTGTTATTCCCGGCGTGACTCCTCCTCTTTGCTTACGTCTTAGGATGTGAAGGCTCTATAAAGTCTAGATAGGTAGTATCGTTCGCCATTTTTTGTTCTTTCGTTGCCGATCTACCATACGAGGAATCTATTTGCCACATCGTTAAATATTATCATGTCTTAGCTCCTATGATAAATCAAAAGCACTGTAATTGAACAAGTAATTGAGCGGCAAATAACGTCTTCGTGTGCTTTCTGCGAGCGCCAACGAAAGAGCCAAAATGTGGGCGATTATATTAAGTATTTATCGAGCCTTAAGAAATGAATAACGTCTTCATAAGCGAGTCACAAAACGCACACCTTTAAATGTAGCCGACCTGCAACGCGATTGGCTGCCGGAAATAGCGACGGGACTATAGATGGCGACTGTATATGTATTACTGATTTATTATGAATATGATTTCGATGATGAATGAGGCCGGTGATATTCAGGGATGTTGTGGCATTTGCCTTACGGTTGAAGAAAAACCCTGAAAAACCCCCAACCAGGAAATTCAACCCGACTGGGAATCGAACCTGGGCCCTCTGCGTAAGAGACCAGCATGCTAACCCCTACACCATAGGGGTGGCCTAATTATTTTATCCACTTCGATTATGTGGACTTCACATTACTAATAAAAAATGTTGTAAACATTTATTATGCAAATAGGTAGGTAATGATACTTCTATTACCCAACTGATTTCGTTTTCCTTTTAAATTGCATATTCCTTTCCTTAATAATTTACATTATTTATTTATTTATAAATTTATTTATTTATTTATTTTATTCTCAATTTTCAAATCTACCTATTCTTAATCATTATTCTCCAGTTATTTTCTCCTAAATTATTTGTCTACATTTCCCTTTCCTCTATTTTACAACATTTACATCACTTATTATTTCCCTACTATTATATCCTCTATTTATTTACGTATTTATCTTTTTCTCTTCGCTTCACTGCTACATTTCTTCTTTCATTACCTCTTTCTATAAATTTCTTTCTGCAATACTCCTACGCTATAGAACCCCTGATACTGCCCTAAGGAATATATCATTAGCTTTATGCGTAAGTTCGTTGTGTTTTTGTTCGTCATGACAACATTACCACAGTCCAGTATATACAGTAGGGAATATGCATCCATAGATAGTTGCTAACCACTAGGATCGCTACTATCGTCTCACCACAGACAATGTGAAATAGTACCGGAACAGTCTATTGTTCCTATTACCCTCACAACTCAAGTTTCGTGATTGTATATACTAAACTGTGACACTACGTTCTTTGGAGATTGTTTATCGCTGTCATCTGTTATTTTTTATTTAGAGTATTGTGTTTATAAATACGCCTCCAATTTGTTTTGGATATGAAGAAGGTTTGTGCTATTATTTTGTGGTTGAAGAAGATGCAGTGTGAAGTGGAAAAAAGAACACTTCCGACAAATTCTTCTGAGTTTCATAAAGGTGCAAAGGCAGCGGAGGCGGCTCGAAATATTTGTGCCATGTACGGGGACAAAGACTTCGGAAAATGTACTGCAAGAAAATGATTCTATCCTTTCAACACAACACCACACAAATTTAGTGTCCAACCACAGAAGAACGATGTTATGTGTCCGATGGAATAAAGAAATGGCCCTGTACTACGAATTGCTTCCCAGGAATGTAACCATAACTGCTGACATTTATTGTCAAGAACTCGGACACCTTGCGGCCACAATTGAAGAAAACCGACTGTGAAAACTGCAACAAGTGCTTCTGCAACACGATAATGCATGCCTGCACTCCGTTAACATGACGAAAGGAGTTATCCTGAAGCTTGGTTGGGAAGTGATTCCACATCCCCCATATTCTCCCGAGATTGCGCCTTGAGATATAAACCTTTACCCTTCTCTATCTAAGAAACGTCAAGAGAACTCATTTGATAACGAAGATACTTTACAAACTTGGCTTGACGACTTTAGATCCAAACCACCAGATTTCGAAGACGCGGAATCGAAAAATTACCCCATTTTTGGCAGTGTGTTATAGATAATGTATAAGAATATATTACTGACCATTTCTGCCTTCTGTTCATCTCAAATAACTATTGTTACAACGAAAAAATGCTGCGAACTTCTGCATCAACTCAGTAAGCTGAGCTGATGAAGACTAATATAACATAGCATCATTTCTGGATTCAATTTTGTGAGTCTTGACGAAATATGATCGGTGTTCATCTCACACTATCAATATTGACATCATTATCGCAAATACTCATGCTCGGTATATGAGTTTGTCTTGAGTCAACAGTGCACATCTTTGATGCTGTAGGTTCAGTGTGATTATCAAAATTAGAAATACTGTCAACGTTACTGACGGTGGAAGGCCAATTTCAGATCTGTTCTGCCTGCAATATATCATGCCACATTAAAATATTCACAACTTCAGCCCAGTGATAAAGTTATAAAATATTGATTTTCACATAAACTATGGTCAGTAATTCTCCACAATGCCGCAGTTGAAAAAGTGATTATTATAGGGACAGGATTTTTATGTAATTACATATTGTATTCCTTTCAACTTAACCGTATATAAATAACAAATCTTTGCGAATCTTGTAATTACCATTAATATATTAAAATTTGATACAACATATTTTTACATATTTACCTCACATTACATATTATGACTTGGTATTACATAAATCTATATATTTAGGGGGTTCATTCATTTTTACTTCTCTAAAAGGAAAAAAAAAACTCTGTTAGGGAAGTTTACAATTTGAAATACACAGATTTAAAGCCTTTTTACCTACCCAAGAAAATATATATTTTGGCACAAAACATAACATCCTTAGTTCCAGGCACACAACAGTTTGTAAATGCCTATAGTTTGAGGTTTTAGTAGGTACTTTGTTTCTTACAGGGAGCAGCTAAAATGCATGTGTCCCACATCTCCTCTTATTTTCTTCTAATCCAGTAAAGCGAAACCGTGCTTGCAGTACTGTTGTGTCATTCATTTCACTCAGTTCTCTAGTTTTAGTACTTACAGTATAAAGTGCAAGTGAGTTTATCTACTGCTTTTGACTAACTAAAATGGCCCCTGTATCTTCAATCCTAACGACAAAAATAAAATCATGGATTGCGATGGACGAAGGTTTCACTACAGATGGAAAAATTGCAATGTGTCAAGTATGCGGTAAAAAAGTCGGGTGCTCTATGAAATCACAACTGGAGAGTCTTACCTATCCTATACCTACATGCCAGATATTGATATTAAATATTTTAATGATTTTAAATTTTTTGGTACATATTCAGATTATTTTTCTTACATAAATATGTACATAATTCACACCCTGATATTACATAAAAGTCCGGTCCCTAGTAATTAACAATAAATTCTGAATATTATTTCCTAAAGCAGCTAACCACCTTTACCTACACGCTCCATAAATTATTCATCAAGCAACTGGATGAAAATTAAGAAAGCTTTGTGTGCAATTCTGTTCAATGCTGTCATTACTAAGGCCGTGACATCGGCATATTTGTATTAGTTTCAGGTCGGTTGAAGGTGAACACACGACGCCGGACGTGTTTCAAGTACAGGCAGCGGAAGCAAATTTGACACACGCCTAAGCAAGCACTTTCCGTGTTTTGTATACGATTATTGCGTACGGTATTATAAAATCAAGACAATACAATCATTAAGGGTAAAAGGAGTCATACAGATGTTTGACGGAAACGATGCAGCTTCCATAATGTAATGCCCAAATTCTTCTTAGTGAATCAAATATTAAAAAACAGTGTGAATAGAGTTTTAACAACGTTGAGATCATGCTCAACAGGGAAATTTGACATTGTAATTGGTGACGTTTCTAATTTTCATTTTACCACGGCACAACGCATTATTAATTATGTGTCCGAACATTATTGTGTCTTTCTGCCTACGCTGTTTATCATTTCCTTCAAGGGCAAAACTAACATCTGTAAAGGGTGGATTCTATCAATTATCGGTAAATGGATTTAATGTCATTTTATCATAACATGTATTTAACTGAGTAGGTGACTTTCTGGTGACACTTAAAACTGACTTGCTTACAAATTGCTTTTAAGAAACACGCAGGTTCATTGCCGCTCTCACGTAAGCCCGCCATTGCTCTCTATCCTGTGCTAGATTAATCCAGTCTCTATCATCCTATCACACCCACCTCAAATCCATTTTAATATTATTCTTCCATCTACGTCTCGGCCTACCCAAAAGTCTTTTTCCCTCCGGCCTCCTAACTAACACTCTATACCTATGCATTTCTAGATTAGTCTTTTCGGGGTTTACTTCCAAACCTATCGCTTTACTTGCTTCAAGTAAAAATAACAAGACTGACAAGTTAAAATTCTGATGTAAGCTGGAAATCATGACCAACAAAAAAAATCTAGCATCACTAACTATTATTTTCAGAAGAAAAATTATAAGGGAATATATTGCCATACATACAATAATAAATTATTCAACATCGATAATATGAAACCCAATAAATACAGCCATATTGCTATGAATTACTTTACTTTTGTTATACTCTTCAGTGACACGTTTGGCTTTATTAAAATGTTTTTCGTCAAACACTTGTTTATGGCACTTTCCCTCATAGTTTAAATTGCAACGTACAGATACGGAATTAAAAAATGGGCCGAGCCTTGGTAGGAGTCCTCCTCTATGTAGGCAACAAGCGTGGCAAGATTGTCCACAAGTAGCGTAGACTACAGACACTCTTGTATACTGCACATGCGCAATACCTTGTATCTGAAACTTAGTAAGACTGTGGCCCAAATTGTGTTTCTGGGTCTGTCTATCTTCATTGAGGAACGAAATCGAGTTTTACTTTGTCATCTCTATAAAAATGTAAATTTAAAATTGAAATAAACCGAATAATATAAAATAGAGACTGATACAGTACTTGAGAAAACAGCTGACGAACGGGTACCGCGGGCTGACAAGCTGACAAACCTTAGAAAAACGCTGTTGTCGGCTTGCACTTGGCAGCCCTGTAATAAATGAAGGGTTCAGAACCATAGTGGGCCAAGTGCCATTTACTAAAACCGTAGAAAACAGGAGTTAAAGTGAAGTTATTACCATAATTCAATGGAAACATATAGCACGTAATATAAAGTATACACATTAAAACTAAATGATATGTCAATCTTCATGAAACTATGGTGTTCACTTAATTTTAACCCTTGCTTTCTCCGCTTTTAATAAATGGCGCTTGGCCCACTATGACTCTGAACCCTTCAAATATAAATCACCCACAGTAGTATTAAAATCTGTGCCTAACTTCAACCATGTTTCTTGTTTTTCTATCGTAGAACATCTGTCGGTGCCATTGTTTCAAGAACATTGGCATAAGAGCCAACCAGCTGTAAAATCTCTATTTCATGGTCTTAAAATTTCGGGGATATCTTATTGTTCTCCATATTTATTTCATATTTCTGTAGCATTACAAACAAGCTAATCATGCAGAGCGGTGTAACAAAATCGAAGCGCGTAACAATTGGGTACGTTCTGTTTTTATCTTTGCTCTTATATGGATGCTTTCCTTTGTAGAAATGGTATTCAAACTCCTAGTTAACCATGGTAAAGAGGACTGTCAAAAGAACAGGTTTCTGTGCCCGAGGATCATCGTTGGTGCACAGAGATCGTATTTTGATTACAGTTTTCTATTTACCATGTTCCTGTGATCTCTGATCACCATATTTTTTTGATCGTGATTTGTGCATTCGTTTTGTGTTTTTTAATCATAAAAATATCAATTTCAGTGCTCTTGTATGGCAGCCTTTCAGGTCTTCAATTGTTTTTGCTGAGCCAGCACGTTCATCGTCTTTCAGCGACACTTTTCAGGGTACAAACTGCTATGTCATTCATAAACACGTGTACTAGACAGACAATTATCACCGTACACCTGCCTCTGAACGTTTCCATGACACTTTTGCCCAGCCGAGCACAAAATTTGATGTTCGCTCTTCATTCCACGTTTGCCTCGTAACACAGACACACACCGAAGAGACGCGTAGTTCAGCTCACACTGCATACTGAAATGGCGGCAATGTATGTTGGCTTTCATTGTACCTACAGTCTAAGAGCAAACCCTTTTTGCATTTATGTTCACTTCAACTTCAGAGCAGTAGTTCATGCGTCTTAACATCACTTCTATTCCACTGCTGTGGAGTAACGGTTACCACGTCTAACCGTGAAACTAGCGAGTCCGGGTTAAAATCCTGGCTGTGACAATTTACTTGATTTCCGGGGTTTTTCCTCGACCCATTAAGAGCAAATACTGGGTAAATTTCGGTGCTGGACTCTGGACTCCTCACTCAGACCTAGGTTCATAAAGCATCATAAGCTAACTAATGAAAGAAAAAAAAACATCAGTTCGATGTTTCATTTGCCGTGCTGTGTGTACAAGGCGTAGGGCGTTTGAGACAGTTGTGTGTTTATTTACCTAAATAACGGAGGTCGATTGTGATGGTCTGTTTAAATGTTTGTGCGTTTACCTGAATAACAGAGATCATTTGGGATCCGATAACTCTCTCACATAAATAATGCTGTAGTAGTCAGTTTTTGGGATAATTTCTACCTAATTATTTGCTATATTTTCCACAAAATCTGCTTATAAAAACATTATTTAAAAAGTGTTAATTTATGGTACAAAACCAACTAAATACACACAGAAAATTTGACATAAATGTGACCAATAGAAGCTGAGATATGGTACACTTTATAGAGAAAAATACAAACTTACGGAAAATGGCTGCCAAAGTTACCAGAACACACCAGCTGCATAATCCTCATCTTAGATAAACATTTTAAATATATATTTCCGTAATAAGACGAAAACATTCGCATGGACGCTAATACACACCCCTGATGCCGCCTGCGAAACCACTGAATACCTCCCCCATGTCTGGGCTGATATTTGAACTGCCTAAAAAAAAAAATTAACAGCTTAAATCAGATACATGTATAGTTGCGACTAGCGCACAAAAACATCCTCACAGGAGTTAATAATGCAAAACAGACTTTATCGTTAATGTATATTGGGAAATGAGGAATGTTTTAATCAACAGTAGGCCCTAATCTCACTAGAAGTTTTGATTTATCTAGAGAAAATCAAAACTCGAGTGGGATTTAATTGACTATTACACGATTAAAAGGAAGTATATAAAGATCAGAAGAAATAAAGTACCCTAATACAATAAAATATTAATTGACGTATTAAAATTTTATTTCACTAATGGTAACTTCATCAAAACGTTTGAACGGACCCGCCATTTTCAGTTGTCTATCTGCGGTAAACAAATGACTGTCGCAAAGCATATTTTATAGTATCGTAAAGAATTTCCATTTTGAAATGTTGGCAAACAAAGAAACAAATGGTAGGAAGATGATAAAAACAGAAGACAGTATATAAATATTAGAAGAAATAAAGTACTCTAATAAAATAAAATAAAGTAAGTATTAATTGACTTATTGAAATTCTATTTCACTAACGTTAGCTTCACCAAATTGTTTGAACGAAGCCGCCATTTTCAGTTGTCTATCTATGGGGGGGGGGGAATGACGATCGCAAAGCATGTTTTATAGTACCGTAGAGAATTTGCAGTTTGAAATGTTGGCAAACAAAGAAACTAATGTTAGGGAAGTGATAAAAACAAACATATGCTAGGGAAATGATAAAAACAAGCAAATACTAGGGAAGTGATAAAATTGTAGCGATAAACAGGTATGATTGATTGAAAGATGTCTTTTCATACCGTTTTATTGGTCAAAAGTAGTATGACTTAGTAAAAGTGTAATAGTCACAGTTAAATGTCCGAAAATGAGGACTCTAGGATTTAATTCCTGGTCATAGAAGTATTTAAATTCCGGCATCAAAAGTTAAAAGTCCTGGCAGCACACTTCATACAGTATCCAGACAGACAATACAACAAAAATTAATCAACTATGAACTGGGCTCAAAAATGTAGAGCCAAAATACTCGTAAAAGAAATCAAAGAGAAAAATTATGTTCTCAGAAATGGTTTACACTCTTTCTGTTACATTTCTAACTTTGCGTAATAAGAAAGTGGAATTAAATTACCTATTTAGACTACATTCATAAAGGTTTCAATTTGCAAGCCTTCTATTTTCTGTTCAGTACACAGAACACTACTCACATCTATATTCCATTACCCGTTTCGGTATAATTATTAAATCATTATATTATATGGACTGACTGACAACACTTTATCAAATCATATTCTATACTAAACTGTAAATTGACAAACATCATTTACAAGTAGTCTAAATAGTTATTGAGTATTATGTTTGTGAGAGAGATGAACATTATTTTATGATTTCCATGTTTCACTAACATATCCTAATTTGTCTCTGAAATCAATTGAAGAAGCTATTTCAATTATTATTAACGGAACTGCATTTAATTGACACATAACATGCAGTACAGGAATGAACTTTAGTCATAACCATATAGTTAAATGACATCAGTTGCACTGAAACAATTCAATCACGACGACAATACAATAATGCATCTTGAAATATAGAATAAGCCTATGCGAGCTTACCTATTATACAGTTGGAGGGAAAAGGATCGAATCCTGTAAAGTAGATAATGATAAACTCTGAAAATATAAAGTCAAATAATATATGAATTCAATAGATACATACCAACATAAGTTTCACATATGGACTAAAGTGAGCTCGGTAATTTCAGGAAAAAGAACGCTTAAATTTCTAATAAATGATTAAAAGGTACTGTTTTTATATATGTTATTCCTAATGGTATAAAATCTACAGTCCATACGTGCAGAGTAACGGTTAGCGAGTCTGACCGCGAAACCAGGTGGCCCGGGTTCGAATTCAGGTCGGGGAAAGTTACCTGGTTGAGGTTTTTTCCGGGTTTTTTCCTCAACTCAATATGAGCAAATGCTGGGTAATTATCGGTGCTGGATCCCGGACTTGTTTCACCGCCATTATCACCATCTCATTCAGACGCTAAATAACCTGAGATGTTGATACAGCGTCGTAAAATAACCTACTAAAATAAAAAATATAACATATACACTTTGATTAATTGAATGGAAAAGCATTAATGCTAGACTATTCTCATATCGCATTCGTTCGAGTATTGACCATTTTTCTCTTGGGAAGTCCTCAAAAACCAAAATGAAAAAAATGAACATTTTTATTCTTTGTACACTTTATGAAAGTATGGTTCATTCTGATTAATTATTTTGGTGTTTGGTTTATTAAAATATTCGAATATTTACTATTTTACATAGATATATTTTTAAAACTATTAATGTATTTATGTCTTAGAGAAAAAATTTACTATATAGGGTTAGGGTGACCAGATTCACATCGATAAAAAGAGGACACAAAGCTTAAAAAAGGACATTAAAAAAAAAGAGGACAGAAAATATGTACTTAGATTTAGGCTCATTACATGTATATATATTATTTTAATGTACCGAAGTACATATGATATTTCCATGCAGATATTCTGCATCATCATACGATGAAAGAGTAATGGAACAGAGAAAAATTCTCTCCGGCACCGGGACTTGAACCCGGGTTTTCAGCTCTACGTGCTGATGCTTTATCCACTAAGCGACACCGGATATCCATCCCGGTGTCGGACAGAATCGTCTCAGTTTAAGTTCTAACTCATAACGAGTCACCTCAGCACATATGTGGACTTCAGTCCTACGTTCATAGACATCTATGGCGTAGTGCAGAGGGCGGCCACTAGAGGGAACCCAAGATTTGGAACTTAAACTGAGACGATTCTGTCCGACACCGGGATGGGTATCCGGTGTGGCTTAGTGGATAAAGCATCAGCAAGTAGAGCTGAAAACCCGAGTTCAAGTCCCGGTGCCGGAGAGAATTTTTCTCTGTTCCATTACTCTTTCATCGTATCATTACATGTAGTTTAAATTCCGTCAAAATCTGTTTTATTACAAAATATTTACACTATAGATTTAAAGTTATATCATACTACTTAAAAGTATATTAAAATCTATTTTATTACAAAATAATTATGAATAACTTAATAATAATGATTTTACAGTTAGATACGTATCAAAGTCAAGGGAACTATAATTGAATCGATTATTTCGAAAACGTAAGATGTGACATTTTCGCGCATGTTACTTTTTTAACCAGAGTGCTCTTTACCCTTTCCTATAACATATTGTTGTTAAAAATCATGAATACACTAAGTCATTTCATCTATAGAAATGGACTTCCAGTTTGGTTAATGTAATAAATGCTACTGAAGTAGTTTGCGCAGAACAGTATAAGTTACGTATTAGAAATAACCGATTCAGTCATTAAAGAGAACAGATAATATCTATTTAGATTTAGCCTTTGGCCTATATTATACTTAAAATAATGTAAATGTATATTTTATTACAGCATAGGTCTTTATGACAAAACTTAACAATATAAAATGATTTTATAGTTAGCTACATGTATAAAAGCAACGACAATAAGAAATAGGAGCAAAGAGAGTTATGATCTTTGGCAAAGAGTATATTCTGTCGTTGCTGCTACCACCTACAGGCAAATTACTTGAGAAAGACGTCAAGTCGGGTAATTATTTCAAAATATCAGGCATAGGCATACAAGTTACTAAAAGGAGGACATTTCTTGATTTTTAAAAAATCCGCCCTGACAAAGGCCTAAAAACGAGATGTCCGGACAAAATAGGACGTCTGGTCACCCTATACAGGATGGGTGGTAACCTCTGCACCTCTAAGAGGTGAGGTGAGGTGAGGTAAAAGGTGATTCTACGTATTGCATATAACACAACTTTTATTACACTATTCTTTCGATGAAGCAACATTAAGCAGGAAAGAATAGTCTTTGTGCAATGTTTGCAGCGCTCTATTCCGGTGAACGGCCCGAGCAGATAGCTAAAAATAATCTGCAAATTAAACCGATTAGCCATGAAACTGGATAATGGCAAAAAGAGTTAAAATAAACCTTGCGACGCAGCGCACGTGACGTATTACAAGTACAGCAAAGGGGGAGGGGAAGGTAACAAGTGCAGGCCGCGATTGCTTAGAGTTATTGCAGCAGCCATGAGGTTGCCAAATGCTTCAGAGAAACATAAGGATTTCCTCAAAACGGTGAGTGTTAGAGAAAAAACGTATTTAGATTTTTCAACTCTCTCCTGATGATCTATTACCAGTTTCATTTTGGTGTAGAGGTTACCATCCACCCTATATACGCTTCAACTTATTTTCTATATTTATTATTAATTGTTCACAGAAAACATCTTTGGTGAGGCCGAGACGTAGATGGGAGGATAATATTAAAATGGATTTGAGGGAGGTTGGATATGATGATAAAGACTGGATTAATCTTGCACAGGATAGGGACCGATAGCGGGCTTATGTGAGGGCGGCAATGAACATGCGGGTTCCTTAAAAGCCATTTGTAAGTAAGTTCATAGATAAGTATATACAATATAATCATTAACATTAACATAATCTCAATGTATATAATTTACACATAAATATGCAATTTTAACTAAATTTCTAAAAATTAAATGTGTATACGCTTCATGCAATCATTGAGAATTCTTTAGGCCTAAATCCCCTTTATACTTTTTCCACATCTCAAAGTTATCAAAGCTGGTGTAAGATCTATCGAATAAAATTTTGTTTAGTCAACTGCCCAAAGTCAGTTTGAACCTCACAGGTGATACCAAAAGCACTACTTATTAGGCAACTAGGCCAGAAAATAATGGGATAGGGTGACCAGTTCCTTTGCCCTCCATTGCATACATCGCCGATTAGCTACATTTACACTAATCAGACTTCAGATACATACAAACAATTGTTCTTCCTCTGTTACATATTGTCTTATAACACTGGACAACAAATTTGAACTTTGTTTCTGTCCTTCAGATGAAACTATGTAATTTTAACTAAATGAAGGAAGCTGAGTTCATTTCTGAAAACCAAAATTTTCTAACACACACCATTTTTATGGTACACGCACTTCATTTATTTACACAAATTTGTTATACTAGCACATAAAGCAACCTTTGTGTGGCCAAAATTCACAAATTAAAATGTATTTTTTGATCTTTCATATTTGTAGACAGCTTATGCAATCTCTCTGATAAGTGACCAGCAATATTCAGCTTGCTTGCATTATACCTTCCACTGAAGCGCTTTTCGAAGGCAGATATTTCCTGATGAAACCTCTCCCCGTGTTCATCGCTTACAGCATCAAAGTTTTTGGAAAGAAGTCCAAGTGGTTGTCAAGAAAGTGAACTTTCAGTGACATGTTGTATCCCGTAAGGTGAAAGTAGTGCAACATTTCACTAACATTAAATAATTAATAGATGTACATAACAGCCAGAAGAGTCCCGCGCCGTGGCGTCGTGGTCTAGTCTAAAACATCCTGCCTAAGACTCGCGTTACGGAATGCGCACTGGTTCGAGTCCTCATAGGGGAAGAAATTTCCTCATGAAATTTCGGCCAGTGTATGGGACCGGTGCCCACGCAGCAACGTGATGCACTTATGGAGCTACGATAGGTAGCGAAATCCGATTAAGCAAACCAACTATAACGGCTGGGAGGCTCATCATGCTAACCACACGATATCTACATTCTGATAGGATGATCGTCCACCTCTGCTTCGGCATGTGGCCATGAGGCCAGCAGCCGGCTGGTTGGTTTTTGTCCTTCATGGCCTGTAGCGTCACTGATTATTATTATTATTATTATTATTATTATTATTATTATTATTATTATTATTATTATTATTATTATTTCCAATAGTCGGTTTAAAAATATTCTCCCGTCCTACTTTAGCATTGAAACTCCCCAATAAAATTTTCATGTGATATATAGGTAACTGATCAAAAGTCTCTTCCAATTCCTCATAGAAGCTATCCTTTATATCGTCGTTTATTATTACACAGAATAATTATGGGAAATGCATGTTATTATTCCGTTGAGAAACTTCTATCATCCAGTCTATCAAAAAATCTGAATTTATAAAACAGTTATATTACCGGTTGCTCGTTATGGTTGTGAAACTTGGACTCTCACTTTGAGAGAGGAACATAGGTTAAGGGTGTTTGAGAATAAGGTGCTTAGGAAAATATTTGGGGCTAAGAGAGATGAAGTTACAGGAGAATGGAGAAAGTTACGCAACACAATTGCACGCATTGTATTCTTCACCTGACCTAATTAGGAACATTAAATGCAGACATTTCAGATGGGCAGGGCATGTAGCACGTATGGGTGAATCCAAATGTGCATATAGAGTGTTAGTTGGGAGGCCGGAGGGAAAAAGACTTTGGGGAGGCCGAGACGTAGATGGGAGGATAATATTAAAATTTGAGGTAGGTGGGATGTGATGATAGAGACTGGATTAATTTTGCTCAGGATAGGGACCAATGGCGGGCTTATGTGAGGGCGGCAATGAAACTCCGGGTTCCTTAAAAGTCAGTATTATTATTATTATTATTATTATTATTATTATTATTATTATTATTATTATTATCAGCCAGATGATCGAATAAAATGTATGAAATGAAATAAGAATGACCCTAAAATTGAAGCCGGGAAGACAATGTACTTTATAACATCTGATCTTGAAGTATTACTTTATTATTTGTTGAAGGGTAAAAAGTCTCCTCCTTCCCCCCCCCCCCCCCGCATACTGCTGTCTGAGAAAATCCGTTCCCTTGTTGGAGAACTTCCCTTGTAGGAATCGAATGTCCTTTGATAGCACTTTATGCTCGACGATGGGTACAAACATCAGAGGATCTGATGGCGTAAAAGGAGGGAGGAGGGGGATGAGAAATGAAGCGATTTATTACGCAGGGATACGGGTATTCTGAATCATGCGGGAGATGTCGATAAGGAATTCTGCGAAGTAACCTTAACTTAATTCGTGTTAACTCCATCGTTAATGAACCGTAGTCACGAAACAAGCTCCTTACTTTCTTAGGAGATGCCGCAGTCATATTGGCACTACTGCAGAGCCTCCTGTACACGCAACAATGGTACAGATGAACTAGATAACCTTAACCATTGCTTCTCCTTTTCTCGCTTTCTCTTTCTCTCTCTCTCTGGCGTCATACTCATAGTGTTTGCTTTGTAACTACTGCGCAGAGAAGGAAGGCTATTCAGCTTCTAAACAGACCTATACAAATACTCTACTCTAACATTTGGTTGCAGACAACTTAATTTTCTATTTGAATCGATAAAAGCAAGTACACAAAATATGCGGGGCTTTCATTTCAAAACTTCCCAGTCTAAATAACTAATCATTTAAATTGAATTCAATTTAAACAAAAAACACGTCAATTTATATATTGATAGGGAAGTCTGAAATCAGGCTTAATTGCATTTTACATTTCACCCCCACCCCTCAGCCTCCCCAATTTTTAAACATGAAATGGCACCGTTATATTTTTATGCTTAAATATGAAAGAGCATTCAATTGTTTATATACCTCATTCGTTTTCGCATTTTTTGTTTTCTATCGTCGCCTGGCAACCTGTACTTTTGTTATTATCAGTTCATTGTAGGATGGAAACACAGCTTATTTTGTGTAATTTCCTAAATTTAATCAATAAAAATGATTTATGTTCTCTCTTGAGGGGTATACACCATTTTAAAATAACTGGGAAGACTCTGAAAAGATACTCACACTCGTGTCATCTGTTGCAATAGTCGAGAACACACCGAAAATACACGCATTTTCACCATTTCGTTATCACTGGCTTACACTTGTTTCATAAACATACTCGCATCTTAATTAATAACCTCTATAAACGGGTAATTATGGATATACCATTTTATTGTTTATTGTTAGTAAAATAACATGTACAAAAATAGTCTTAATTATTCTTCCCTGAAATAGTAAAAACTCGTGCTCAGGGAGTTATCTAAACACATACTTAACACAAACTAAGATAATTATTTAACACAAAGTGGGTCAAGAAAAAAAAATTATAGGAATAAATTAACTTTAAAAATACAATTTCAATTTTAACAATTTAAATCAAACAAAAACACATATATTCTTTAAAAATTAAATTCCTAACACTATTTTTTAAATTTCTGAAATTTTCCAAATTTGGGTATTTTTCAATTATTTTATTATATAACCTTGGACCAAAGTAGGTACCATGGCTAAGAGCTGTGCTTGTGAAACACTTTGGTTCCTATAGTCGTATAAAATCGGATCTTTCAGTTCCATATTTATGATGATACAAATTATTAATGTGTAATTATTAATGGTTTCCAGTACTATTTCCTAATTCCATACGAATATTTTCACTTCTTATAATGGTCATTTAAAATATAAACTGCATTTTCATACCTGTTGCGTCAATTTGTCGTCTTTGTTGCATTATTAACATCCAGTTTTCGCCTCTTTATAAAGTGACATTAAAAACTTTTTCCTTGCATTTTTTAACTACTATATGTCCTGATTGTACCTATGCAGGGTAAAATATTACCATGGCAGCTAAAACTTACCATTAAGCCAAGTCTGCATGGTATAGTCAAAAAACAAGGTAGGCCTACAGCTGTCAAAAGAAAAAGTGGCCGCTCTCTAGATACTAAGTTCCCTTCGGGTATCTTCGTTACAATTCGGAGACAGGCGATATTACCTGTTGTTGGACTATGATGCCTCCTGTATACAGTTATAATTACAGTATTCTATGTTTTAAATTTGTAGCGGGCTGGTATTCGTAAGTCGTGGGTTCAAATACCACCGAGTGCTGTTTGTTATTTTGTTTTTAAGATGGAGAGAAAGTATAATTGCTGCTGTCTCTTTTATAACTGTTTTAGTAGGCCTAATTAACATCAGGTTCATGAATGCATTATGTCGTGACTTTATCATTATTTATTATGACATTTTGGCTGCAAATGGAAAGAAAGAAAGAAAGAAAGAAAGAAAGAAAGAAAGAAAGAAAAATTTTATACTCAACAAATATATCTTTCGTGGTATAAACAAGACACGCATACTGGCGTTTGCCTTATTAAACGTTAAAAAACCAAACCATAAGCCACGATTCAGTATTTAGCCCATCTTCCTCCAATCTAGATCACATTTTGCAGTCGAGTGGACATGTCCTGGACGAGCTTCCACAAATCATCAGGACGTCTTGGAGGGACACTGGGCCAATTTTTTCGCATATTAGGTATTATGCTTTTTTACGTCTGAATTCAGATGTCAACGTCTCAGGCTCAAATCCTCGTCGTTCCTTTTCATTTTTTGTGTTATAGGATGGTATAATGTAATAATATAAGAAGAAAAACTACCACTGATATTATGGAGCTGTATTTTTCCAAATTTAACATTAAATTTATATTATTTATATCGCGAAAGAACATAACAGATTGTAAATGATAACTTGAATATTATTTATATCGCTAAAGAACGATAACAGTATAAATGATAACTTGAATATTATTTACATCGCTGAAGAACGATAGCAGAATACAAATGATAGTCTAACTTGAATATTATTATTATCGCTTAATAATGATAACAAAATAAAATGATAACTTAAACAAGGCTCGACCTCACAACCTTCGAATCACTAAGTGAGCACTCTACCGCTACTCTACAGAGCAGATATCAAATGATTCCATAGTTCCGAAACTGCTTCTACAAGCGCGAGCATCGTGTAACATCATCGTGATCCCAAGTAGACTTAGAAAATATTCGCTGTTCACGACTGCGGCCACTTTTTTTTGACAACTGTACATTAAAAATGTAAGGAAAAAGTTTTTGATGTCTCTGTAGAAATATTGCCACGATCAATATTTTATAGACTTTTAGAATAGTCACTTTCTTTAATATGTTCCGTTTAATTGTACTAATTAGCTATATGATCTTGTTTATTTGAATAATAAAAATTAATAATAATAATGATAATAATAATAGCCTAATATTAAAAATGATAATGATAATAATAATCATAATAATAACAATAAGCCTTAATTTCCGCTGGATTTCCTACTATCCTAGAACCCAATGGCATAAGTCGTTGCGATGACAAACGTCCAACTTTAACACCATGGTCCAAAGGCAAATCACTTTTATGCAATGCCACTTGTTATAACACCTTCACTTCTTATTTGCCCAAAACTTCCAAACTCACTGGATCAGCCGCTGCATCTGCTGTGACAATTAAACGCAATAAGTATCTCGAATTTCTGGATCGATGTAATTTTGTAGTTTTCGCCGTAGAATCTATGGGCCCATGGTGTTCTGAGGCGAAGTTGTTAACTTCTGATATCGGCAAGTATTTATCAGCACTTAACGGTGACTCTCGCTCTACGGCTTTCCTCCGCAAAAATTACAAGATCTTTTTTTATTGCAAGCAAAAATTACATACAATAACAAAGATTTTACAATACTATTGTAATACTCGTAAATGAATATTCTTCAAAATTCGAAATTGATTACAAATCTCATAGTCAAATAGTCTACATATTACAAATTATTGTATAAATACAAGGTAACTGGGTCACATCCGAAAAAGCAAGATGATTGAGGTCGGGTGTGACCAATAATGAAAACTGGATAGAAGAAAAAAAATAATAATAAAATAATAATTAAAATAATAAGTCATAACAATAATAATAATGATAATAATAATAATAATAATCTGATTAAAACTATTAAATATAATTAAACATAAAGTTTAAAAAGAATAAGAAAAAAAGACAAAAACAAACAAACAAAACAATACCATAGCCTATACATAAACATACTAAGTTAAGAATGCAACATTGTTAAAGTGACAGAAAAAAAAATAAAGAATAAGAATTTACATGATTATAATTTTAGAAACAGTTCAAGCACTTGTTTTTTGAATAATGTGTTGTTTAATAATTTTAATTTAGGATTCCTCTTTATAAAATCATTATATAATCCTGGACCGTAATTAGAACTGTGTCTTAGGCCTGCTTCAGTCTTACATTTTGGTTCAATAAGGGGGAGCGAAATACTGTATCTTCTTGTGTTGTGGCCATAATCGGATGATATGAATTTAGCTTGATATTTATGGTAGTGATTCAAAATAGTATACATATAAATTTGCTTGCTATTTAAAACATTAAATTCTTTATATATGTGATGAGTTGGATGATAAAGTTTTCTCCTTAAACATATTTTAATAATTCTTTTATGTAGTAATATTAATGGGCGAATGGTACTCTGTGATAATGTACCCCATCCTATAATTCCATACTGTATTATAGACTGAACCAGGGCTAAAAATATTGTTCTCAATAGTTTTACTGGCATAAAGCGACGCAGTTGAACAATTAGTATTGCCATTCAACGAGGGAACGCTATAAGTGTTATGGTGAATTTTCCAGAATCTAAATCTTTGGAATAAATGTTTTATTTTGTGTAGAGCTGTAGACAGTTTTTCGCATCCTTTAGTTTTGTTGCTAATTTCTAGTTCGTCCCTTACTCAATTGTTTAATTTAAATTTCAAAATTGAATTAAATTTTATTTTATGTAAGACAGTTTGCTATGTTTTTAGATAATATTATTCTAAACAATAAGAATGTTATTGTTATGAATGACGAGATACGGTACACAATTTTTTCCGAACAAAAGATGTTTTGTAGGATATAGAGCGTTTGTTCTGGAAGGAATTGCAATAAAGTAGAAAATACGTGTCTCTCATAACATTCCTGTTGAAAAGAATGCCTTGAAGTACCCTCTACACTTACCCTAAAGGCTTCATTACACAGGTTTTGATCTCCGTTTCTGATCTTGTACACAAGGCTATAGTCTTACAAGGGATTTACTTTCTCCCATATGAAACTGGAGAAGACGTTTCACCGAGGTTGTTGACTATAAAAAATGCAGGAGGGTAGTGATGGAACGCCGATAGCATTTCAAAAAGGACGCGATGGTTTCTTTTGGACGCAGATGGGTGAAGAATATGTTGACAGACAGAGGAGCCGTACTTACCCAACCTTGGACCATAAGTACAGCTATAAACGAGTCTCGTGCCTTCATATTATAGTAGATGGATGAAGGGGTAGACTAAAATATTCATGTCTGGGTCGACGAGTTAAAGGGTGGAAGGAAAGAGAGGGAAAGAAAGTTTAGTCACCCCCCTTGAGACGAGGTGGTACTGAACTTTAAAAACTGTTCGTGGAGGAATGTCATTCATTGAAAGAGAAGTTCGTAGATGGTGTGTGTGCTGATTATGTTTTCCTTTCTAGAATTCTATATTAGGAAATGCAGACGTAAGTTCTTGTAGCAGAGTGCTTTCGGAAACTTGTCTTCTTTCTTTGTTCCTCCAAGTCGCTTTGAATGTGACATTTTTCATACAAGTTATTGCGAGAGTGTTTCTCATGTATTGACTTTTTCTTTTTTCTACTTCTTACCAACATTTTCATTCACTAATGTTTCATATGATGATTATTATTATGTCATAGTTCATTTTCAGAAGGACTGTGTCTATACTTATATCTTGTTTTAATCAAATGAAGTGGGATTTCATATCGAGTGTATATATCAAGATAGTACTACTTTTAAGATGTGACTTAACTCGGAAAATATATTGTGTATTAGAGATTCATTTAAGTATGAAGAGTCTACGATATAGAACTTGCTTCGTATTTTATATAAATTTTAATTATTTTATGACTTTGGTCTGCTCTTTCATTGCAATGACTTTATTCTGTTTTAAACAAAGAATTTGGTAGGCCTATGTACAATATACAGGTTGTAAAGGGTGTAAGTGCCATTATTTTAACTGATGATTATTCATGTCATAGTCCACACCTGTGGAGTAACGGTCAGCGCGTCTGGCCGCGAAACCAGGTGGCCCGGGTTCGATTCCCGGTCGGGGCAAGTTAAATGGTTGAGGTTTTTTCCGGGGTTTTCCTTCAACCCAAGATGAGCAAATGCTGGGTACCTTTCGTTGCTGGACCCCGGATTCATTTCACCGGCATTATCACTTTCATCTCATTCAGACGCTAAATAACCTAAGCTGTTGATAAAGCGTCGTAAAATAACCTACTAAAATAAAAAAAATCATGTCATAAGGAAGAAAAATGTCCTTACAGTTTTTTTATATTTGCAATATTTAACTAATTATTCAAGTTTACAATATTAGACGTTTTGCAACGTTACTGGATGGATGAGGAAGGGGTTTAGAAGTACACAGTACAGCTCAAGCGGTGAGCAGGGGGTTTAGAAGTACACAGTACAGCTCAAGCGGGTACAAACATACCGGTATAAAACAGATGCTTTGTTCTAATGCAGGAGCGGATCATGACAATACTGTTGTTTAAATAAAACGAGCAGCAAATACAAACTTTCAATCTCATTAATAGAACATTATGCTAAATTCACATTTTATGTAACAATATTGCTCCATTTTTTAATTGTAAGACTAAGAAATAAACAATAATCGTTTTCTGGACACAGTCACACGAACTTTTTTTTATAATGCATTATTTTAATCTCTCCCGCTTCCGTAAAGCAGTATCATTTTTAAACAAATTTCTGATTGTGTGATTGTCGAAACCGGGTAAGAGACTTCTAGTATCTAAAAATCGTTGAGAAATCGCTACAAAAGTTCGCCGATTAGGTAACCTTCTTTGAGGAACACGTTGACGGTACATCATTCTTGCCTCACTAGAATTACTACGACATTCTCCAAAAATTAATAATATATTATATTCTTAAACTGTAAATGACATTGTAAATTGTTTATCGACTACCCTGTAGTGAACTGTCATCCGCTCGCAGTAGAGCTATGGACAGGGAGCTTGAACTCAGCTGACTCGTACTTACGTCTGTGCAGAGTACTGCCTGCTGAACACGGTGCCACGTCTCTCACACCAGAATATTAACAAATTTAAGCATCCATTTTTCACAGAATATGTATTATAAATGTCTTTCTTCTGTTAAATTTTACCGTACCTGGTTAAAATGTTTGTCTGTTATGGACCATCTTCAGAACTGACCAACCAGTTAAAGTTATGTAATCAAGATGTATACAAGCATTTTTATTTAATTTCACGAAAACTTAATAGAGCACACAAATATTTATTTAAACTGATATTAACTCAGAGTAACTCTTCTCGGGTTCTCAGCCAGGTGAGTTGGAGATTTGCTTCCAAGCTTTCGACGGCTAGCTCTGCCATCTTCTTCATTCCCTGAAGAAGATGGCAGAGCTAGCCGTCGAAAGCTTGGAAGCTAATCTCCAACTCACCTGGCTGAGAACCCGAGAAGAGTTATTCTACATCAAACGCCGGGAAAGCCTCAAGTCATAATATTAACTCGTTGCTGGATTTCGTAATTTTACTAACTATATAAGCAGTATAACGCAAATAAAATAACAAAATAAATATTTTTTTCTCGGAAAACTATCTAGTTTTTACCCTACCTATGTTGTATGGACATTTTTTGATCCTGTAGGTAGACCATCCCCGACGACTGTGAAAAGGGCGGGACTTATTACCCCTTAAACTCTGTATATTTGTTCAGTTCGGAAAACATTAAAATGAAAATAAATTGAATTTGTTAAACAATCAATTGACTTCTTTGAGCAAATTTTAATTATCCGCCTTTGAAGCAATATCCGTGAAGAAAGTGTGTAAATTTCATAAATTTCATTGTTGCTTCTCATCCACATATTGGATGGCAGATTGAGTATCGTCGTTGTTCCTGCAATAACTCCTATGTGTAAAATATAAAATCTTTCAGTAGGAAGGAATAACACATTTATTCATTCTATGGCAGCCGTACTTAAGAGACTGTGATTCTTACATCTTCGAAACAAAGAAATATAATTACATAGCCTATAGGTAGACAGTGGATGCGGGATGACTTATCGTTGAATGTAAGTGCACATTTACTATATGTTACAGTTTTTTCATTCCGATCATTGGCTCAATAGGTTTTAAACGTAAACAGACGACGTCAACATGCTACTGTATCTCCGTACAGTCAGAAGGAAAAGAAAAATAACGTACTGTAGTACATACCTTGCAAGGTTCAGTCCTCGTCATCATTGATGCAATTACCAGCGTTGCAGTAAACGACGATATATTCTCGTAAGATGTCGAAGCTGAATCGTCTTCGCCTATCGCTTAAACAGTTTTTGTATCGAGAGAATTTCTGAAGAAAAACTCTAAAATGGGGATCACTCGATTTCTTTAGAGGAATATTTGTACTGAGCATCATGTTGCACGTGTCGTTAGACCCGCACAACTAAATGACGATGATGATGATGATGATGTTGATGGTGATGTGATGGTGATGGTTCCTAAGATTTCATTTCAACGCATTTCCTGTGCGATGTACTGTTGCAATGTTTCTCTATAGCCTGAGTTGTTCTGGTTTTTATTTCAATTTTACATACATTACACACGATATTGTCTTCGTTAAGACGTAGAATGTCACTCTCATACTTCTTAATTGCATTTCGTATCTCTCAGCGAATTTAACGTTTTGCCATAACACATAATAATAATAATAATTTAATCTGGCAGAGCTAAGGCCATACGGCCTTCTCTAACATTGAAACAGGAGTAAAACTGCGTTACAAAAAACACTATAATTTTACACACAAAACTGAATAAAATTATAGTAATGTAATGTAAACGGGGAGTAAGTAGAAATCAGACATAATATATAACATACAGAAAGAGAGAAAAATCATAATAAAATGTGAACAGCTTGTCAAAATAAATGAGACAAACAAAGTATGAAAAAAGACAAACATCGGTAACAACAATAATAATAGTAATAATTATATTATATTATATTATATTATATTATATTATATTATATTATATTATATTATATTATATTATATTATTACTATCCAACGCATACTAAATACTTGAACACAACTGCACACATTGCGTTGCAATGTTACTATGAACGCTGCTGTACTCGCCAGCTACACAAAAGACGGACGGCGCGGCACGTGCCATATACTCTGATACGAAACAACTTCACTTTTTCTTAAGTCATCCCGCATCCACTGTCTACATATAGGAGATTTTATTATTTGCTGTATCACTAATTTAAGTTATTTAATAGAACAAAAATCTGAAAATTGATAAATATGTCACACAGGAGTTATTTCAGGAACGACTACGATATGATAATATAGATAAATTAACAGATAAATTAATTTTGTTGAAAATGTAACCCAAAGTCGCTATGTTGTAACCATATGAAAGATATTGAATGTTTGAATGTTTAATGTACTACGCCGATACTCGCATTTCTTGATATCGAAATAACGAACTCTAGCTTCCTGCGTAGGTGACGTTTGAGCAGCGTTGACACACTTCTTCCTGCCCTTACATTTATGGCACGTCCCTACCAGATCCGATGCGTTCAAAGACCAAGTGGGTGGGGGGTTAGGAGGCGTCGATACGGCAATGGCTTGTCTCTGCCCGTGAGAACTTAAAGAAGACGCCGGAGGTTGTCGGTATCAGCTTCCGTCGTGCAGCCATTTCCTAGACAACAAAACGTCCGAATCTCCGGCCAACGTAAGATGCGCCCCCTGTCTTCGCTAGGGGTGTGAGAGGGCCGGTTACACTCGGCTGCTTTCTGTGTTGCGGGGATACGAGGCGTGAATAAAGCTGTAGGTGTAATTTGTCACTTTACGTTCTGGTATTTCTTGTGCTTTTTTATTTCGTGAAAAATAGTTGTGATGTTTAATGGGGTGTGTTCTGATAATAAACGAATTCGCAGCGTTGATGTAAATTCAGTTCATTTCTCTGTGGGGTAGAGATATGGTACAGTCTACTCGGTATTTTTTTATCCATTACTATGCGGTGCACCGAACAGTGAGTCACATGGAAATATTCAGAGTAAAAATCATTTTACAGTAGTGGGTGTCTTTTGGAATCTTGTGTTTTGAAAACTTCTAATTTGGAAAGCTAGCTGACTCCTCCCACTACGGCAGGGAAGAGACGATATTAGCTCTCAATCACGGTAGAAGAACTCGACCTTGATCACGATCGCATAGCGCATCCACAACATAGCGTCCCAACGTAGACACAGGGATGTACATGCATATACATCGAATAAAGGCAGTAATTATTACAATGACTTGCGTTACTAATTTTCTGGCTATGTAATACGACTAATTATTCAATTATTTAATATGCATGTACGTATATTTTTGTTTCATTATTATTAATTAATTAATTAATTTGTATTACAGTTTTTGTATTATCTCCGTCACGGTTATTCTATTATTATTATTATTATTATTATTATTATTATTATTATTATTATTATTATTATTTTTATTTTTATTATTATTATTATTTCTATAAACATTATTATTGATTTCTGTAAAATTTATGTAGGCTGTACTGGACTGTACCCGAACACGAGCATATGCTCATTTCGGGTATCTATTCATATGTACCATTTTCAAATGTAAATTGTAAATAAATTTTAATTTGAATTTGAATATTTATAAATAAATCGCAAAGGAAAGGGGTTTTAAGAACAAAAAGGGAAATAGGAAAAGTTAATTGTTTGTAAACCATTTTCTTGTTAAAAGCAATAATTTATTATGTACTGTATATACTACACTTCATTGGTTAGGAGAAATTAATAGGGTCTACCTGCTGGACGTGTGTGATCTCAAAGTACTGTTGAGCATTTATTATAAAAATAATAAGGACAATATTGATTGAAATAGAGTATATTGAGTGTGTGATTGTGAAAATGTAGTTCTTACTCTCTAGTCATGATTATGTAATGAGTTTTCTTAGAGTTATTTGTGAGATGCACGTAGGCCTAACACGAAAAAACAAACTGATTAAGTTATGCTATTGAAGAGCCATCGTAATTTTTGGGGTCAATTATTTAAGGGAATACGTATGATTTTTAAAACTTCCACAATTTTCGGCCAAAATTTGTGAAATTTAAATTATGTAAACGGATCTACAATACTATATAATCTGTACAAAATTTGGTGTCATTAAGTCTAATAGTTTTGAAATTATATATTTTTTTAATATATTTTATATTGACATCACTAAAAAGGCTCCTTGCGTCAAAGTTTTCATAATTTTTAGTTCATATTTGCTCAAAATCTTGAAAATAGTTATGGGAATAAAAATTAATTAACTTTGGAGATCAGTCTAAATAGAGAAACACGATAAGTTTTTTAACTTTATGAATTTACCATTACAGCGCATTTAATCTAAGTGCAATATGAATATTCCCCGAAGAATATTAATATTAATATTTCATACAAATGCTAGTTAAATTTTATTTATCAACATTTAATTGATCTTTGTGAGAAGTTTCAAACCAATATGACAGTAACTGTTGTGCAAGGAGCTTTTCATTCAGTAAACTGCTTAAAATTTTAAAGTCGAGAAGACAGCATAAAAAATCCTCTCAACTCACACACCGCATGTGTGGCCATATATGATTATATGGCCATATCATTTAAAACAGTCTCAAATATAATTACGATTATAAAAACAAAAAAAAAAAACGTGGATTTTTTTAATTTTACAGCATTATTTCTTGTCTGAAATCAATTTCTTTCTTCTCCAGAATAATGTCTGTGTTGTGTTGTGTTTCGTTACTGACGTTTGACATTTTTTTTACAAATAATATAGTATATATTTTTTACTTATTAAACACTGCACTTCACCGCCATGTTCATTACATGAAAACTGCACCTTCTACTTATCATTAAAATCTGTATTGTAATCTCGCTTGCGATCTGTCATGGTCTGCAGCGTTGAATATGCTGTACACCCTTGTGCCTCAGATGTGTGATGTTTATTGACTTTACTGGCTTTGAGCCAGAGGCCGTTTTAGGGTCTTATACGCGCAGGATGCCCTCTCCAGCCATTGTACATAAATAACAATAAATATATATTTACATACTATATATGACACTATTTCTGGCATAAGTGCCAGTAGGTGTGTGAGTGCGGTGATTGGCTTTTTATTTATTTTATTTTATTTTATTTTTTACTTTTTTTTTTTTTGTTTTAATTATTTTGGTGTAGGCCTAATTTGTTAATTTGGAACGCTTAAGGAATGGTGAACGGGACAAGAGTTCGGGGTAAAAGATCAGATAGAAAAGCTCCGCGCTTATGGAGAGAGCTTAAAAAAGGCCGCGCTCAGAATTACTAGTAAGCATCCCTGCACTACAGGAACACCACTCAATACGTTACTGATAAGGCGGTCGCTTTGCTCATACTCGACGCTGAAATCAAATGAAGCAGTAAAGAAGAACAGAGAAATTTATTTTAACTTATGCATGAAAATACAAACTTAAATCAGAATTATTTTAGCATCTAAATATATACACATACAAATATAAGGAGAAGTTTTATAATAACACATACCAATATAAGAGTAAATAATTACAGTGGTAATATTTCTGTTTATACGTGCATATCTAAGCACACAGTACATTGTATTTAATCGTTTTGTACACAAAGCTATGACTTCGTAATTTTTATATTGTACTAGCTGAAAGCACCCGGCGTTGCCCCAGTTTTGCTTTCTTCTATTTTTTATTAAACTGGTTATTAAATTTTCGGAAATCTCGGAAACCCAACTATAGACAACCAATACGAATTGTCTGTACTAAGCTTTCCTCGCCCATAATGCTGAATCTTTATTTAACGTCACTTAGATGAATTAATGAACTACTTAGTCAAATGCCTGCCAGGGTTAACTCAATTTAAAACAGTTGTAAATCAGGCACCGAAAAGGAAAGATTTCATCATGTGCCTGACGTTCAACAGTTTTTTTATTTATACATTTATTTGCTTTTATTTATTTATTTATTTATTTATTCTGGTGTAGTTAAGACCATTAGATCTTCTCTTCCACACCGCCAGAAATACAAATAAAATAGAAAAATCAAACTATAAACAAAGTAAACCCCAACGAAAATATAATTCCTTTTCCTCTTTCTGATCAGTTTCAGTATCGAATCAGTATGTACATATATGATTTAATTTATATTGGAAGATTTTTTATCCCTTGACCGCTGTACACCCACTCATATACCCCAGTTTTTTTAATATGACTTGGGAAATTACATTTCACAAATTCGGAACATAGTAGGCTATATTAATTCTTATTTTATACACGGAATACAGATACAATATAAACTCGCAATAAGTCATTTTTTAACATAAAGTCTAATATTCTGAGAGACGTATAGGCCTACCGGTATTTTAGAAATTAAGATGTTATTTCCACAACGCTTAACATACTACATTTGCAACGTGATTATACAGATAGAATTTCGCAGCAACATATTTTCGGACATGAACAACAATATTTTGAGAGACGTATATTTTAGAATCTTACATTCACATACTACATTACCAACATGGCAAAGGTATCATTGAATTGCTTATTGATATGTGTAAAATCTTTTTTTTTCCACTCCTTTGTAAGGGAATGTGAAAAACACGCAGTTTTTATGTCTGCAATTTTGAGCGACTGTCCTTGAGCTTCATTTTAGTATGGCCATTACAAATGCTAGTAGCACTAAAATTGCAGTTGCTTAAAATCGAATGGATATCATAGCAATACGTGAGATAGAAACACCTTCTCCTTTCGTTTTTCCAGTTAATATTGCCAATTCTATTACGTTCCGCATGAGTTTTTCACACCAATTCTTATTGGTGCATAATTTTGGTGGGTCATTATTTCGCAATAGTACTATTGGTTATTCTATATTAAGTAAATTATGTGGTAGCAATCCTTGTAGTTTCAAAGAATTCTAGAATTCAGTTGGATAAACACAGTCTGCTCACTATCTACAACTGGATCGAGAAATTCATAATACGGTCCTGGACTGCGTAAATATACTTATTGCGCGAATTATCTAGTTTTAGCCTTCATGATGTGTATCAACAATGTTATTTAATTTCGTGTTATAAATTCCATGGCCTCGTGAACGTCGATGTTGAATACAACAGACAATAATAAAGAACAATATTGACTACAAAGATTGCATTTTAACATCATACATGAATGTTCGATCGTATTTATTTTTATTTTTTAATTACTTAATTAATTTAACATCCATTTTCACAATTTTAATGTAACCTATGTTTTTCTTCTGGTTATGAAGGTTAAATGTGCAAACTTTGACACATATCGGTCAAAGCGTGTAGATTTGTATAGAGAAATACGTCATACCCACATTCACTTTTATATATTAAGATTTCATACAAGATCAGGATTCATATTGTGCATCATTTCTGGAAGCTTTCAGAAGACTAACTTGTTGGTTTTAGCTTTGTTTTAAAAAGTGTGTCAGATTAGTAGAAAAGAGTTATTGGCAAGATATCAAAATGAAACATTTAATCTCCAAAACGTCAATATGATTTGGTTGGTAAACATGAGACAATATCTAGTTTTTGTATTGGAACGGGTTCTACTTTTTCCTCTCGTGCAGAGTTTAACATTACACAATGTGTATCAGTTGCTTGTTCCCATTTACGACTAGTTGACAATTATCTCCGATTAAATCGTTTGTCAACATTGGCTTCAGCCTTATTGAAAAGTATCACACCATAAATAAACTGGATCTGAATTATAGTTTAATAATTGAAATGTTGTAGCAGGAGGCCTTGACCGTTGTTAACATAATGTCGCTACATGCAGATGCCTACCATACCTACAGTAAACAAATAGCGACAGAGAGATGGATTTATAAAGCTAAATACATATATTCTCTGTTATTGGCAGAGCGGTTATCAGATAAACGAGCCCGTGTTAGATTCAAAAGCCGTTCATAATCGTTATTTTGTAATATTTTAAATTAATATTATAGAATACAGCGATTCTGGAAATAATAGATAAATATGGCAGTATTGATGCATCTGGACAGTACGTATAGCTGATTCTGTTGAAAAGTTTACGGTATGAGTAATAATTGAAAAGAATGGTGAACTTTTCAGATTTCGGAAAAAACAAAATTTATAGCAGAAAATGGTCATACTGATACAAATTATTTAGATTTTTGTTTTACCTCTACTCTTCTATTTCTTCTTCAACTTTTTCTCGTTATTATCTTTTTTACCTTATCCTCCTCCTCCTCCTCCTCCGTGTAACTTCTGACTTTTTTCTTTCTTACTATTTATTATGAGACAGCGCATTTTCGTTCCCAAACAAGTTAGGAATATATCGGTTAGTATATCCTGGATCCTAAATGCTTACGTCAGGACACTACAAAAGGTATAACCTAGTTCGGTACATAATAATAATAATAATAATAATAATAATAATAATAATAATAATATGAGAACTGTAAATGGGGTTGCTACTAAATTGAAATGGTCTGTCCAGCTACTTTTTAACCACATAAACGCACTAACACTGCGAAAGTAGCTCTGTACAAAATATTAGTGCTACATATGACAGAAAATATAGTTAGATCGATAATAATACTGAACTATTATATACAGTATAACATAGCCTATGAGAACATAATAGTAAACATAATACACATTAACTGTAAATAATCTATATATAATATATGTTCCAATTAATTTATTTAATGAAACCAACTCCGTTATGGTGAACAAAAATATATACAGTATTATGAGATTATGAAATTCATATCTTTTTATTATAACTGCCAGTAAAATTTTTTTAAGCTAAGAAAATGTTCTTCCTACGTCACATGACGTTACAGGGACAAAATAATAACAATAAAAATCAATATACAAATTTTCAATATTTACATTGTACACAATATGCACAAATAATTCACTTATCAAAACCTATCCCGTTGCAGTGAACGAAAACATATATTCTGAAGTTATGAAATGCAAATCTTTTACGAACATCATATAAAATTTGTTTAAACTAAGAGTGTGTTCTTTCTACGTCACATGGCGTTACAGGGACAAAATAATAACAATAAAAATCAATATACAGATTAGCAATATTTACATTTTACACAATATATACAAATAATTCGTTTATCAGAACCCATCCCGTTGCAGTGAACGAAAACATATATTCTGAAGTTTTAAAATGCAAATCTTTTACGAACATCATATAAAATTTGTTTAAAGCAAGAGAATGTTCTTTCTACGTCACATGGCGTTACAGGGACAAAATAATAACAATAAAAATCAATATACAAATTAGCAATATTTACATTTTACACAATATGCACAAATAATTCGTTTATCAAAACCTATCCCGTTGCAGTGAACGAAAACATATATTGGGAAGTTATGAAATGCAAATATTTTACGAACATCACATAAAATTTGTTTAAAAAAAGAGAATGTTTTTTCTACGTCACATGACGTTACAGGGGCATATTTATAATACATTAAACATTATTATTTAATGATACCATGCGTACCTGCTTGCAAATATTCTACCCTGCTTATGCATTCACGTGACGTAATGTACCAGAAGAAACTACTCGATCCGCTGTACGTTTGGGAACGAAAATGCGCTGCTTGTTTATTATCTATTATATGTTTCTCCATATTCTCGTTATCTCTTTATACATGTTTCGCTTCTTTCACCACTACTGACTTTTTGTTCCAGATCGTTTTCCTCAAGCTCCTTATTTAATCCTTTCTCATTTCTCTTACTTTCCTAATCTCTATCATCTCGTTAACTTCTTTCGTCTTCTGTTCCTATTCCTCATTTCATCTTCTACCTTATTTGTTGTTGTTTTCTAATGCCAGGCGCTTGACAACAAAGTAATTTGACCTCTTGCACGCCAATATTTTTCAAAGATATTATCATGACCAGCCACTGAAGCACAGATTTTGAGGTGTTCCGAATCCATTTCTTGGTTTGAGTTGCACAATGGGCAGTTAGGGGATTGATATATTCCAATTCTATGCAGGTGTTTGGCCAAACAATCATGGCCTGTTGCCAATCTAAATGCAGCTACAGACGATTTGCGTGGTAAATCGGGAATTAACTGTGGATTATGATGCAGAGAGTTCCATTTTTTCCCTTGAGATTGTGTTATCAAATTTTGTTTGTTGAAGTCTAAGTATGTAGATTTAATAAATCTTTTCACAGAGTAATATGTAGATTTAGTAACAGGTCTGTAAGTAGCAGTGCTGCCCTTCTTTGCTAGTGCATCCGCATTCTCGTTTCCCAGGATTCCACCTTATTTAACTTAACCTCTTCCTCTTTATCCTCTTCCTCCATCCGTTTCTCTTTCTTCTTCTAGTGTTCCCTCTCCTACCTAGTGTCGTTCTAATTTTCTACACCAAACTCCGTAAACATTTCATTGGATGATCTTTAGTCAATATTGAACATTCGAAAGAAAATATGAAGTAAATAATCTGGGTCTTCCGCTTCTCGGCCTGTCTTACACTGATCCTGTATATTCACGGTGTCTTATTTCTACACATTCTTAATATAATTTAAAGTTAAAATATGCCTTTAGCCTTTATGGTTGTGAAACTTGGACTCTCACTTTGAGAGAGGAACATAGGTTAAGGGTTTTTGAGAATAAGGTGCTTAGGAAAATATTTGGGGCTAAGAGGAATGAAGTTACAGGAAAATAGAGAAAGTTACACAACACAGAACTGCACGCATTGCATTCTTCACCTGACATAATTAGGAACATTAAATCCAGACGTTTGAGATGGGCAGGGCATGTAGCACGTATGGGCGAATCCAGAAATGCATATAGAGTGTTAGTTGGGAGGCCGGAGGAAAAAGACCTTTGGGGAGGCCGAGACGTAGATGGGAAGATAATATTAAAATGGATTTGAGGGAAGTGGGATATGATGATAGAGACTGGATTAATCTTGCACAGGATAGGTACCGATGGCGGGCTTATGTGAGGACGGCAATGAACTCCGGGTTCCTTAAAAGCCAATAAGTAAGTAAGTATGCCTTTAGCAAAGAATTCCTCTGTTCACGCGGAAAAATCATTTCATATGGTAGTTATTTTAAGGAACCTGAAAAGTTTACTTTGCGTCGCGCCAAATCTTTATGCATTGTTATGTACTGCGCTTACATAGATTCCACGTGTTTCAATGTAAAGCAAAGATGCATAACAGGTATAGTAGGCCTAAATTAGTAATACATTTCAAACTTTGAGTACAGATACTTTCTGAACACACTGTATATCTTCACCTTTCTGTAGTCTCAATCTGTCTACTGTTTTAGTAATGTTGTTTATTTGTGTTATTTTAATAAACTGTTGTATTTTAATTGTACTGAAGTCTACTCCAGTCGCAAAATAAATTAGTTTCATTTTAAATAAATTTTATGAAGTCATGAACACATTCGTTCTTTGTTTTATGTACTTTTCCATTCAAACGTAAAGGAATTGTTTACACTCTTACTTACTTACTTGAACTTAGGATTGGAATGTCTAAAGATTGAGTGTTCGAGTAATCTTTGTTAAGATCTCCTTTTATAATTTACTCCACAATCATAACCCTTTATAATATCTGTAATACACAAAATAAAATAGTCCGTATCTAACAAAACACACACGACAATATCAAACTCTACGTTTAACTCATTAAACGATGAAACTAGAACAAACGTCGAGACATTCTAAGCACTGTTGTGTTTAGATAGCTTTGCCGGTGTTGTGCGGACATTTGAGTAGGGATGATGTGGAGTAATTCAGTTGTTCAGCATATTCAGTGGGGCAGGAGGGGGAAAGGAAGAGAACTGAATGCATACTGACGTAAGTTATAGCAATCATTGGTCACGTAACTGCACTCCATGCGTGATCACAGTTTTTCCACTCTCTGCTATCCAAACACTCGTAGTTAACACAATGCAATCTTCTCTTTTCACACTTCCACTCGCAATAAAATAAACTGCAATATCTTTATTGGTTCCATTACGGTACTAATGTTTGTACAATAGTTGATGATACTGGACATTTTCGTAATGAAAATAAGTGTATTCTACAGGAGTGCACAGCAACTAACCCGTACATCCCTTGTTTCCTTATCACTATAAAATTGACTTGTGCATAATGTTATGACCAGACACAGCATCTTGGGGACCGGCTGAGGGGAACACTGTGCATGCAAGTTAACTCATAGAAGCCGGAAGACTTATACCACTATTGCACGCAAATATATAACTCTTAACCAGGGGGTTCGTACTGTTCTCCAACCAGGAGATTAACCATGAAAGGAATGTGCTTACTATTGCGTCATCTATTGGAGCGAAGTAGATGAATAATATTACCGTTATAACGTCAGTTTAAAAAACATGCGCTCTCCTGCATATGTTATTTCCTGTATGGAGGGATTAAAATACTAGGGGTGCTATTCATAGACATTTCGCTAGCCCGCTCTACAAGCGTGCTAAACTAGCCCCGGCTATCGACTAATTACTTGTACAGGATTCATATCATACCATATGGCTAACACTGGTTTATGAATACGAAAAACGTTAGTTCGCCGATCATCCACCAGACGCCCGGCTAAGAATGTCTATGAATATGCCCCTAGGACATTAAAGGCTGGTTCACAATAAACCGGGAACGAGAATCGGAATGAAAACGAGAAGCAGAGGACGTGAATATGAAAATTTTTGATTCACAATAAACCGAGAACGTAGACGACTATACATATCGATATGCATGTCAGTAACGATATGTAAAGTCGATATTACGCATTCTGATGTTATTTGTGTATAATTGATCAATGGCGTTCTCTCATGAGTACAAGGCAGCCAACATAAACACAGGTTAACTAACTTCGAAATTTCAACTGAAACATTTCATTAGGTACGGTACTATAAATATGCCCATGCATCTTTATTATCACAACCTATTTTAAGTCTACCATAACGTAAAATAATTAGAGAAGAAACACTTGTAATAGAACAAAAATGAACACAACAGTAGTTATAGAATTGAAGCATGAATATGTAGTGTGTAATACAACCAATACAGTAATAAAATATGATTCACTTACGATCGGTGTTCAAAGATGCAGCTATTGAGAGCCACGTATTCTCCTTCATTTTCTCATCTTTATACGAGACGCGCTGCTTATCGTAAACGTGAGGATTTTCCTCAACACTCAATATTAGAATCTCATCAAATAAAACTTGCTCCATTATGCACAGCACAGAACAAAATAATTCATAGGTTATGTCACGGTCTTCTTCCTATAAATATATGACGACAAAATAGCTTTTAGATGGCAAAAGAATTAATCTAGTGGGCTGTGATCGGAAACGTGAACGCCAAAGTTGAAACTTGGCCAACTCTCCGTTCCCGATCCTGGGCTCCGGCAAGCTTTTCGTTAATTGTGAATGCTCACATTTAAATGTACACATTTTAACAATTTTACCATTTTCGTTTTCGTTCCGATTCTCGTTTCCGGTTTATAGTGAACCAGCCTTAACAGTGATCTAATTGTGTAACTAGGGTAGTATAAGTATGTGTGTATCAGTGCTATCGTTTGTGCTGTGAGAATTAGCCAATGGAGATGCGTGTACCACGTGTGTGACCTTATGACATCAACATTCATTCACAGAATTACCCCGCTGCGTCTCATTCCCCTGAGACTTTCTCGTAGTTGGAGTACAGTATACCTACATAATCGGGTAAATTCGTGTTGGGTTCGTTAGCCGAGCGGTTTAAGGCGCACAAGATCGTTCCGACCAGCATATCGTGCCAAAGATCGCAGGTTCGCGTCCCGGCCATTGAGCCTATTGTAAAGGATGGGGAGGGCCCATGTAAAACAATCGGTGTAATGGTACGCATGGAAGCTAACGGGGTTTAAGTTGACTGCAGTTGAAATGGTTTTGCTCCTTTTTTAAGGAAAAAAAGTTACAAAAATAATCATTGTTTTAATCAAGTGCAATTTCTTTATTGTTATATAAAATTAAAGAATATCAACGTATTTTATACATAACATATAATTTATAACATATTATATCACGTCATGACAATAATATTAGCTGGCTACTATAATGGATGCACGGCCCCTAAAAGTTAACTTAATGCTGGAGCATAAGCTTGTGTATAGCTGGAAGAGCGGCACATGTACGTAACAGACTATGTAGGGAGGAACACTATGAAATAAACAACTGTTTATTCACCACGACACACATATAGTTTGTAACTACCCGTCAGTATGCTACTTCTACCTAGATAGGTTGTCTGTAGTACATCATGACGAAGAAAAAGGGATCTATGAAGCAACAATTTGTGACAAAATTTGGAGGCGAGTGTTTTGAAGCGAATGGGGAATATATTAGTTGCAAACTGCGTAGCATAAATATTTGGGATGACAAACGTCAATATATACAGAGACAATGCAACACTGTAAAACACACAGACAATAGGAAACTTGCATCGAAAAACGAAAGTGAAGATCTGCAGACAGGTAATTTCAAATAATCACAATTTTAACTGGATTTTTGTGAGATGGTGAAGGCTTGCATAAGTAACCATTATTTAAACTGCAAAATATCCATTTATGTTTTATTGAAAAATACATAAATAAACAGTTGCCAATCTATGTATAAACACTTATTTTGACATTGTTAACGTGGTGGAAAAAAAAATAACTTTTTATCTGCCCCCATGAAAATGTTTGCTTGTGAGATAATTTTCAAAGCGCAATTTTGTTCCTCTCGCAATTTTAATTTTGTTCATGATCATTTCTTTCGTCTTTAAATTTCGAAATTTCACTAAAATAGGCCCAAATTTCTCCTTGCTCACTCTACTACAGTTATATCAATTGATGCCCATAGGCGCAAGCGCACGCTTTAGAGCTCAGGAGGGTCTGAGCGCTTTACAGTGGAAAGGAAAGAGACAGACGAAAGAAGTAGTATATGCCGCTTTGTCGAGCTATATACGGGGATGGCCAGCACTGATTCAATAGATAAAGGGAAGAGAACTTATTAAAACTGTATCCGTGTTAATTTTTAGATTTGTCTGAGAAATATAATTGCATTATAAGAATATAAGTTTTAATTTTAATGAGCATTTTTCACAAGTTTGTTTTTTTTTTTTTAAATTCAAAGGGAATATTTTCTCAACTTTTTTTTATAGAAATAGGTCTTCCAGGCAGTGAAATAATGTTTTCGTAAATCTAATATATCGTAAATACGTATTACTGAAGATAGTGTATTACAAATTTTGAAAATATTCGCATGGAAAATGCTTGTAAGGAAATTAATTAACAAAGCAACGAAAGTTACATCATACGCCTATGCCCATGCATTGTGAAAATGTCAGCTCTATAGCTTCAGCAGGTTTCGAGAAAATAATTTAATATTCGGATGATAGGAAGTTGCGCACCAATATCATATTAAAAGAGCAATGCGATAAGAGTTTTGTTATGTAATATTAGTTATACTTAAAATATATACAGTACCTAGGTAACTTTACTTTGTACCATAATATTGTTTTGATTAGTTCATTGATTATTTGTATAAGGCTAAAGATACCATCAATATCAATTCCAACTTATCATATCATACTCAATCTCCTTTTCTTGGGATATCACTTTCTTTATGAATGGTGTGTTTCGTCCACTTAGTATAGTATAGCTGTACTGCTATGGAATTTGTGTGAATATTCCTTCTTAACTCTTTACTATGTTATTAACGTTTGAAACACAATTGCAAATTGGTGTTAGTACTTTTGTTTTACAGACAATATAGATAATATCAAACAGAAAGATACCATATAAAAATAACGACATACAATTTCACTTTCCGTTTGAAGTTTTCTACACCACTGTTTTCTTAATCCAACAGGCTACTTATTCCTTCTTCCATACCTAGCGCTTGATGCCCGCGCACGATGTCAAGGTTAGAAAAATGCGCTTTCTTTGACATCACTGCTCTACTACATCAACTTCGAAAAGAACACACTCTCCGCACTTCATTGTATGTTTCCTCTCTTCGTCTTCATTTATACGGAAAATTATGAGATTCTTCTTTCTCTGATTATCTTCTAAGTCTCTAATTTTCTTTTCCAACTGGCTATTTAACTGTTATAGCTCTTCAATTCTTTTGTTGTTCTGCATGTTTGTCTTTAAATTTATTATCGTGTAACTGAAATCCTATAGCTGTAGTTTTATTTCCTGATTGATTTTTATGAACCCTAATTTCATTCCTTCTTTAATTACTTCGCTCATCTCTTGTACGTTGTAACGTGCGGATTCTTTACGAATGAGTCATTATTTCCGTCTGGACAGTATATCTGTCATAGAGATATAAAATATGGACTTACTCTTGTGGTGACAGAGAGATGGCCAGTACAATGTACACATTATATCGCAGCCAGCACGGGAATCAGTAGCTGGCAGCTCCATGATTCAAACGGAATGCAGTAAATGTCGATTTGCTGAGCTGGTCCCTCTCCCTCTTCCTCCTCCCCTTTCTACCTCCCTAACTCCAGTGATCAATGTGTAGTAAGCCATATGTCGGGAATATGTATGATGGAATGCCCTGAAATCATATCTACATCACAGACCGTCACATTGTCCAGGAAACGATAGTTACATCTCCATGGCAATTGAATAACGCTTCTTGATCTGGTTCATGTTTGTGATACCTGAACATATACTATCTATTTTTATGTGAAGGATGCACATAAAACCCTACTTCTTAAATCAGTTACAGCATCAAATATACACAAATCTTTTTCTGCGAGGGACGTTTGTAAGTCTGTTACTCCATGATACAGTCTCAGCATTAAAATCGTAATTAGATTTTCAGAATGTTACGGATTTAGCTGTTTCCCGTACCAAAAATTTCTATGTGAGATGATTACACGCTGTGTTTCTCAGGCAGTCACCAAGCAAAAGCTACTACTATCTTCGTGGAACGAACATCGCTGACGATTGAAATCGCCAGCGGTCCTCGTCAGAGAGTGGTTTCTTTACCAGTGAACTTCGTAGGTGGATAGTTTATTGTTTTATATAGTTGACCATGTCTGATCAGCTGATATTGGATGACAATATGAAAACGTTATAATATAAGTTTTGCCTTGAACAAAACGAGTACGGATCTTTAAAGTAGTTAAGGGGACACTCAACTATATTTTGGAGCGTTTTTCCTATTTGACCAGTCTTTTTCAAATTTGGAGAAAACGTTTAATATACACATGGAAAGTAACATGCAAAATCTCAGCTCATTAGATCCAATACTTTTCAAAATAAAAAATATTTCAATTTTTAATCAATCATCAATTGAAATATCACTTTTAATTATTTTTTATTTTTTGGCTTTGTGCATTTGACTATGACTTCTCAATGAATAGGGGAAGAATTCTGCATATTGATTTAGTTCTGTCACGTAAATTAGTGTATAAATTAAATTTTTCATTTCTATGACACTTTTTCTCCAATTTTTAAGTTGAGTGTCCCCTTAACGTCATGTTTAGAAGTAGATATACAGAGGGTCTTTTAATTAATTGATATTAAAACATCTTGAAAATGAACCCACCAATTTTAAGGAATATTTCAGACTTTCTCCCGAACAATTTCGTTTTGTTTTAAGTTCAATTGAAAATGATATTGTAAAATTACCCACAAAATTTACTCACAAACCAATAAGCTCAGCTGAAAGATAAGCATAACTTTAAGGTAAAAACCAATTATATAAAAACTTTATTTTTACTTTTTACGATGTTATTTTTTTCATTTAGGAACATTTATTTAGGAAATAATGTTACAAATAAAAAAATGTGAGAAGGAGATTGTTGCACTTCTCTCCTTTGCTCGGCATTCCACTTCACTTACTATTTCACACTCAAACATTTGCTTCAGTAGCTAAATCTGCTGCATCGTGTGTGTTCTTTAAATATGAATCACTTTACTCAATTGTATTAACAGTTCTGGTTGTTGCAAAATATAGATTTGTTATTGTTTACGTAGGTTCTTCTTTTTGGCTCATATCGAACAGGCATTTGTGTTTAATCAATTAATATATCGTCCTCATTAGTGAAGAAATTGCAGAAAGATTTCTGTTTTACCGCCATTATGGTATGTATGATGTATAAATCACATGTATTAAATGATTTAATTCATGACCTACTGTAATTTTACAATTGGTTTCTCGGCAATGATCGCCAGGTTTTTGCCTCCAAGGCAAACGCCAACGATGTTCGTCGAGCCCAGCGACGTTCGTTGACGTTCATCGCCGTAACGAAACCATGCACATTCAAATCAGCGGGACAGAATCCCAGCGAAGACCGCCAGCGATGTTCGTCGGCGAAGATCGGCGTAGCCAAACCGTAGTTTTAATGAGCTCAATTGGCCAGTAACAATCGAACTACGTTGACTGTTTCGTTTATATGACGTCATTCCATTTTCGAGCAATGAAGTGTAATGAAATTTTGAATTCCAACCAATCACAGTCTACTTCCACATCTACATCTTCATCTTCTAATTCCATGTCCATTGTAGGCTATCTGAAAAAATTACATTCCTTCATTCAGATTTGATAACTGCGTTTTCAACAATTCTTCATTTAATTAATGTATTAATCAGGTTACTGTAATTGTATTATACAATTTTAAATTAAATTATGATTTCAGCAAATAATGAAAAATGTATTTATGTTATAATAAGAGAAAAGTGAAGTACATGTAATTAACATTTTAAAACCTGTATTTCGCTTTTCGCAATTTGCATTACTTAATAAAAACATCGAAATTCTTTATTGGAGTATTCGATATTCATCTATTGAGTATTCGTAAATATACAGGTATTAATATTTTGTGTTCGAATTTTAGGGATATATTATTTACATTTTTATTTTATTCACGAAATAGTCCTAATAAATGTCACTCGAAGTCTGAGATTTCCCAGATAAATCTCAGACCTCTCGTGACATTACTACAGATAATTTTATGTTGATGAAAACTAATATACTCGTATAATTTCAATGAGATCAATTGCATAATTCATCAAGGTGGAAAGTTTAAGGAGAAATAATTCTATAGGGACATCATTTTATTTTTACTAACCTATACCTTTGGATTAACGGTTGAGAACAGGAAACACCGTTTTCTACTACCTTCCACGACTGGAGTTCGATGATACTGCGGTAATATACAAACAAATTACTTTACTAGGTATGGAAGGAAGAAAAGTAGTTCATTTATGTAAACTAGGAAATATCGCGATTTTGAGTTTGATAATTTTCATTAGGTTTTTGTTTAATCAAAATACAGTACAGTATTAACAATAAGAGTTTCTACTCACGAAATGAGCTAGCCATTCGGACGTATTCATTATTCAGAGTAAATTATACTGTCTACAGCACATTAGCGTACAATATAGACAATGAAGTTAAATTAAAAAATAATCATAATATGGATATTTAAACACTTTTTTTTAAATAGTGGCCGTTCATTTTGATACAGGCTTCAGTTCTTTTGCGTATATTATTGCACTATAGACTATTGTACCTAATTCCAATTACCATTTCTTCCTTCGTACTAGTAACTCACGTTGAAATAATTCTATACCTACTCTATAAAAGAGTAGCCTACCTTACGTACTGTAAATTCAGTCTTCACTTCTGCCCGATCCGAAAAGATAAAATTAGTTAGACATGCTATCTACTGTCCGGCCAAGTGGTTACGTCGCAGCGTCGTAGAAAGGGGGAAATCACGTGACAGTTAATTACTTAATGAGGCCCTTTTAAGTTATTTTAAATAGTTATATAATAATACTTAGACCTCCAATTCCTAACAGAAATTAATGTTCTCAGAAAAGAGCTAAGACATCCCAGCCACTAGCCTTTACAGAGGGACGAGTGGGGGAAACCGGGATGCGACGTAGGCAAACGGACGACAGTCTCTGTGCGAAAATATGATTCATTATAGAAAGCTCTTTGATCACTGGAAAACGCGAACATATTTCTGGAACGTACTATAATCACTAACTCAGTACAGGTTACTATGAACGTATGGCGACTTTTACTGCATACACTGCCTTGGTGCTGTGTGAAAGACGGTTGGAAGTTTACTAGTAGAGGAGGTGGGAGTGAAGTACATTCAAAAACTCAGGTACAATAAAAATTGAAGAAAAATAAAATTATATCCCTGTATAAATAAAATGACTTACATGAAGGCCACAGTGTATAATTATGATTTTCATATATATCGCGGTCTTCGTCGTCATTTCCGCAGGTATACTTATGTGATGTCAGACGAAAATACATGGTATCGAGTTTAAATATAGGGGTTGTTACGTCAACAGTGTAGACTTCACTATGAAATTATTTAAATATGAATAAAATGTTACTTTTATATAAATGCAACATTTGACGACACTAGTGCAAATTGAATACTAATTAATAATCTTAATATATAATTTAAAGATGGTCGTGTAGTACCTAATATTGTTAATAATAAATACAGCATTCATTTTTAGCCCCATAACACGACAGACAGCGAATGTTAAGTTAACTGTACGGAGTATGGATGACGTCACTTGACCTTGCGTACGTACGGATCACATACAACAGTTGCGGAGTTGTAAGACAGACCGTCCACGCAGAGCACATAGCGAACGTACCGTGTCACTTATCTTTAGTTGTATAAGATCAGTGCATTTACAATGTCGAAAGCAAAACGTTCTTTACAGGATCGTTTGAATATGATTGTGGAGGACTTTGGAAAGGAACATATAAAGTCACATGCCGACTCTACAATATGTGTTCTGTGTAAGATGTCAATAAGGGAAAGTAAAAGTAAGTAGCCTACTTGAAATAACATTGTAATTCGAAGAAACATACTACCACGTAAATTTGTTCACCAGGATAGGCAATGAACAATCGTCCATCTCTACTGAGAATCAAATTAAGGACTCGGAATTTTACAGAGATTTATGTGAAATGATGGTTAAATGTAATATACCATTTCTCAAGCTCGAAGATTGTTATTTTAAGGACTTTCTGAAAAAAAATATACACAACGAATCGTTCGCTGAATGTTGCAGGTCTTGGTAGTTTCAGGATTCTCGAAAGCAATTACATATTTAGCGATCTGAAAATATCAGACGCCCTTAATTTAATAGAATAACTTGAAAGAAAAGTGAATGTTCTAGATGTATAAGGTAATACTGTTGGCGAAAAAGTTAAGAATAAACTTAAAGGCGTCCTACACAAGATCTCTGGTTATTCGGCATTGTGGGAAAAAACTGGCACACTGGGGAGTGAAAGACAGTAAAGTTCCTTATTTCCTGTTTGTTCCAGTAACGTCTTGTGATGTTGAGAGAAGTTTCTTTACATACAAACTGTTGTTGAGTGATCGCAGGAGAAGCTTTAATTTCGATACTTTACGCATGTACTTAGTTATAAATTGCAACAGTTCAAGTTCCTTCATTTGTTTCGCTCAAGAATGATTAACAGAAGTGACTCACTTTTATATTAATGCGAGTGTACGTGTCCGGTGTGTCCCAGCGGGTACTCCACCCCTTCGATCTGATGTCAGCAAACAACGACGTGAACTCCATGTGCATACAACTAAAACGTAAGGGGCTAAAAAATGAATGCTCTAATAATAAATGTCCAGCAATTATATTGACTGTACATGAATATCATAAAATGAATCGGAAATCAAGACTTTGTACGTATCAGTGGCACGACCCGCCAGGTCTGAAATACACCCCTGGTTGTTACATAAAACAAAAAACAAAAGTGACATTTTAAGAGTAAGGAGTTAGCAACAGAATACCTTCGAACTAGAGATGAACAACGATCGAGAAAACAAGATTAACAGGACCCGAAAAGCCGAAAACCCGCACGACAATGTTCTATACGTCCCGTCGTCGCGTCTTTGACGTAAAGACTGCTTGTGAATGTTTGGTCACTGCCGAAGTCCCGAACGTCAAGCAGTCTTCAATCGCCACAGCTGTTTATACCTGACTGAACTCTCATCTACTTTGGCAACTGTTATATATGTATAAACAAATAGCTTATTTGAACATTATATCTTTCAGTGTATAATAATCCGTTCCCCAGTCCTTATTTAATTACTAGGCCCTTATTAAAAGGCTATGAATTTTCTTTTCATAGTCGACCTGGTTGGCGAGTTGGTATAGCGCTGGCCTTCTATGCCCAAAGTTGAGGGTTCGATCCCGGGCCAGGTCGATGGCATTTAAGTGTGCTTAAATGCGACAGGCTCATGTCAGTAGATTTACTGGCATGTAAAAGAACTCCTGCGGGACAAAATTCCGGTACATCCGACGACGCTGATATAACCTCTGCAGTTGCGAGAGTCGTTAAATAAAACGTAACATTTAACATTTTTCTTTTCATATGTTTGAGATCAAGTGTGCAATCTCAAGTAAAAAGATACTCATATTAACGTTATGTTTTATGTTTCTTAGAAATGCAAATTTATTTTAGAACTTTTTTTTCTATTTATATAACCATAGGTAATGTCATAGAACCAGAACATTTTGATAACTAAGATACTGGACTGTTTTGTCTTTTTGTCTCATTTAAACATTTATAATGTTGTTTATTTCAATGATGTATGTTATTCAAAGTTACGAAATTTCTCCACGCTGACCAAATACTATTTCGAGAATGATGAGCGAGACTCGAAGCGCACGAGAATGACGAGACGAGACTCGAAAGACAAATGCAACGCACACAGCGAGCGAGAGCAGCAGTTAGTTTTGTTCATCTCTAGTTCGAACCTAAGAATCCGAGGCTTGCTAATAACACTAAAATAATATCTCAGATTATCATAATAAAGAATATCACACTGCCAGATCTTAATCCACTCTATAGTGTTGTATTCGTCCCCAGTCGACACCTCATGTGAGCGTTCTTGTGACATTTCTTTGGTTGCCGGTGACGGCGAGTTAGTTCCCCCTGTATGTTACACACGCTTCACATGACGCGCACAATGTCAGGCGTCACGCTGGGTTCCTGGGCGAGGTTTTCCAGATTGAGAGTCTCCAACAACTGAAACGTATTTCCGGAGCTTCAAGCACAGCTGTTGTGAGCCAGGGGGGTATTAAGCAGTCCTGACTTGTCCCGTGCCTAGGAAATTGTAATTTTCTTCCCGAATTTACAGCTTGTGGCGAGGAAATTACTTGTTTACAGAATCTGCAGTATAAAATGAATCGGAAATCAAGAGTTTGTACGTATCAGTGCTTTTCTGTTGAACTGCACCGTTTCACTCAGTTGACGGGGGTGTCTTTCAACTCTCTCTACCCTTTTTGTGTGTAATAGCTTCTGCCTGAATAGCGCTGCGAGCCCGTTTAATTTCTCTGTAATTATTTGCGAACACTGCACACGAAATACTTGCAAATATTCAAACAGATTCTTCCGTTTATAAATTGTATGAAAGTGTTTTAATGCCCATGGTATAATAATGTTTAAGTGAAGTCACGTTAGGAAGTATTTAAGATAATACGTATTTTTAGCAGCTATATAGAATTGAAGTGAAATTACCTTGCAGATTTTCAGAGTGAATAGCCCGTGTTGTATGTTAGGAAAAACTATAATACCATATTTGTGGAAAGTTTATAATTTCCTCAGAAAAAAAAATGTATGTATAACTTATATTTTTAGAAATGTTTAACGGGGGCGACGGGTAAAATTTTGGTCATTTTCAGTCAAAATCGCATTTTCGTTTTATTTATTTGTCTATCTATCTGTCTGTCTGTCTGCCTGCCTGCCTGCCTGTCTGTCTATCTGTCTTTCTGTCTATCTATCTATCTATCTATCTATCTATCTATCTATCTATCTATCTATCTATCTATCTATCTATCTATCTATCTATCTATCTATCTATCTATCTATCTATCTATCTATCTATCTATCTATCTATCTATCTATCTATCTATCTATCTATCTATCTATCTATCTATCTATCTATCTATCTATCTATCTATCTATCTATCTATCTATCTATCTATCTATCTGTCTATCTATCTATCTATCTATCTATCTATCTATCTATCTATCTATCTATGTCTGTCTGTCTCTCTGCCTATGTCTATCTGTCTGTCTGTCTATATCTATCTATCTATCTATCTATCTATCTATCTATCTATCTATCTGTCTGTCTGTCTGTCTGTCTGTCTGTCTGTCTGTCTGTCTGTCTGTCTGTCTGTCTGTCTGTCTGTCTGTCCGTCCGTCCGTCCGTCCGTCCGTCCATCCATCTATCTATCTCTGCCTGCGTATTTATTTATTTGCCTATTTATTTATTTATTTGTGTATTTATTTATCTATTTATTTATTTTAGTTGAATCAGCAATCTCTTATTTATATGTTGAGAAAGTTTAAAAAAAATAAATTGAATTATGATTTATTTAACGACGCTCTCAACTGCAGAGGTTATTTTGGCGTCGCCGGTGTGCCGGAATTTTATCCCGCAGGAGTTTTTTTACATGCCAGTAAATCTACTGACATGAGCCTGTCGCATTTAAACACACTTAAATGCCATCGTTCTGGTCCGGGATTGAACCCGCAATCTCGAGCATAGAAGGCCAGCGCTATACCAACTACTCTACCGAGGCCGACAACAAGTTTTAATGCTCTGCGGCACTCGAAAGCATAAAAATTATGCAAAATATAAATGGCTGCACCTTTGAACTTCAATTCCATACAAATTCTACAAGTTTTTTCTCGCAGTTTTTTTTTTTTTGAGCACATTTCGTCAGGTTCGAAGTGTAAAGGTTCTTACAATTTAGGTGCCAGGAATATGATATTTTTATTGCATGTTCTATAAAATATGGTTAACGAATCAGAATATCAGATTTTTTATATGTTCATTACTTTTTAAATTCAAAAATAATTTGTATAACAATAGGTACTAGAAAATTAAAAAAAAAACTTTTGATAAAATAATGTTTTTTCTCTATTCTAAGGATATATTTATAAAATACGGATACCTATGTTTTTCTATGTACATCAACGATACTGTATTTTTTTTCTACATCATATACTTAAAATTTGTACGAGGGGATAGATTTTTGGAAATATCCCCAATTATTTTTTTTTAGTAAAAGAGCATGACTCAGGAAATATCTCAGTGATATGCATGAAAATTTGTAGCATGTATATGTATCACATGTGGAATATTTGTGTAAAAAATGGACCAACTAGCTAAAAGGTTAGAAGTTAGAAATTTCACACATATCCTACCTTAACACCCTCTTATTCGGTAACTATTGGGAGTTGGATCGTGATTTTTGTCCATATCGATAGAAAATCTAATAAACAATCATTTATGTCGCTGACGTATTTCAATAGCGTGGCGGTTTTCGTGTAAATTTAATTTAAAAACCGCTAATTTCAAGTCACTGAATGATGCGAACAGATTGCAGCATTGTAGCCAGAAGGGAAGTGAAAGGTAGGGAGACAGACTTGGGTTCGTTGAGTTCAGGACTGTTTGGGTGAATGACTCAGTTAAGTACCTTAAGTATCCAACCTTGGATAAAAATAACTTTTTATGTGTCTGCAGCTTAAATATTGGCAGATTCATAATGACATTTCAATGCCTCCACATACATGTTCCATTAAGCGCTTTGTCTATGGCAATTAATTCAGATCTGTAGACAAAAATGATCAGAATTTGAGTTGAATATTATTGTTATTATTATTTTGTTTTTTCACACTTGCAAACACCGGCGTAGCTCAGGCGGTAGCGCCTCTGCCTGCTGATCAGGAGTTTTGTTCGGGCGTAGGTTCGATTCCCGCTTGGGCTGATTACCTGATTGAGTTTTTTTCAAGGTTTTCCCCAATAATAAAAATAATATCAGGTAATCCCAGGTGAATCCTTGGACTCATCTCTCCAAATACCATCTCACTATAGCTAATTTTATGGATGCTAAATAAGCCAGTTGTCGATTCAGAACAGTGTTTTTATTCTTCGGAGGAGAGCCCGTAGGCAAACACCGCAGCCTTACGCTTATTGTGCAACCTCCTTTTATTGGGGTGATTTTTGAAGTCCTTAGGATCGCTCTTCAAGCACGTGATTCACTGTATGGTGCCAGCTACAGCATCCAGATCTAACGGAGTCCACGTAAACAGGAATGCCCCTCCGTCTCCCTGTGATGTTCCTCTGCGATCGATCGATGATGTCTGTTCGCAATTCACGTGGATGAATCTGTTGCACCCTTAACCAGAGAGGCACGTCGCCGTCGATTCCACGACTCACCAAGACGTCATCTATCCAAGGGGGCTACACTCACCCTGTCTAACTGCGGTCCGCTTATTGAAGCTTCTGCGATTTCTCTGGATATATGCAGCTTCCGCACACAGATGCAATCTGTAGGTGGATACTGGAACCAAATCCACCATGTTCTCCTGGTCAACCTGTAACTATTGAAGATGATTAATGGAATGATGCTAATGAAGGCGAAATGAATCCGTGTCCAACGCCGAAAGTTACCCAGCAATTCTGCTTCAAATGGTTGAAGGAAAGCCTCGGAAAAAACCTCAACCAAGTACTGTCGGTGACTCAGGAGAAGACGAGAGCGGACTGAGGAGGAAGGGATGTGAACAGATAACGTAAGACAACACGTGCAATATTTGTACTGCAGTAAGCGGAAACATTAGGTCTCCTTCTGTTCAACTCAGCTTTAATTTCCATACGCATTGTTAAATATGTTTCCTGCACGAGTAATAACCTGGCTACTGGGATGCTTATCTGAGCGATGTTTATAATAATCAACAGCGATAATCAAGAAGGTCACATTCTTTCCGCTCGTCTTCTCCTGAGTAACGGACAGTAGCTTTCCCCGACTAGGATTTTAATCCGGGCTCGCTCGTTTCATGGTCAGGAGAGCTAACCGTTACTCCACAGCGGTAGATAATAGAGCAGTTAAATAACAGACTAAAGACTATGGTTCCCTTTTCTGCATGTCCTTCATCATGTCTACTGCCGCCTGGAAATATTTTATTTGATTTGTTTATGACCTCTAACGTCAACTGCTTGAAAAATTCTGGTTGCTCATTTCGTTGTCCGGTTGGCCTGAGCTTGAGTGGAAATGTAGTACGTTCCGAAGTCCTTCATGTGGGATAATGTACACATTACATTACCTCGCCTAACCGTGTAATGTTTTTGTGTATCATACAGTATGGAGATCATTGCTTTATCCTTTGATTGCTTTTCCAGCTTGTCAGAAATTCAGATATTCTGTTTTGACTGTTCGAGTTTGTTTGCATACTTAGCCATCATTGCTTACCTAGTCATGTTTAATGGTGGCATATTGCTTCGTATAGAATTCTGTTATTTTGGCAGCTAATCGTTATACCCGTTATTATTCCCACTCAGTAAGTGCCGTTAAGTTTGTTTTAAACGCTATACTACAAATTTGGTATTTATATTTTATTACCGGCCTGATTAGAACCTTGTATGTCATTTTCAGTGACTCAGTCGTAGCCCCAAAATTTCCGTAACACATTCTTCAGTATTCTAAGTCTATTCTTTCCTTCTTCAAATTACATTCAGGGTGTTTGTAATTATTTAGGATTTTTATTGCATCCCACAAGTTAAAGCTTCTGATTTATGTACAATTTCTTATTTACTTACTTACTTACTTACAAATGGCTTTTAAGGAACCCGAAGGTTCATTGCCGCCCTCACATAAGCCCGCCATCGGTCCCTATCCTGTGCAAGATTAAGCCAGTCTCTATCATCATTCCCCACCTCCCTCAAATCCATTTTAATATTATCCTCCCATCTACGTCTCGGCCTCCCTAAAGGTCTTTTTCCCTCCGGTCTCCCAACTAACACTCTATATGCATTTCTGGATTCCCCCATACGTGCTACATGCCCTGCTCATCTCAAACGTCTGGATTTCAAGTTCCTAATTATGTCAGGTGAAGAATACAATGAGTGCAGTTCTGTGTTGTGTAACTTTCTCCATTCTCCTGTAACTTCATCCCGCTTAGCCCCAAATATTTTCCTAAGCACCTTATTCTCAAACACCCTTAACCTATGTTCCTCTCTCAGAGTGAGAGTCCAAGTTTCACAGCCATATAGAAGAACCGGTAATATAACTGTTTTATAAATTCTAACTTTCAGATTTTTGGACAGCAGACTGGATGATAAGAGCTTCTCAACCGAATAATAACACGCATTTCCCATATTTATTCTGCGTTTAATTTCCTCCCGAGTGTCATTTGCATTTGTTACTGTTGCTCCAAGATAACAATTTCTTATTTCTTGTTAAAAATCCTATCACAGATTGTAATGAGCAGGCTTCGAAACTTCGGACCCGATAGAGCAGTTTAATGGGCAATCCACATAACGGCGTACTGAGTATAGTGGTAAAGCGTACAGTGGATGGGGTACTGTAGAGTGAATGCCAACAAATACGCTAAGGAAAACGCTCTGGATTTGAAGGTTTTGACGAATAATTTGGTTTTTATACAAACTTATTTTAAAACTGTGTCTGAAAATATTACACGGTTAGAGAAGTCAGAGCAAGAGATGCCGGAAGCCCTCAAATTAATTGAGGAAATGACACAGAGAATTAATGAGACACCAAGTACACCGGTTACTGAACGTGTAAAACAGAAGTGGAAATCAATTTTATGTAAAAATAACAGATATGGAACATTATGTAATATAAACAGCAAATTAGTGGACAAGAGTCACCCGAGAATAAGAGACTGTCTCTTAGAGACTGCAATGATATTAGGTTTCTTCGTTTTGCTCCTATCACGTCATGCGACGTAGAGCGCAGCTTTTCACAGTACAAACTGTGTTTGGCAGATAACCGAAAAAGGTTTACGTTTGAGACACTGAGAATGTATCTTGTAGTACATTGCAATTCGGTACTGTAACTGCAATTCCTAAAGACGACCAATAGGATAAATGAAGAAGTTTATTTCCACCATTAACACTGTGTATAATTAAACACAAATGCTTATGAAAGACAGGAGAATAAATGCTTTTCACATTCTTTTGACATTGTCATTGTGTAATGTATATTTACTTTCAGAATGTCCATATGTGTGTTTCCCCATACTACCGTACTCTACTCTAAATAGCAACGTTGTTACCTCAACACATAACTACCTTTTACTACCTGCAGCGCGTCAACAACCTATAGTACATGCACAGTATTGTATCTGGTCCCAAGTCTCGAAGCCTGGTAATGAATTAAAATTTAATTTATGATCTACTGCATAGTTTTTAATTGTCTGTAAAGAAGTATTTAGGTGAGTTACTGCTATTTTATATTAGTGTTACTTCTTCTTCTTCTTCTTAGGGTGTGTTTTGGCCCTTGGACAACAACTTTTTACCTTGATCTATCTGCCACTAATTCTTTCCATCCTCTTAGTGTCATAGTTTCAAGGTCCTTTGTAACTCCGTCTAACCATCTTAATTTTCTATTATATATTCTCCCTTGTAGTATTCTTTTAGGGATTCAATTCTCCGACATTCTGTACAGGGTGGAAGTGAAATAACCTTGCAGATTGAAAGGGACGATAGGGTATACGTAAATGAAAATATAACCTATATTACACTTTGTGATTAAATGCACGGTTGATTAGAAACTTGAGTTTGAAGCTTCAGCAGTCCGTCAACATCGTCGCTAATACGCTTTATTCATGATACAGCTGTAAGAGGTCAACGAACTCGGTGAATCTAGATACGTAATCTGCTTTCTGCCAGGACGTTACCACACGCGCCCTTTGTGCAATGGTTTGAATTTAGGGGTTTTTAAAATTAAATTTACATGAAAACCGTACACGCTATGGAAATACGCCAGAGGCATAAATTATTCTTTATTAGATTTCCTATCGATATGGAAAAAATCACGATCCTACTCGCAATAGTTACCGAATAAGATATTGTTAAACATTTGCGAAAAAAAAATCTGAAAAAAAAAAAAGCTATGAACTTTTCTTCAATATGATGATATAGATTTTTGTTACATAACATGAGCTATTTGCTCTGGAAATCTGCAAGGCTCTTTCACTTCAACTCTGTATGTATCCTAGCCACCTCAGACTTTGGGATTTTACAAATCTTTGTCTTGCCCTTCAATAAGATTATGTAACACTTGATTATTTCGTATTCTCCATTCGTTTTGTTCCCTGACGGTTCCATATTATTTTCTCCGTAAGATTTTTCTTTCGAAAGGTCTCAGAGCATTGTCTTCTGTGCTAGTTAGAGTCCATATCTCTGATCAGTATGTAACTGCAGAGCGAACCATTGTATTATTTATTTTCGTTGCTTTGATGATTTCTTGGTTTCTGAAAATTTCATTGTTTCCTGCTTGTATTCTGCCTTTGATAGTTTCATACATGTTGCACCTATTAGGTCTATCAATTAAGGCTCTCAGGTATCTAAATTATTTGACACCTTCGAACATCATATCATTTACATATATATGGTGGGAGTGTCTTTGGAGGTAGACATTAGGATAATATTGTGGCTGTTGTTCTGCTTTAACCACCACACACCCGACAACAATGTGACTTTTATTCTTAATAATTCACCCTACAACAATGGGTATTCCACTCAACACAGCAAAACAATAGTCGTTATTGGACTCCACACGACGACAATGCCAATACTCGACGTATATTATTGAGAAGAACAACAATTTCAATTAATGTTCACAAAATAACATCAACGGTCGTCTGTTGCCTGGCAACTCGAAGAGAAATTAGTAGATCATTTGTAGGAATATAGGGGGTAAATGTTGATATATTGTGAATTGTGATGAATTTTACTGAGCGACAGGAAGATCGGTTTTTTGCGTCAACGTATTAAGGGAATGTTCGTGAACACTTTGCTGCAGAAAACCGGTCCTTCTCTCGCTCAGTAAAATTGTAATGAATTCTCAAAAAGAACTATCACAATATTATTCGTATCACAGTAGTACCAACCTTTACCCTAATTTTGAGGCGATTCAATATTTGCAGTTATTATTTTCTGTCGCCATGTGCTTTGGAATTGGATGGAAAATACCTCTGAAATAAAAGAATCAAGTGTTGCCAATAAAAATTGTAATTACGAAATTTCACTGGAAATGAAAACCAATGATCAGATGATACACACGAAAGCACGATGAGACTAAGAAAAATTAATTAAGGCAGTGCGAGTAACCAGATCAATGGGCTTCTAATTTATTAGTCCTTTGTGGTTAGCGTTTCACATATATATCGCCACTTTAATCACCCGGGGGCGTTACATCCTAAATTATGGCGGATATTGATCATCAGATGCGTTTAATTAATATTTAGCACCGGGCCTACTGTATTAATTTCATGAATTTAGTTATCACGCATTAACTCAACTGTGACAGAAGGAACGAGATTATAAAGGGATCGCAGAAACTAATAGATCATTCGAGCTGTGCAATAGAACACCATTGGGAAACTTTGCATCTGATTTCGTTCGTATTTTACTCTTGAAAGAGTATGAAGACAAAGTGGGGACGCACTCCAATATGAGACTGCTTGAAGAAATCAAGGAACTTTCTTATTTACATAAATTCCCAGATATATTTTGGTTACTGTGACAACGTTTTATACTCATTTTTAGCATTCTGGTTATCGTATTGTTTGTGTTTTTGTTTAATGAAGAATTTTAGATAAGGGCGCAAATAGCCATAGTAGCTGACGCGCTCTTTTTAAACCTCACTAACTACAGTCGCGACGCTGTTATTCACGGCAAGACTCCTTCTCTTTGCTTTCGTCTTAGGAAGTGAAGGCTGTATAAATTCTAGGTAGGTAGTATCGTTCGCCATTTTTGTTCTTTCGTTGCCGAGCTACTAGACGAGGAATCTATTTGCCACACCGTTAAACATTATCATGTCGTACCTCCTATGATAATAAATCAAACGAACTATAATTCAGCAAATAATTGAGCGGCAAATAACGTCCTCGTGTGCTTTCTGCGAACGCCAAAGAAAGAGCCAAAATGGCGGGCGATTATATTAAGTATTTATCGAGCCTTAGGAAATGCATAACGTCATCGTCAGCGAATCACAAGACGCACACGTTTAAATGTAGCCGATCTGCAACGTGATTGGCTGTCGGAATTAAGAGCGACGGGACTATAACTAAATATATTTCGGTCAGAAATATGCATTGAAATGAGGCTCTTAGTTCCGTAAGGACGCAAGGCACAAAACAGTATTTAGAGAAACATTGGCTTCTGTGAAACTTGATATACTAGGGCATTCGATAAGTAATGGCAACAATGCTGTAAATCAGTGCTCCTAGCGGCGACCATTTAAATCTTGTACTACGTAAAACAGCAGCGACTGCTTCATAAATTTCCAATATTGAAAATGTCGAAGTAGCCATATTTTTTAAATACAGTGGCTGTTTCTGATTTGTAGTAGATAAGATAGGAACAAAAGTGTTCATAAAAATCCAAGTTGGAAGAGAAAAACATGCAAATTGGTAATTTGGAATATTAAAAAAAGCTTATGAGAGAGAAGTCCTACTACAATGAATTATTGCAAGATGGGTGGAATGAAGGCTTTAGATCAATCAGTAAGCGAGACATCCAGAAATGATGCTGGAGATGGAGTTTGCTACCTCCTATGGATTTGTTGACATGGTAAAGAACTAAATTTGAAGTGTGAAATGCCAAAAGTAACCTAAATAATATTTAGTGTTAAACGGTAACTATGTTGACATTACTTTTCTAATGCCCTAGTATCTACAATTTATAATCAGACATAAAGTAGTGAAATTCTTTAAAAAAAAAACCTAATATTTAAAGAAAAATTAAGATTACATGCTTAATTATGAAAAATGTATGTAATTTCAGTTTCAATTTAAGTAAATACAAATTTCTTGTGACTTCTGATTTTTTAAGTACAAAATATATCTGCAGTGTTTGTCAGAGCATGATAACTTCAGAAATGACTTTTATAGCTGAAAGTGCAACCCTATATAAAAAATACTTCTCATTCATTTGGTATAGTCGTGATATCTCCATCTAATCTTATGTTATTTTCATTCACATTTGTATGTAAACTAGAATTATGGTTTCTGAAAAACACGTATATTTTACAGATTTAAGAATCACCTGGCAAATACGCATCTGCGTATTTTCAACCACGAATCCTCTCCAAATTAATAAAAAGATAAAAAAAATCTGTATTGGATTTATAGTTTGGGTTTAAACATATTAAACACTATTTAATCTGCATTCACTCTCAATTTCAATTTTATTTTTGTCTGTATTGGAATCCCCTCCTGAGCACGAGTCTTACTCATTCAGAAGTGGACTAGTTTATCTTTCGTTGTATTTAATAATTTGTATTCATTTCAAACTTACTAGCAATAAAATTAAATAAATAAATGAAACTACATAGAGAGGAAGTTTTACCTTACATCAAAACATAATTTTATTATATGTATACACAAACACAGGTCGTCATAGCATCACAATAGTGCATTATGCAACGAGCCTATAATGGTAGTAATTAAGACGCGAGTATGTTTATGAAACGAGCGCAAGTGAGTTTCATAATTTTCATACGAGCGCCTTAATTACCATTATAGTCAAGTTTCATACGACATTTTATGCTCGACCATAAGTTAATAAGTTATTAGTCACATCGAGTGCTTTGCCGAAATTTCCGGCGGTGTAAGTTGCAGCTCGTTATCACTAGTGTCCGCCATTTTTACTTTGTCTAATCTCGCACTAGTTGTCTTTCGATTGCATATCCGAGAATAATCGATACTTGCGCTTTCATATTGCTACCATGGTATTTTCTGATTGGTGGTATACCTGAACTTTAATGAATAGATGTACTTTAATGATGTCCATTAAAGGGCCGCTACCAGGTGTATAATTACTACATTTCGGCATGGTCGAGCATAAACATTCATGCACAATTAATAACAATGTCAATTTTTCACATTAAATTTAAATTTTAACATACTTGTAGACTATAAGTATAACGATATTTTATATTTTATCAATTTTAATTTTTAACAGTGTTAACCAACACATATAACACATATTGTAACATGAGTTCCATGTACACATATACCAAGTCACGTACAATTTTATCAAATTAGCAAATCAAATGCAAATTAATTAAATCAACATATTCTCTATAAATATAGGCCTTATTAAACTATTACATATAACTCATGACTTCAACTTTTAATGTTATGCAATATACAAATCAATGTTTTATTACAAAATGAATACGTTCTACATTATGCTTATGTTAGATATCGCTAAACAATTATGTATCTGATGGTTCCATGCTGGCGAAAACGTTTGTAAGGTAACCGAGGGTAATAAGGTCCAAATAAAATAAAATAAAACGTTCTTTCTTTGAAATGGAGACGTTTAGAAATATTTAAATAATGGAATAGCATACTTTTATAGTTATCCTAGAACATTTTACTTCAAACAAATATTCAAACAGACACATAAATGCTGTGGGCAATGAAAATTAACATCATGTCACTGGGCCTTATATCCTGCTGTGACAGATAGTAAGGCCACAATAAAGATTATAAGTATTGAATCTATTTGGGCATACACAAAGTCTTCATTTTTTTCCTCAGTGAGAACTACACATTCATCGTGCACCCAACATTTACAAGAGACGCACATGTACAGGGACATCATTTTATTTTTATTTCAGTTTTTATTGTACCTGAGTTTTTTAATGTACTTCACTCCCACTCCTTCTACTAATGAAGTTTCAACTGTTTTCCAGACAGAATCAAGGCCGCTTATAGTAAACAGCACTGAGTTACTGAGTATAGTACGTTCCAGAAATATGTTCACGTTTTCCAGTGACGAAAGAACTTTTAATATTGAATCATTTTTCGCACAGGTACTGTCCGTTTGCCTACGTCACATCCCGATTTCCCCCACCTGCTTCTGCACGGCCCTCTGTAAAAGCAGGGCTGTCTTAGCTCTTTTCTGAAAACATTAATTTCTGTTAGGAATTGGACGTTTACGTAATATTATACAACTGTTTAAAATAACTTAAATAAAAGGGCCTCGTTAAGTAATTAACTGTCACGTGATTTCCCTCCTTTCTATGATCCTGCGGCATAACCACTTGGACGAAGAGTAGATAGCATGTCCGAGTAATTTTATCTATGCGGGTCGGGCAGAAGTGAAGATTGAATTTACATTACATAAGGTACTCTTTTATAGAGTAGGTACAGAATTATTTCAACATGAGTTACTAGTACGAAGGACGAAACTGGTAATTGGAATTAGATGCAATAGTCTGTAGTGCGATAATATGCACAAAAGAACTGAAGCCTGTAGGCTATCGAAATGAATGGCTACCATCTTCAAAAATGTGTTTAAATATCCATTTTATGATTATTTTTCAATTGAACTTCATTATTCTCTATATTGTACGCTAATGTGCTGTAGACAGTATAATATACACTACATAATGAACACGTTCGCATGGATAGCTCAGTTAGTGAGTAAAAACACTCATTCTTAATACAGCACTGCATTTTGATTAAATAAAAATCCTAATGAAAATTATCGAACTCAAAATCGCGATATTTCCTAGTTTACGTAAATGGATGAAGTACTTTTCTTCCCTCCTATACCTAGTAAAGTGATGTGTTTGTGTTTTACGCCAGTATCATCGAACTCCAGTTGTGGAAGGGGGTAGCGAACGGGTTTTCCGGTTCTCTAAAGGTATAGCCAGGTTAATATTAAAAATGTTAGTAAAAAAAAATGATGTCCCTGTATATCTACAACAATTCTCTTCGCAGACAGAACACATCCGCATGTCCTGGATGTTTACAAATCCTGAAGTTGATGGTTCATCCAATGCTCTTTCTACATTAGGAATTGTCAGTCTTTCGTTTGTTCCACTTTTTGCAAAAAATATTGTGCTTCAGAGTTTGAACTTCAAAGTTCAGGGACTTCTATGAACTTGTGGGCGTTTCCACTTATTTAATTCATGGGCCTTATTTCCTGCTCTGTTACTTCGCACCAATTTTAATTTATGGAGTGCTCATATGCTCATTAGCGAAAGTTTCACGGTAGCCCCAAACTTCTTAATGTTTACACAATAACGTGCATTTAATATTATATTAATAACAGGCAGTAAAACGATTAAATATCAACTTAAATTTTGCAGAATTTGATGAAGAAAGCAGAAATAATCACACATAACTTGTTGCCACCAGTCAGCTACAAACATGAACGAGAATCTAATTTCTTCATGCCTCACTCGAATGCAAGAAGAAATAGGTCTTAAGAGCTATTGCTCTCTTTTGCAAAAGTGTGTAACTAATGGCAAAACTAGGTAGTGGGCTTTATAACATGCTGGGCCTTAATACCCCCAGGTACCTTACTTTTCTTTTAGTAACCTATTGTAGCAAATGTTAATTTGCAATAAGAATGATAAGTCATAGGATTGAAAATTTTAAATAAATGTATTTCAAACTTTGTAATTGACTTATCTGAAAACCAAAAATGAATTGTTAAATAAAATCGTATTCTACAAATTCTAACTGTAGGCTACTACATTTCCCGGCCCCTGGGTTAGAGTTTCGGCTTATAAGAACCAAATTTGGAATTCAGTTCCGGTAATTTTCGTTTGTCTTCTTTTAACTCTAATTTTAAGACACTCATATTTCCTTTTGCTACGTTTTGAGGTAGTCGGATAGAGTGGCTACGCGTTCTAAGGCGCGCTGTCTAAACGGTCCCTTTAGGCAGCGAGGTCAGAAGGTTCGTGGGTTCGAATCCAGCCTCGGGCATGGATGGATGTCCTTAGTTAATGTTGTGTCCTGTGTGTGTCTCTGTGACGGTCCCTATGATCTGCTGACCGCAGGCTATGTGAAGCCCACATATGTGTCGGTATTTAGTGGTCAGTAGAATTGTCCTCTCCCCTACAGGCGTTGGTGTGTAAGTGCTACAACAGGAGGAAATTAAAAGATAAACTAAACGAAAAATATTCAATTAACCCTCCGCTATAACATGAATAGTACAGCTTTCTTTGGTAACAGGAAATGCGATCCATCCTAGGTATTTAACACGCAAATGAACAAATACTGTAGATATATTTATTCGTAAAACCATTTTTATTATCCTATGACTTTCCTTCACACAAAAAGTAACGTATCTGTAAGAAAAGTACACAAGGACAAAGTTTTAAGATGCCGAGAAACAGTATATAGAAATATCCTTCTTCTGCTCACTACAAACTGGTTTGCTACGCTTTGAACTACCTGTCTTTCACTTTTCTGTCCTTTTCCCGAGAGCAAAAATAACATCTAGAATGTTTCTTTAGCTTGATGGATCTGAGTTCGATCTCTTCGAAATCCTTGCCTCGTTCCATCCCTATAAATGAAGATATGTTCACAAAGAGCTCACGGACAAATTCTTGTCTAAATGCCATTTCATGTGAGAAGATACAAGTTGTAAAGCCAGGTTCTTAAAAATGTCCTTCTTTTTAGGTTTTGTTGAGATTTTTTTGACGTATATAGGACCAATGCATTTAGAGCGTCTAGACTTCGAATTCCAAACAACATACAGAGTGGCCATCGACGCGTGTAACTTGAAAATATGTAACCATTTACCTATCATTATGTCGAACACGTCAACCCCTCCGTTCACGTCATTATAAAATTAAATTACTTCTATGTAAAATAGAATGAATAGAATGTTTTATTTTCGCTGGCAGAGTTAAGCCCATAAGGCCTTCTCTTCCACTCAACCAGCTTTAATCAGAGATAACGGGACTGTCTAAGGATGGTTGAGTGTCTTAGAATTTATAAAACAGTTATATTACTGGTTGTTCTGTATGGTTGTGAAACTTGGACTCTTAATTTGAGAGAGGAGCAGAGATTAAGGGTGTTGAGAATAAGGTTTTTAGGAAAATATTTGGGACTAAGCGGGATGAAGTTACAGGAGAATGGAGAAAGTTACACAACGCAGAACTGCACGCATTGTATTCTTCACCTGATATAATTAGGAACATTAAATCCAGACGTTTGAGATGCGCAGGGCATGTAACACGTGTGAGCGAATCCAGAAATGCATTAGATTGTTAGTTGGGAGACCGGAGGGAAAGAGACCTTTGGGGAGGCCGAGACGTAGATGGGAGGATAATATTAAATGGATTTGAGGTAGGTGGGATATGATGATAGAGAGTGGATTAATCTTGCACAGGATAGGACCGATGGCGGCGGGTTTATGTGAGGACGGCAATGAACCTACAGGTTCTTTAAAAGCCAGTAAGTAAGTATTATTATTATTATTATTATTATTATTATTATTATTATTATTATTATTATTATTATTATTATTACTACCGTTGGAGACATTTGATCCGTTAAAATTATTATTATTATTATTATTATTATTATTATTATTATTACTACTACCGTTGGAGACATTTTATCCGTTAAAATTATTATTATTATTATATTATTATTATTATTATTATTATTATTATTATTATTATATTACTGACTAGCACGAGTTACACGAGATACAAAAGGCGAGACTTCTTGTTAGCTGGTGATGCAAGAATATCACTCAGACATAATAGGACAAATACAACACGCTCCTTGTGGAAGAAAAGAAAGTAAAACTTCATTTTCCATATTTCCACGGAAATCAAACCCGTGTCTCTGATGTTGAAAACTTTTTTCTATTGCCACAGCATGGAATTTTCTTTTCAATGTGAAACAGTAAAATTTTTATTGTTAGCTTATACGTCTAACATGAACTAGATTTGTGACCTGTAAGTTGAAAACCTGGGGAAGAGTTTGCAGAACTAGCGACTGTTTTGTGTTGAGGATTACTGCTTTACATTCGTATAAATTGTATTGCTTGTGTTCTGTTTTTAATGCGAGAACCACTAACTAGTCCAATTGTTTCCACTTCACCTCTAATTGCCCCACATTCAAACTCTTCTCCTCCCTCTCCAGTCTCCTGAATGTTCCTAATTGCATATTCTTGGACGCAGTCACGCTGACAACCGCAAGCCTTGACACACTAGTGAAATAGACGGACGTGAAACACGTGTCTCTCACACTAAAGTACAGCGGTGATTTAAATTATATAAGAAATAGGCATGGGTAGGACTATGTATTTTACGAAAATTGTATACATTTATAATCCACATTCGGAACCATACAGTACAGCGGGCTTAGCCATTATTTCACAAAATTTTAGTCCAGTTTTCTTTCTCGTTTTATTTTCCAAGCTTGGATGGATGGTGCTAGAAATGAACAACGATCGAGAAAGCAAGACTAACAGCGCCCGCAAAGCCGAAAACCCGCACGACAATCGTGTATACGTCGCGTCGTTGACGTAAAGACTGCTTGTGAGTGTTTCGAGACGTCGACATTGATCACTCCCGAAGTCCCGAACGTCAAACAGCCTTGAATCGCCACAGTTGTTTATACCTGACTGAACTTTGCTCTACTTTGGCAATTGTTATATACTTGTAAACAATCAAGTAGCCTGTTTGAGACATCATCTTTACCTTTCAGTGTATAATAATCCGTTCCCCAGACTTTATTTAATTACTATGCCCTTATTAAAAGGCTAGGAATCTTATTTTCATATATTTGAGATCAAGTGTGCAATCTAAAGTGAAACGATATTAACGTTATGTTTATGTTTATGTTTCTTAGAAATGCGAATTTATTTGAGAATTGTTTTATTTTTCTATTCATATAACCACAGGTAATATCATATAGTAGAACCAGAACATTTTGAAAACTAAGATACTGTTCTGTTTTGTCTTTTTGTCTCATTTAAACATTTATAATTTTATTTATTTCAATTATATATGTTATTCAAAGTTACGAAATCTTTCCACGCCGACCAAATGCTATTTCGAGAATGATAAGCGAGACTCGAAACGCACGAGAATAACGAGACGAGGCGAGACTCGAAAAGCAAATGCAACGAACACAGCGAGCGAGAGCGACAGTTAGTTTTGTTCATCTCTAAATGGTACGAGACATCATATTTTGGAATGTTGGTAACTTCCAGCTTATATTTTCTTCATCATTTTCTGTATTTATTTCTCAAACTAGATACTGTACTTAAAATTTCTTATCTACTCAATAGGTATGGCAGAAAGTAAATATTATCTCACTACACTGCTCCACCGATTTAGTAGAAAGCGTTTGAGACTAAAGAAAGCAGCAAAACAGTACAACGTGATCAGTTGTGACGAGAATCCAAGCCGATAAGTTATTACGTCACAAACACGTTCACGTCTGATTATTTCTCACGAAGTAAATATTATTCAACGCCTTCAAAACAGCGCAAATATTAAGGATATTGCTGAAAAATTTAAGGTAATTTGTTTCCTTTATTTATTTATCTATTTACTTATTTACTTAATAATTAAATGTAATTAATTAATTTAGCATGCATAAGTACATAAACGATTGCTTCAGCGTAAGCTATCTATCGGGCAAAGTAAATAATGAAGGTCTATTCTCAATTTCAAAAGAGTTACTCATAAAACACAATTTTTTTGTGGGAAAACCCTGAGAGAGTTACACAAAACCGTTATTTCACTTTTATATTAAGATATTTATCCTCTAACACCAGTATTTTTTAGCAGTTTATATCGTATACACCTTGTACATCCCCATTACTCCGTATTGCATTTTCGACGAGAATTTGACTAGTTTAGGTTGGAATTAGGCTGAAAAAGAACAATGTTAAACAAGTTTTCAGTGAGTGCTTTTGTGTTCCATTTTTAATTAATGTATTTTATAGATAGATATATTCTAGGAAATGAAATTAATTTGTATTAACGTAGTGTGAGATTCACTTTTCTAAAATGAATTAACAACTCTTAAGTACCCATTTCAGTATGATCGATTTTTACTCTCCATGACATTCCAGGGGTTTCAAGCTTTACCTAAACACGACAGACACAATTTAGTGTTTTAGTTGCATTAAATTACTGTAAATAAATTAGAAATTTAAATAGAATTTAACCGTTAAAGTAATGAGATGTTTGCCGGTTGCATTGAACTTGCTCGGAATGTTATATCTAACAAGTAACCCCTTGAGTGCGAGGTCGCAAGTGCAGTCTCTAGTAAGGCTCATTTGAAAGTGTTGTGTCAACAATTATGGCAGGAAAAATATTAGCTGCTAATGACCACCATGTGTATCAGGAGGACGACGGAAATTGAGTGTCCGTGAGGTGCAGAGATCAACCATCTATGGGATTTACAGTATGTATTACACTTCACAAAATAGACATCGTCGACATTCAAGAAATGTTCAAAACAAACCATTAACTTGCACCATGAACACCGAATGAGAAATGACACACAGTGATCACAAAGGTTCGTACCATCAAGATGGAAGGCGAACTTCTTGGGAGTTATGAACTATTCAGGACGTTCAACTAGGTATGCACTCTTAAAGAATGCATATAGAATCATATTGGCTTAACGTGGTGACGAGAACTGATGGAGTGTGATGAAATGCAACCGAATGCGAAACAACTGTCTTGGAGTTTATCGTGAAACTGGCTATTCTTTAAGGCGTAGCTGCAGATGGTGCGATAATATGTTTTATAGGCACGGAAAAAAAACCTACAGAGGCTGAATTTGTCCAGTGGTTCCAGGTGTTATGAATTTCAAAATAACTTGCTTTTGCTTGATTTCTGGTCTACGTATAAAAATTATACTCCTTTAGAGCAAACTGTCCCTCCTTAAAAGTATGTGACATTGCACCACCAACATTGGATACATGAAGACTGGAGCCATGTACTCTTTACAGACGAGTCCAGATTCTGTGTAAGGGGATCAGATGGAAGGGAACGAGTATGGAGGAGACCAGGAGAACGCTATCTTGACTTTATGATCTCTAAACGCACACCATTTTGAGGTGTCTCTATTATGGTCTGGGCGGGAATATCTACGAAGGAGAAAACGGAGCTTTTCCTCATCGAAAATGGATCTCTGACGGCAGCACGATATATTGATGAGGTTCTTCATTATCATGTGGTTCCGTTCTCAATATTTGCAGAAGATAATTTAATCCTTATGCATCACGCTGCGCGGTGTGTCGGATTTTTTTGGATGAAGTTCATATCGTGTCTCTTGGGTGACCTTCCTGCAGCCCGGACTTAAATTCGATTAAACACGTATGGGATAATCTAAGACGATGTATTCGAGGCAGAGATCACCCTCCAGAAACAATGCAACAATTGAGGGAAGCTTTACGTCAGAAATAGGAAAACATTGGGCAAGAATGTATTAGTACTGTAGTAAGGAGCATGCCAAGACGAATGGAAGCCGTCATCAGAGCAAGAGGAGAAAACACCCGCTTCTAGGTTGTGTCCCTGATGCGGATTACTCTGTCAGCATCAAATTGTTTTAATGCGTGAACAAGTATTAATTCACAGAAATTTAATTCAAACGATAGGCTAATTTTATAATATTTTGTTTTATATTTTACGATATTTGTATTGTATAGTCACTTAATTTACCTCGAAAATCAATTTCGTTTCATAATAATTCATGAAATTTCCATAATTAATTGTTACTTGGAAATATTCAAGGTGTTTTTTTTTTTGCCTTTTTTTTTGCCGGCCAGTGTAGTTTACACACAGAGAGGCCTGAAGATGCCCGAAGGACGAAAATGTTTGTCTTTTAAGTTTTTTTAACATAGTTTAATTTATCAATGTGGAAGTTGTAAAATAAGACTTTGTGACAGTTATTGGACGATTATTTGAATACATTTATAGTTTATATATTTTCACTTGTCAGACAAACAATTTTTTTTTATAAAATTTAATATTGAAGGTAACGATTGAGAAAAAAATTATTGAAGGAATAGGTAAAAGATCCTAGACTATTTGTTGATGTAGATCTTTAAAACATTCCAGTAAAAGAGTCGTGCAGATATTTAATTAGTTGTATATTTTGTTATGTAAATGCTTTACGGTTTTAAAAATATTATGCAAATTTGATATTATTTTTACAGGTAATTATTAGCTATTTTAATATTCTGAATAGTGTTTTAGTGTAATGTATGTACCAAGCGAGTACACTTGACCTATCCCTGTCGAGGTGGTTCTAACCCCATCAAAGGAGACCTGTGCCCAACATAGGACATCACGGCTAGCATTCATTCATTCATTCATTCATTCATTCATTCATTCATGTATGCATGCATATTAAGCATGAAAGGTTTTGTTCAATTAGCTTAAAATTTACGTCACTGTTACACCTCACTTAAAGGCTAGAAATGCCCGCGATTGACATGCTTGATTTATAATTTCTAATATTGTTCTTAGAATTTTTGTTTATGATTCTTGCATGAAGTTTATACATTGAACTTAGTTTATTTCTACTATTTGTTGCGAGTTTTGTCAATTTCGTATATTCACAATACCAAAACAGACTAAACTAGATATGGTCACTACCCCTTTAGAATCCGTTCACACCATACGGGAATTTCTCGAAACGGACATTCATTCGAATCGATTTCGTGCAGACAATAGTGTACACACGGTTCGTTTTTTTTCCTGTGCATAATTAAATTTAAGTTATACTAAATCGATTCGAATAAATTCTCGTTTCGCGAAATTCCAGCACCGAGTAAACGAGCCCTCTGTTCAGCGAAATAATAAAGTGATGTAAACCATACATCACCAATAGATCCGTTCACATGGCATTAAACAAAAGAGTCCCTGCAAATCAGAGGTCTCAAAATAATGTGCATGTTTTTGCATCACTTAATTCTATGTTTGGACTGACGATTACGTCATTCTTGATTTCATCGGCGGAACAATTGGACGGAGTTTCGCAATAAAAGACCAAGAGCCAAAAACCTGTTTCGAGATATTGGCCATTGAAATAATCTGTTTTTATAAAACATTTTATTCAAGAAGTATTATAACTAGGCTTCGTATTCCAGCTACCTAAAGACTGAAGTTAAAGACACATTGGGTATATAGTACGCCGGGCACAGGTAATGCAACGGATAAGGATATAAACAAACAGATGTGTGCTGTTCGTGTAGTACATTCAACTCCCGACATTCTGAAGCTATACTATTAAAAACACATGAAAATTTTCCCTAGATATTATTCAAATCAACTTTACAGGGAATTATAACTGAAAGATTGATTTGCTTAGTAAACACATACTTGAGCCTTGATCTTCATTATCGTTGTGATTTTTGCAGTGAATTATTTTATGTTGCAAGAAATTCTTTCAGTAGTACATTACGTTTTTGGTGCATGATGTAGAAGGTATTCCTATTGTCTGAGATTGTTCAGGTTTCATTAGGATATTGCATATGTCGCCCATCACTGAAAGCCACTAATTTTCGATGTAGGCCTAGTTTTCTAGAATTTCTCTGAAATGTAGATTATTTAATTCATTAATTATTGGGATGTTGGCACTGAACATCATGGTAGGTTGCACAAATCCACACTAAACGTCGAGTTAATATCTTCATACTTTTCAGATTGTGATGGTACTGGTTCTTTTGGATTACGTTCAACACACTTTCTGGGCCTTTTGGTATTGCAGTGTCTTTCAGTGCACTGTTTTTGTCATTTATACATTTATTTTACACAATTTATATGTAATGTTGTCTATATTGACAGCGAAAATATTGGCCTACGTTCAAATATCTTCAACTATGGCCTGCAATATTACACGCTTGAGCGTCTTACCCAAGGCATTTTACCTCTGCAATGAACCTTCAATTAGCCACAGATATGTAGTTATTTAAATAATACGACTAGTAAGAGCAGTGATCGATAAGACTACTCACTATGACCGCGTCCAGAAGAGGGCAGAGAATGCGTAACTATTTTGTATACGAACGTACCTGTACCTGCGCTGTGACGTCACATACACTTCGAATCAGGTAACCTCATTCCAGCTTATAGGTAGCTGGAATACGAAGCCTAATTATAACTATTACAAAAAATAGCACAAATAGTACCAAAAAGAGGCTAACCGATTTTTAATAAGAGACCATCAGTTGAATTAATATTTCAAAATAAAATAAATAAACGAATTTTATGCAGTAAACGAATTTTTGCTTATAAATAGCAGCAAAATTCAGATATCACATTATTGATTTTTTCCGAGTTAAATTAGCCTGCCATCAACAGATTTGTTCAAATATCTCTTTTTTTTTTAAATTGTCGGTTGGTCTATTATTGCGAAACTCCATCCAATTGACACACGGAGAGAGCCAATGGCAAATAGGCTTGAAGATCACATAATTTCCTACCCATCACTCCGAGATCTCGCGATCGAATGCATTTCAGTTCTTCAACCCCCCTCTCCCCCGTTCCTATTGCTTCAGACTGATATTTTTGTGAAGACGGTGTTTGAGACCGCCGATCCTATTCTTGTCATCAAAATATAATCCAATTTTTAACTAGACAAGTGTCTCTGACTGTGGATGAATTGCAACAATGATTGATATGGCTTCCGGTATCCGTCTGCTAAGTACGACGTGGATAATTTAAAATTGGTTGTTTAAATTTAAATTAATTGACACACGTCAGTTCAACACTTGAATTGCTCGCGGACCTTTTTCCATTTTGATTGTGCTGTTTTATGTATAACTTAGGGAACATTCTGTCCTCCGAGCTGGACAGTACATGTCCGGGAATGAAGCATAATAAATTAACAGTGTAATGACGTCCAAAACGTCCAGTCCAGAACATTTGGAAAGAGGGGAGAGGGTGTTTCTGAACGTGGTTTAAAATTAATCTCCGACTGGCAACCGGAAAGTGATTGACACTTTAGGCCTCTGTCGCGAATGATGTCGGATGTCGGTGTAAATTGAATGAGTGAAAATGCATCGGTGGGTGTAGCTTAAAGTATAAACGATATCGGTATTAAAAATTGTGATGTTCCTGATACTTTGAACATAAACGTATTTCACGGTTTTTGCCATTACGCTTCTTTCTTATCAAAGAGTGTGTTATTTGTCCACATAGGCGGATTTATGGGGGGGCACTGCCACCCCAAACTTGTCTGAACTTTTTTTTTTCTATTAAGGTTAGAAAATATTGAATTCAAAAGATCTATTTTGCTTTTGTTTATGATTAAGTTTATGTGCTTAAATTTATGAATTAATTAAGTCTTCAGATCATGTGTCTGGACTATAATATTAATTTATTTTGAATTTCTGAATGTATAAGAATTTCTATTCCTCATTTGAGGAATAGAAGCACTATAATGTTTTTTTGTAACATCCTGTACTGATTTATTAGAACGCTGCAGGTGTTCAGGCCGCCACTTGGAGATGTATGAATAATATACCGTAAAATGAGGTAACTTTTCACCTGCAGGGGTAACTTTGGACCATCTATGAAAAACTTTTTATATAGGTCTAGGGATGTTTACGTGAACCAAATTTATGTGTCCATCACTTCCACCAATAGATGGTATATGTGTACAGCATTTTCCACTGTTTGTGGTCATATAATTTATTTATGGTATTTATATACCTTAACAACAGAACGTGTGCGTAATTTGATTGAAATATAGATCAAATTAATTGAAGCGTCGGCTGGAACAACGTTGTAAGTTACAAAATTTTCATTTGGCGTGTTTCCGTGTAATAATGTTGTATGTCATGTTACCTTGCTATACTCTTTGGCTTGCAACTGTCCATCAATGCAGTACGTGAAATTTGTTCACTCAAAAGTTTGCTACCCTATAAGAACAACGTTGTACGTGTATACATTTTTGCAACTCCTGTAAATTTTACCAAATGTAACTTATAACGTTGTTCCAGCCGACGCTTCAATTACCTTTCATCACAGATGGTGTGCACAATCTCAAGATAAGTTGTAAGTGTATCTGGTCCTTATTAATCCATTTAGACTTTATAGTTTCGCTTGTGCAGCTATTTTGTCGGAAAATGGTGTTACAGAATAATTTTCTAATCAAGTTGAATTTGAGGCTAAATTGGGGTTACTTTGCACCATACACAAACGAAGATTTTTTAAATTTTATTTGCATTATTTTCATTTGAGGACCTTCCACGAAGTTTAACACTCTTACTAAAATTCACACTTTGTGTTATAGCTAAATTATTTGAATTTGCTTTTCTTTTCATTAAATATTAAAGTCATACATAGTCTCTCACTGCCAAACTTGGTAACAATCTCCAAATACGCCAAAGGAAAATGTTGAGAAGGATGCTAGGCTTATCACTGAGGGACAAAGTTCCAAATGAAGTGCTCCAAAAGATGTCAGCAATTGGTTCGGCTTGGACAGGTACCAGGGAATAGAAACAAACAGTGCTGTCATCAAGGCAGTGACAAAATCATTCAAATCCTGCAAATGAACTGAAAGGGAGGATATTATGGAATATGAATGGAAGGATGTAATTGGGAGAGTAAATCCACCCAAGGAAATATCAAGAATGGGCTTCGTTATATTCCATACCAGGCATGGCACAAAATAATACGTATAATTTTTTTTTACAGTTATTCACGTGCTATTATCTCTACTTGTCATTCGAAATAACTGAAAATATTTTTGAAACAACATTTTAGAAGAATGTGATCACTTATATTGAACTTTTGTGTAGTTTTTTCAAAACGTTTTGTCCTTATAACTATTTATAGCAGTTTTTGAATCTGTGTTTCCATTTTTTCTGTTCCTGATATATTATATTTTCACTGTTTAACACGTGTATGGTGCAATGTAACACCAGCAGTGGCAAACTTTGTACCACCCCTCTTAAAACTCTGGCGGTGCAAAGTAACTCCCATCTATGGGTAACTTTGCACCAATTTTTGGCAGATTATAAATTTCAAAAGACATTTATTTTCGAAGATATGACTGGCTAAATACATTCCTGCATATCCCTAGAACGTATAAAATAAATGCCCATCTCAAAATTAGGGATTTAAAGATTACATAAAGACTGAAAACAAATTTTTAACTAGAAAATTGTGCAAAGTTACCCTATTTTACGGTACTGCACAACAATGCAGAAAAAAGAAAAGTGATCCCGATATACTGTGTAAATTTAAAGAGAGATTGAGTAAGATAATTAGAGTTAACATTTCATATGATATCTTCAGGAAGGTAAAGTTCATATAAAAAGTTTCTCTTAGTACTGTTACGTAGTTTCATTGATGCATGCATATGTTTCTGTACGAGAGAGAAAAAGAGGGATATTATTTTAACCCTGGAACACTTACCGGGGTGCTCGAGTACCCCAGAGATTTCTAAATTTACTGGTAGAAGGCGAGTCAATATCGCTGGACTGGTAGGGATTCTATTACATGTAACTGAAGGTACTAGAGTCCCTACCAGTCCAGCGATATTGAGTCTCCATCTACTAATAACTTTACAAACCTCTGGGGACTCGAGCACCCCGATAAGTGTCCAGGGTTGAGTTATGTCCTATTATAATTTGTAGTTAACCTATTGTTCAACCCCTATACAATTCGGTCCGAAACATCGTGGATATGGATGTAACACTATAAGAAATATGCCCCCCTGAAAATATCTTCATTAAATGCTCATATGCCAATATACTGTACCTCGGGTAAGCTATAACGCGGGAAGGAGGTAAATGATGTCCCCCATAACCCCGTTATATGGGGATTCTATGGTTTTGCTTTGCTTCCCCTAAGGAAACGGTGCTCTCTCCGCCTATGTTTGTCCACCTTTCCAAAGGTCGTTGCAGGATTCCTAGTTCAGGTATGTAAAAGCCTTCACATATATAAGATTGATCAGCCAGATGCACTTTCAAGACAAAAACTTTTATCAATTACACTATGTTGCCAGGGGGAAAGGAACTGGTCACCCTATCACATTATCTCCTGGCTAGTTGCCTCATAAGCGGTACGTTCTTGGTATCTGAAAAACCAGCACATTTATCATAGTAATTATTTTTTACTTCTTAACTATTGAAGCATTTTCTTATACAGGGTGTTTCCGAGGTGGTGTTACAAACTTTCAGGGATGTTGGCGAAGGGCACATGCATCAAGTTGAGATAAGGAACCATGGTCCGGAAATGACTGAGTCGAAAGTTATAAGCAAAAATAGTTGTGTGGAAATGGAATTGTAATTTGGCACCAGGTGCCCTCCTTCCCTTAACCTTTGGAACAGTCGTGGAAAGATGGTATGAGCCGGATGTCTCCTACGTGGGTACCTGGCCCGATACAATCTGTGAGCTTGTCTACTGTTCCTATTGGCTCATCCTTATTCGAAAATCTGGTCTGCTTATTCCGCTCTCGTGTACTCCTCCATTTCACTAGGACTGATCGACTGGACACTGCAACTTGTACACGTACACTGCTGCCTACAGACATGCATATCAGGACCGACCATGTCCGTTACACATTACACTATCTGCATTGCTTTAGTGTAGTTTCCTGTCCCCATCCCTCAGACAGCGCACTGAATGGAATACTGTAAGTAGACAACGTAAACAACGTCAGATGAATACAGTATGTGTAAGACGTACAGATAAATACACATAAATAAGGTGTACAGAGGAATAAAATTATTTCATTTCCAAACAACTATTTTTGCTTGTAACATTCGACTCGGTCATTTCCGGACCAGGGTTTCCTTATCTCAAATTGATACATGTGTCCTTCGCCATCTTTCCTGAAAGTTTGTAACACTATCTCGGAAACACCCTGTATTTATGTTCAACGGTGTTTGTTTCAAAATACAAAATAAATGTATGTTAATAAATCATATCCCGACCCCCACTTTGATAACTAAAGATAACTAGGAATTTACTCACAGAGACTACAAGTTTGGTATGCATAGAGTGTTCGTTATTGAAAAAGAGAGTGAGCGTAGCTAGCAATGCAGGTGCATGAGTACCTGTTAGGGAACTCTGTCGTGGTATAAACAGAGTGAGGCTGTAGTTTTATGTGGTTAACCAATCAACGAATCGCAGTGCAATATATACAAACCAATTGCCGGAGTACAACGCTGAACCCTACGCACGAAAAACATATCCCCATCCAATTGCTGCGATACAAAACACATTTCAGTTGTAACCTGGCCATACCTCACGCTTCACGTCATTCATGACGTAATGACAGTCTAAGCACAACTGACCTATTATCACAATCTAGTATATACAGTCACGAAGCTCAATACGTAGGGAATATAAATCCATAGATAGTTGCTAATCACTAGGACAGCTACTATCGTCTTATCATAGACAATGCGAAATAGTACCGGCACAGTCTATTGTTCCTAGTACCCTCAACAACTAAAGCTTCGTGACTGTAAATACTATACTGTGCTAATATCCTCATGTTGTGGTATAAATTCATACCTTTATTGATAACCACTGCTCTAAGGAATATTCAAATTATAAACATGGCAAAAGGATGTCAAATCTATAATTATTTTCAGAATCTGAATCTGTTCTGGTGCAAAAATAATATACGTTTGACTTATGCATGGACGTATGAGAGGGATAGAGACACAGGCAGTATAAAATAAATCATTCCCAGGCTAATTGAGGAGATCGAGGTTAAGATGATAGAAAATAGGCCTACATTTATTTGTGTTATTATTTTTTTTTAAAAATAAGCAATATACGAGTACAGTACTTCAAAACATATCAAGTGTGTAATATAGGCCTACATCAAAATGTGTAAAAAATATGTGACTTAAAACGTCGGATTAAAGATCATTTCAGCGTAGACTGTTTCACCGACTTTTTGTTTTTCTCTTAGCTACATAATATAGTAAGAGAATATGTGATTAAATAAATGCCGGCCTCTAGTTTGAGTTAGCCACCGGCGTAGCTCAGTCGACTGAGGCGAATGCCTGCCGATCCGGAGTTGCGCTCGGGAGTGGGTTCAATTCCCGCTTGGGGTGGTTACCTCTAATCGAGGTTTCCCCAACCGTAAGGCGAATGTCAGGTAATCTATGGCGAATCCTTGACCTCATTTCGCCAAATATCACCTCACTATCATCAATTCCATTACGCTAAATAACCTAATAGTTGATACAGTATTGTTAAATAGCCAACTTGGAATAGAATAGAATGTTTTATTTTCGCTGGCAGAGTTAAGGATATAAGGCCTTCTCTTCCACTCAACCAGCCTTAATTAATAGAATAGCGACATACATATTTAAATTATGAATGTTTACAATACATTAAAGATTCTTCAGCAATATTCTTCAGTTAAGTTTCAACATCTAGTACATTTTCATTTAATTTGAAATAATACCCATACGAAAAAGTAATAACATTAATAACTTAGGGGAGAGTCGGGTAGTATCGGACAGTGCGTTTCTTTCATCTACCACCATATGGTAGTACCTGAATGACATGGTTACGTTCCTCTATGCGACATCACAGAAACGTAACCATGTCAATCAGGTACTATCATCGTGTAGTAGATGAAAGAAACTCACTGTCCGATACTACCCGACTCTCCCCTAATTTATGACCTAATGTAATACAATTCAGTCTATATGCAGTATGTAAAGAATTTTATGCTCGACCATGCCGAAGTGTAGTAATTATACACCTGGTAGCAGTCCTTTAATGCATGTCATTAAAGTACACCTATTCATTAAAGTTCAGGTTTTCGATTATTCTCGGATATGCAATCGAAAGAGAACGAGGGAAACGTCACGGAGGCTGGAAATCCAATAATGTCGCAGTAGGTTATGTTCTGTTACTATAATAATTAGCGTAAATTGTAAATAATATTCAAATAAATTCAATTTGTCATCTCGTTTTTCAATTCTAAATCAATTTCCAGGTTATATCAAAATTAGTTCATGTTATTCTCTAGATTATATCAAGGTCAATGACATTATTGTTCCTCGGAAAAAAATCAATACTTTCGCGTCTGCGCACATCTCACAATTTAGGTCAGTTCCTCTCATCACTTACATAATCATAACATGAATATTTATGAATAATTTCAAGTTAGAAATATGGTCGAGCAGAAAAAGTCGTATGAAACTTGCCTATAATGGTAATTAAGACGCTCGTATGAAAATTATGAAACAAGCGTGCGCTCGTTTCATAAACAAACATACTCGCGTCTTAATTACTACCATTATAGGCTCGTTGCATAATGTACTAATAATTAAGTTGAGATAGCTAGTTGGTTAAATGATGAAAATTAATTTAATAGAAGTTTACTAGAACTATGTTATAGAGAGCAAACTATAAATCTAAAATATATTTAAATATAATGAGAATATTAATGAAATAAGATTTTGCCACTAGAGGCTTTGTATTCTATTTAGGTAATTTAATGGTAGACCTAGTAAAAGGAAAGTACATATGTTAGTTTCATTATAACAAATATTAATCAGTGATTAATATGTTAAGTAAGAATTTATGTAATTTTGACCTAAATGAAGTTATTGTTCTAAAATCCCTTACATCACTCGGAAGCGAGTATGTGTTGAATTTGATGGTAAAAATTCAAAATAATTGCAGCTTTTTCGCACGACAATTGAAGAATGTATAATGCAAACAGTAGACCCTATAATATCACATTGGTAGGGAGCTGGACATTTTACTTCTTGCTTCGGACTTTCATTTTCAGATAGAGTTGCTCTGGTGTTAACGAAAGGTACTAAATAATGCGAAGTGTGATTCATGGCTTTTCACCTCCCGTGGTGGAGCCATGTGGGTCATTTCGAAGTCCGTGCAATCACCCCTTTCTCTGTTTTCCACCTCAATCAGAGTTAGAAAAATCGGGAAGTTGTATCCAAGTTACAGTGAATGTGTAGCCTAGATATTGTATCACGGGTGTTTTATCACTGGAACATGATTTGTATCTCTGCGAAAAAGCGATAAATAATTCATATAGCCTACGTGCGTCGCCATTCTATATGCTAACAGTTACAAAAGTGCAATTCTGTAAAGGGAAAGTCCGAAAGGCATATCAAGAACTTTAAAATGGGTCTGTCAACTGTGTCGCTTTGATTTAATTGGTATGAATGTGTCATTATTATTACTCATCACTTAAATCACTTCTCGGTGGTACACTGGCGTTCAAAGATATCCGACGTATGATTTTCTGATCGTGCAAGCAGACTTTCTAACCCAGGTATGCTCAAAATTGTAAAAGCGCCGATTACACGGATGATGCTGCACTGAATAACATGCACAGTGTACGGGCTGGGCTCCGCAACTACATTGCAGCACCGCCCGTGTCATGGCTCTCATACTCTAACGAATACGGATAATAAACTGAATTTGAAAAAGGAAGGAGTATACACTGTAATATTCAGGTATTACATTATTATTTTATTATGCTTAATACAGTTATGATATTATTATACCATATGTAGTGTTATTTTCATATTCCACCATACATTGCGGTCTGTTCAACATGTGCATTCTTTTCTGCAAGTAATCGGAAATCTATTTCCAACGAATTTACTGCAATGTGCAGCTGGGTCAAAAGATGCTCATCTGTTAATCGGGATCTATGTTTCGATTTAGCAATCTTCATTCTCGAAAATAATTGTTCGCACACATATGTCGAGACGAAGGTAGCTAACATAGTGGCAGCGAATAAGTTGATATCGGGATATTTCCTTTTGTTCATTTTTTTAACACTTCTATTCTTGTGAAGTCATATTCTCTGCATTTCTGAATTCTACGTCACATTGCAAATCAATTAACGCATCCTGGAACTGCACTCTCACGGATTGTACATTTACTATGAAGGGATTGACGAAAAGGTTAATATCACTCTCCATACATTTAAAACTACTAAATGTATGTTCTGCGAATTCACATTTGAGCTGTTCCAGTACGGAGATATAATGAGCTATATTTTATTCAGGCACTAATTGTTCGACTTTCTTCAATGTTTGACCTTTTATGAAGTGCTTTCAATTCTTGAAACTGTAGTGCACGTTGCATCCCTGAAAAAATTATTTTATCATAACATGTATTTCTTTTGGAATAAAATCAAACAATAATAGTAATAATAGTAACAATTACAATAATAATAATAATAATAATAATAATAATAATAATAATAATAATAATAATAGTAATAATAATAATAACGTTGGTATATGAATACATACGGTATTACAGAAAACAGCTTCCCTGTTACTTTGACATGTTCTGGATGACAGAGCGTATAATGTCGTTTTATGTTGCTCAGTAGTATTCCTGACAGTACCTTACAACATAGTAAATAGTTCACGTTTTCACCGAACGCACAACAAAAATAGTTTTCTTCCCACACTATACGGAATGATCGTTTGCTTACAGAAGGTTTTGACTGTGTCATTGTCCCGCACTGTTGGTACGTTTACTAAGTACTTGAACTGCCTTCCGCAGTCATCCGTCGAGCTTCGAAGGAGGAACAGCACGCTCTACATTGGAAGGTTGTGATTACAGAACGTAATCGCGAGTCAGAGAATGAGCATACCTGTTCTAACCACTGTATAAATCAGAACCAAAGATACAACAAATTGACAAACTTTGGAATAGTCCCGCTAGTTCTCGATAGGTGACACTATTATTGAGACGGGTGAAAAGTATTGGGGAAAGTGATGGTGTAGATTAAGTATAAATAATTCTCATGCTTGACAATATAAGCGCTTTTTCGCTAAACCTACTGCATTTACAATCATAAGAATAGGATGAAATTTTGAATTGTGTAATGCGGGTACATTTATTTATTGTTGGTGACACTGTATTATCTTCGCCATCTATTCATACAAGTAATAACTAAAGAGGCCACAGTTACACGAACAAATTATTATCGATCACTATCGATTAGTATGGGTCAGGTATCTTTGAACACCAGTGCAGTACATTGCACTAACCTTCAGCGAGGCGCATTTCGCAGACACTAGTAGCTGACTGTACTAAAGATCGTTGCGTATCTAGGGTAGGTGCAGGTTAATCTCACATCATCTACCTTGTTCTCACGTCGTCGACTGCTTGACTGTACTAAGGATCGCTGAGTATCTGAGGTAGTAGACTGCAGGCTAATCCCACACGTCGCTATATCACCTTCCCCGTTCTCATGCTGCCAGCCGGTGATCGGAGAATACTGTGATTGTGATAATGAAATGATGCCGATGTCTTAAGGCTGGTTCACAATAAACCGGGAACGGAAACGAGAACGAGAACGGAAATATTGTTAAAATAAATGTATTTAAATGTGAGCGTTTACAAGATTTAATTGTGAATACTCATATTTAAATATATTTATTTTAATATTTCCGTTCTCGTTCTCGTTATCGTTTCCGTTCCCGGTTTATTGTGAACCAGCCTTTAATAGGAAAACGGAAAATTCCCAGTAAAAATAGATATTGCAACCTTGTCTGCAGACAAATCTGAACTCGAACTTGAACGGCCTGACTAGCTGCACAGGTATAGGCATAAGCAATATAGAATAAGCGTGAAATTTGTTTTCCTTCGAGAGTTCACTTTGTTAATAGGGAATGTGATTTATTTCATCAAATGTGTTAGCAAATATGTTCCTCAAATGTACAAAAAAAAAACGTAAAAAAAATCACATGATTGAAGAACGTATAAATAGTAGTTTTCAGTGAAATATTATTTTTCCTAAATCATTTTCCTATTTTCCAAAATCCATCTGTCCTCAGTTTTGAGAAATAATGACTCTTCAGAATAAAACAAAACACAAACACACTACAATAAACAATATACTATTACGTGAAGTCTATGATCTGCAGGATTGCTGACATATTTAGAGTTCAAATTTAATTGGTTATTAAAAACTTCAAGACTTACTAAAAATAATTTACAGGTCCGATTTTGCGGTGTGTAATTTTCTGAGTACAGCTGTGTATCGGATATTAAAATCTACAATGACATTATCATTAGAAATGAAATATTATTATAGTTAATGCCTTGATGTGACTATTTTTCATTAATTATACATATTAATGCTATATTGATATGAAAGTGAAACGTTTTGGGGTTATATAAGTAGATGTAGAGAATATCTTAACTTAGAGCTTCATTTTTATAATTTACTGATATATTATACTGTATTATATAAAACTTACGGAAGATAATAATATTATTAAAAATACAATATTTTTAAAATCATTAATCAAGTGGGGTTGAGTTTTTTTTCATATACTTAATAGCGGTGTGGTGTAGATATTTATATGCGTCATTCTCTTCAGTATTAGCTCGAGAGAGCGCAAAAATTACACTTGCTAAGGAAAGACCAAACGGTATTGCTTACTGATAAAATAAGAGGCCTACAAAATTTTGTAGTCTCCCCATCATTTCAACAAGATCTCTTAGCAGGATAAAATGATTTTACCCTCTACATTTCAACGTCTACATGCAGCAGCTATATCAAGATGCTATGTCTATTGTTCGAAAGCATAGTAAATCTGACTTTTTTAAACTTCCACCTACAATCCACAATGACCTGAAATAGCTACCGGTATTGCTTTACTCCCACATGAAAAACCCACTGATCATCCTGACATTGTTACTTGTGTTTTCGCGTTGAAACTCAAAAACTGAATGTGGATAAGTTCAAGAAAAACTATTTGGCATAAAAACCATTCAGAGGGAGTATGTTTCATTATAATGGATGCAAATAACTTTCAGAATGTCTGGTATTCTTCATTGAAAATAAGTCCGAAAAATGTTTATTTGAACATCTAATGAACTTAGTTTGCAGCATTTGCTGCACAAGCAACTAGCAATTATTTATTTTACAAATTCGTTTCATTAATTCAGTTCCTGTTATATCTATAGTCTAAATATCTCTTTTCCTTTTAGCTGTACGATAAACCTAAATATATACAAGGGCAATACCGTGCAATTAGCACTACATGCCGTCAATGTTTAAAATTGTAAAAAAATAACACAACGGGTCAAAAACATGAACATTACGACGAATTGAAGAGAAGCGAATAGAAGCATTTGCAATGTGAATAAGGAGAAGAGTGTAGTATGTGAAATGGACAGACATAATAAAAAATGAAGCTGTGTTGAAGATTGGGTGAAATTGTTTAAAAAGTGATACAGGAATTTGGTTGGGTCACTGGCTGAGAAGAAACTGCCTACTGAAGGATGCACTGGAAGGAATGGTGTACGGGAGAAAAGTTCGGGGTAGAAGAAGATATCAGATGATAATAATAATAATAATAATAATAATAGCCTAATAATAATAATAATAATTTATTTTAGCTGCCAGGTTTAAGGCCGTAAGGCCTTCTCTTCCACTCAACCAGCAAAAAGTATATATATATATATACATATGCATGAACTTACAAAGAATTCAACAATTTGATTTAGATGAGAGTTGCATGTATACAAGAGTTATTTACGAATTAAACAACAAAATACTATGTACTGTTAATTAAACACTGAAATAAATTGTGTAGCAGAATTAAGCTAAAATACATAGAATGTTAATATATTTCAAATAATATTGGATAATAGAAAGAGATTATTATGAGACAATTTTGAAAATACAGCACTATCAGGATGATGTCTAATGAAAGAAGTAACAATGTACAGTAGTCAGTGATAGTTTAAATCAGTATGATTGGAGTGAAATGCTAATAAGGTTATGTTTTAAGCTGTTTTTAAAGGTGTTTATTGCCTTGCAGCCCCTAATACTTTGTGACAAGGAATTCCATTGACGCGAGTTGGATACTGTAAAAGACGATGAATAACAAGATGTTCTATGAAGAGGTATACTTAGCGTGCCACAGATAAGTGATCTGGTATTTATGTCGTGGTTAGAGTATAGATAAGAGAAACGAGGCGAAAGGTAATTTGGTGTTGAGGTGTGCAGAATAAATTCGAAAGAGAAAGACAAAGATGATAGACAACATTAAGATATATGAATCATTTACGGAGACTATAAGAGGAAGTCAGAAAATAAAAAAGATTGGAGAATGCTGGGTTTGCAGTGAAAATATGCGTTTGGGCAGAGAAGATGAATAAATGTATAATATCTATGCCCTAAGTAATAATCGAACCCATTTTCCAGCTTCCACATAATGTTAAAGATTAATCGTTTCTATACGAGAAGTAGATTGTAGACATGTTCTGCTAGTTAATTCATCGACTGAGTGAAGAGCATAAGGCATTCTTCTTATTCTTACTCTCGGCGAAGTGTTAAATTATGAGATACGGGTGCTTCAACAGGTTGTAGTAAAATTCGAGACGGAGGTGTTGAATTTTCTATCGGCGTGGGGGAGAAGACACCTCGTATCTTCGTGAAATATGTAGGCCTCGTCGCCCCCATCTTCTTGGTAACAGCTCCGGGTGTGAATATTACTCCGCGAGTTCACTTAGCACTGTAACCGCATTAAGAAAGCTGTTAACTGCGAACATGGGATTCCTCGCTCTCTTGATTCCGTGTCATTGTTCGTTTCAGTTCTCGTGCACAGTTGGAGCAGCATTCTGCGATATAGGCTAAGATGGGGTTACCTCAACAATAGGGCTCTATGAAAAACTGAATCATTATTATTATTATTATTATTATTATTATTATTATTATTATTATTATTATTATTATTATTATTATTACCACCACCACCACTCTGACGAGGGAGAGAGCAATGGTTGATTATTAAAAAGAGGCGAAGATTAGACACTCTTTCATACGTAGAGATCAATATACCAAAGTAATTCATGACAGGGACAGACAAGTGGTTTTAGATATTTGACGATGCCAACAAATAACTATCTCGCTGCATTATTTATTATTATTATTATTATTATTATTATTATTATTATTATTATTATTATATTTTCATCATTTTACTAGCTAACTCAAATCTTAAATTAATTATAATTGATTGAATTAAATTAGCTCATAAATTAAGTTACTACTTTACCTTATAGGTTTATCTAAATTTAAATAAATATGTAGTCTACTAGCCTTTAAAACTTTAAAACTTAACTGAAGAATATAGCTGGAGAACCTTTTCAGTGTATTGTAAATATTTGTAATTTAAATATGTGTTGTATTGATTAAGGCTGGTTGAGTGGAAGAGAAGGCCTTATGGCCTTAACTCTGCCAGCGAAAATAAAACATTATTATTATTATTATTATTATTATTATTATTATTATTATATTTAAGACAAGCTATATGCTGATGTCTCGTGGCCACAATATTGTACGAAATGGAAATATAAAAATTGGAAATTTATTTTTTGAGAGGTGCAAAAATTCAAATATCTTGGAGCAACAGTAACAAATATAAATGCTACTCTCCAGGGAAAAATAAACCCAGAATAATTAATATGGGAAATGCGTGTTATTATTCGGCTGAGAAGCTTTTGTCATCCAGTCAGCTCTCAAAACTACTGAAAGTTCATTCATTCATTGTTCTGCCCAAGGGCAGGTCTTTCACTGCAATTCCAGCTTTCGCTGATCTTTCCTATTTTCTGCCTTCCTTGTTTCCTCATATGATCCATATATCTTAATGTCGTCTATCATCTGAAATTGTCTTCTACCCCGAACTCTTCTCCCGTTCACCATTCTTTTCAGTGCATCCTTCAGAAGGCAGTTTCTTCTCAGCCAGTGACCGAACCATTTCCTTTTCCTCTTTCTGATCATTTCAGCATCATTCTTTCTTCACCCATTCTTTCCAACTCAGCTTCATTTCTTATTACAGTATGTCTGTCCACTTTATGCGTTCCATTCTTCTCCATATCCACATTTCAAATGCTTCTATTCGCTTCTCTTCACTTCGTCTTAATGTCCATGTTTCTGCCCATACAATGCCACACTCCATACAAAGCACTTCATTAGTCTCTTCCTTAGTTATTTTTCCAGATGTCCCCAAAAAATATAATTTATAAAACATTTACATTACCGGTTGTTCTGTATATTTGTGAAACTTAACTCTCACTTTGAGAGGAGAGAGGAACAGAGATTAAGGGTGTTTGAGAATAAGGTGCTTACGAAAATATTTGGGACTAAGAGGGATGAATTTAGGCTACAGGAGAACGCAGAACTGCACGCATTGCATCTTTCACCTGACATAATTAGGAACATTAAATCCAGACGTTTGAGATGGGCAGGGCATGTAGCACGTATGGGCAAATCCAGAAATCATATAGAGTGTTAGTTTGGAGGCCGGAGGAAAAAAGATCTTTGGTGAGGCCGAGACGTAGATGGAAGGATAATATTAAAATGGATTTGAAGGAGGTGGGATATGATTTGATTAATCTTGCTCAGGATAGGAACCGATGGTGGGCTTATGTGAGAGGGGCAATGAACCTCCGGGTTCCTTAAAAGCCATAAGTAATTATTATTATTATTATTATTATTATTATTATTATTATTATTATTATTATTATTATTATGTTTACTTGAAGACTAAGTAAGAGTCAAACTTTGGCACTTCGAGTTCCCTACTTTTTTTTTACTTGGGTTATTATTTAACGGCGCTTTATTAACTACTAGGTTATTTAGCGTTGATGATATTGATGATAGCGAGAGGGTACTTGGCGAAATGAGGCCGAGGATTTGTCATACATTACCTGAAATTCGTCTTACGGTTGGGGAAAACGTCGGGGGGGGGGGGGAACAACCGGTAGTCAACCCAAGCACAAGTCCTGATCAGTAGACAAGCACCTCAGCCGACTGAGCTACGCCGGTGGCTTTCCTATATTCATCGTCATTAATTTTATTGAAAGAATGAATCCAGTAGGCTTATATACTGCTGATGTTGGTTAATAGTAATAGGAATAATAATAAAAATAATAGTAAGAATAATAATCTTATTATTTTGTATTATTATTATTATTATTATTATTATTATTATTGTTATTAGTAACTTGCAACAATTTATTATACTTTTTTTTTAGTTTAGAAATATTTGGAAATTATTCATGTTAATTGAGTGGTTGTTTTATTTAGTTGAAAAATTCTTCTTCCAAATGTTTTGGAATTCTCAGTCCTTTTTAGCCTCACATAGTTGGTCCCGCCTTATTTTCATTTGTCTCACTAGGTTTATACTACCCCAGGCTCATAAAGAATCGTTTTATTCGGGATTATATTATTACTAATTTTTCGTAAATGTTAAAAAGATCTGTTTCTACAGGTAGTATGGTTTTAATTATTTGATAACAAAGCGATAAATGATCACCATTTAGTTCAGTTTCGAACAGCATATAATGTCTGAAACGGACTAAAATAATGTTAATACGTAGTTAGCGATGAGGTTAACAATCACATAAATCGATGTATCATCTGACACAACAGAAATCTGATACGGTGCTAGAATAGTGACCGAAAAGTTCATAGGCTTCTGTTGCGTGCCCACCTTTGACCCAGCGACCCCTGCAGTGCTGGCTTCACACATGACACCATCATGCGGTTCGTCTGTATGATGTATTAAACAAGATCAATTACGCTAATATTTTATACTCGTCGACAGGATCAATTGCTGTAATTTGCATTGGCGAGAGCCTGGCGGATGCGGTGCTTGTCGTTCTACAGGGTGCTCCATATATCATTACAGTACTCTCCCTTCATACTGGATCTATTCATCAATATTCTAATTTATTTATTCTTTGATTAATTACTTAAATCCTACTTCGACAGCATAGTGAAAGGTTAGCCGTGTTGTTGTGCTTCGGTGTTGTATTTCTGACTACTAGAGCTGAAGTTTTTTTTTTTTTTTTTTTAAATGATTGTTATTGTTTCGTCCCCTATGGATGCAACAGCTAGAGGCTTCTAATTTTAGAGATTAGTGTAAACCAGCGATGGGCGTTTGAGTGCATTTGCCCTCCGCGCGCACGGGGAATTCCAAGTGCGAGCTCTGCAGCGCGCTATAGTGTGGCAGCAGCTATAACAGAGCTTACACAGCTTTTAAATGAGCTAAATTTAGGACTTCAGGGAAAAGAAATTCTTAATACACAATTTGCAGATAGAATTGCAGCTTTTAAGGAGAAATTGCTGTTATGGATACGTCAAATGCAAAAGGGCGAAATATATCATTTCCCATCATTATCTAAACGCATAGAATTTTGAACAATGAAAATTTCGAAATGTACGCATGTATTCTATCCGGTCTATTAGAGGAATTTGCATCAAGTTTCCACGATTTAGATTATCTGGAAATGGATTTGCGTATTTTTGCTACATGTTCCGAATCCAACTGATTATTGATAACGTCTCCCCTTCATTATAGTGTGAATTGATTGACCTGCGATGTGATCAAGAGGTGCGAGCGAAATATGATTCAAGGTCGAGTCTTATGCAGTTTTATGACGGATTCCCAAGAGGACGCTTTCCCAACCTGCATAAGCTGTGTGAGAAAGTTTTGTGTTTATTTGGTTCCACTTATAGATGTGAACAGTTATTTTCTATTACGAAAATAAACAAATCTCAAACAAGAAATGATGGGCTTTTAACGGCAGTTCTTCGCATAGCTTGTGCTAATACAGTTTCTCCAAATCTTGAGAAATTTAGTAGGGCCTAATATGAGTTAATGTGCAACAGAGATGTTTTGTTTTGTGTTTAAGGAAGTGTTTCATTACTTTGTGTTCTTATTTAGTTTGGTAGAATAACATTTTCTTTTGAAGCATACAGTACGTACCGCAACTTTAAACCGGTTTTCGTGCATTCTAGAAGCACACTTCTCTCGTAGTACACCGTGCAAGCACAGAGTGCATAATTCTGCCCAACCCTGGTGTAAACCATGCTCCTGAGTTCATACCACGTCAGGTCAAGAATGTTTGTCCATTCTTACCTGAAATCTTTGTTGTCTCACGTGTGGTTCAGGAATTGTGTTCGTAACACAGTTTCACTTATCGAACAGATTTTCTAGGAGATTGCTGAAACCTGTCGATGACTTCTTTTTCTCTTGTGGGGCTGGTGGATGTTCGTGGTCTTCCGGAATTGTTCTTATGGATATTCTAAACAGTTCCTTCATCTTCAAACTTATCTTGCAAACGAGCAATTGTGAGTCGCGTTGGTGAATCTCGTTGAAACTCCATTCTAAACAGTCTTTGCACTTCACTTAAGTTCTCAGTCTTCCAGTAGCACTTTAGAATGAATTTTCTTTCCTCAAAGTTTAGTCTGACTTCAGCCATTATTTTAAGCAGTCACACTTGAAAAAATATTAAAAAGTGAGTCAATTGTGAGCTATTAAAGAGTGTATAAATTTTTTGGCACCCTCTGTATTTTAGGTTTTTTCGTAATATAAATATTTACAGTAGATGGACGATAAGTGAAGCTGTGTAACGAGCACAATTCCTGAACCACACGTGAGACAACAAAGATTTCAGGTAAGAATGGACAAACATTCTTGACCTGACGTGGTATGAATAAGGAAATATGCAAATTGATGATTAAATTTATGGAGAAGTAACTGGGGAGTGAGGAAATAGAGAAATAAGTGAATGATGATTAAATCGGTAGATAGATGATTGAGGAAATATGCAAACAGATGGACAGATGATTAAACGAATATAGGGATAATTGAGTGAAGTAATAGACAATTGGATGATCACGTAGGGACCGGATTTTTATGTAATATCAAGGTGTGAAATATGTACATATTTATGTAAGAAAAATAAGCTGAATATATACCAAAATATGTAAAATCATGAAAATATTTAATATCAATATCTGGCAGGTATAGGATAGGTAAGACTCTCCAGTTGTGATTTCATAGAGCACCCGACTTTTTTTACCGCACACTTGACACAATACTATTTTTCCATCTGCAGTTTAAACTTCGTCCATTGCAACCCATGATTTTATTTTTGTCGTTAGGGTTGAAGATACCTGGGCCATGTTAGTTAGTTAAAAGCTGTAGATAAACTCACTTGCACTTTATAGATATTGTAAGTACTAAAACTAGAGAACTGAGTGAAATGAATGACACAACAGTACTGCAAGCACTGTTTCGCTTCACTGGATTAGGAGAAAATAAGAGGAGATGTGGGACACATACATTTTAGCAGCTCCCTATAAGAAACAAAGTGCCTACCTACTAAAACCTCAAACTATAGGCATTTACAAGCTGTTTGAAAATCGACATTCTGTCTCATTCAGAAGGGTAGGATTATTCTAGCCAAGAACCATACTTTCTAATTGCTCGGAAAATTCCATTTCCGTATAGGTCTACTAAATTTAAAATAAAGAGGTCAAGCAATAACCTGAAAGCCTCATGTCAGACTTGACATGGGTTTTCCCTGGAAGAATTAGGAAGAGAGTGGGTAAGGTTTGAAATTGCATGGGAACGACTTGTTAAGACGTGTGCAGAACAATTATAGTTCGAGACAAATTATGTCGTCCTCGTCCCATCCACCGCATGAAGGGAACGCTACTTTTTGAGTGATTTTTACAATACAAGATAATTATTTGAGAAAGGTTGCCTTTTGTTCATTCATATTTACAATGGGCTGTATGGGGTGAGTGCCTCTATTATTTCCTGGAACTAAGGTCGTTATGCTTCGACCCGAAATATATTCTTTCGTGGGTAGGTTAAAAAGACTTTTTAAATCTGTGTATTTCAAATTGTAAACTTCCCCAGCAGAAGTTGTTTTTTATTTTTTTTTTCCTTTCAGAGAAGTAAAAATGAATAAAACCCCTAAATATATAGATTTATGTAATACCAAGCCGTAATATGTAATGTGGGGTAAATATGTAAAAATATGTAGTATCAAATTTAAATATATTAATGGTAATTACAAGATTCGCAAAGATTTGTTATTTATATACGGTTAGGTTGAAAGGAATATAATATGTAATTACATAAAAATACGATCCCTAATGATCAGATTATTAAATGTATAGAGAGAACTGAGTGAGAAAATAGGCTAATAGGTGGACAGATGATTAAATGAGTGGAGATACAGAACGAGGAAATATACAATTGGCGGAAAGCTGATTAAGTGGATTCATTTGTAATTGAGGTAGGAAACAGGCAAGTGGATGGAAAGATAGTCAAATAAATAGAAAGATTACTTAAGGAATAGAGAAATAGGCAAGTAAGTGGACAGATAAGTAAAGAGGTTGGTGATATTTTTAACTGAATCAAGAATTAAATATTTTGGGAGATAAGTGAATGGATGGTGATATCCGTATATGAAATGTGGTGATATCCATAAATTGATTAAATGGATTGAGAGATGAAATAGTTGTTATAAGAATGAAAAGTGGAGTATGGAAATAGGCAAACTTCTGAGGATTTGATTAATGGGTGGAGAGATAACTAAATAGGGGCATAAGCAAATAGATAAGTAGATTAATGGAGGTGTTGATAAATAATTGGGGAAACAGAGTGGTAGACCGAAAGGTAACTGAATTGGAATAGAGGCAATTGGGTCTAGATGTAATTAACTGCGGAAATAGTCAAAGTATAGATATTTAATTGTGGAAACAGGAACTTATTAATTCCATAAACGATTAAGGAAAATACGGGAATTTTACTTGAAGCAAGTAAAGAAATAGGTTTGGAAGAAAATCCCGAAAAGACAAAGTATGTGATTATGTCTCGTGACGAGAATACTGTACGAAATGTAAATATAAAAATTGTAAATTTATCCTTTGAACAGGTGAAAAAATTCAAATACTTGGGAGCAACAGTAACAAATATAAATGATACTCGGGAGGAAATTAAACACAGAATAATTATGGGAAATGCCTGTTTTTATTCGGTTGAGAAGCTTTATCATGCAGTCTGTTGTCAAATAATCTGAAAGTTAGAATTTATAAAACAGTTATATTACCGGTTGTTCTTTATGGTAGTGAAACTTGGACTCTCACTTTGAGAGAGGAACATAGGTTAAGGGTGTTTGAGAATAAAGTGCTTAGGAAAATATTAGGGACTAAGAGGGATGAAGTTACAGGATAATGGAGAAAGTTACACAACACAGAACTGCATGCATTGTATTCTTCACCTCACATAATTAGGAACATTAAATCGAGACGTTTGAGATGGGCAGGGCATGTAGCACGTAAAGGCGAATTTAGAAATGCATATCGAGTGCTAGTTTGGAGGCCGGAGGGAAAAAGGCCTTTGGGGAGGCCGAGACGTAAATGAGAAGATAATATTAAAATGGATTTGAGGGAGGTGGAATATGATGATAGAGACTGGATTAATCTTGCTCAGGATAGGGACCATTGGCGGGCTTATATGAGAGCGGCAATGAACCTCCGGGTTCCTTAAAAGCCAGTAAGTAATTAAGTAAGGTAATTAATAATAATAATAATAATAATAATAATAATAATAATAATAATCAAGTAATTTAGGAAAATAGGTAAGTGGATCGAGAGATAATTAACTGCGGAAATAGTCAAAGGATAGAGAGATATTTAATTGTGAAACAGGCTATTAATAATAATAATAATCACATAATTAATTTGGGAAAGTAGGCAAGTGGATCGAGAGATAATTAATTTGAGAAATAACAAAATGGATCGAGAGAAAATTAACTGCGGAAATAGTCAAAGGATAGGGAGGTATTTAATTGTGAAACAGGCAATTATTAATCATAATAATCAAATAATTAATTTTGGAAAATAGGCAAGTGGATCGAGATATAATTAATTTGGGGAAATAGACAAATGTATCGAGAGATGATTAATTGGAGAATAGGCAAAGGATAAACATTACATCACGCAGAACTTCACGCATTGTATTCTTCACGTCACTTAATTAGGAACATTAAATCCAGACGTTTGTAATGGGCAGGGCATGTAGCACGTATGTGCGAGTCCAGAAATGCATATAGAGTGTTAGTTGGGAGGCCGGAGGGAAAAGAATTATTTTGGGGAGGCCGAGAATTAGATGGGAAGTTAATATTAAAATCGATTTGAGGGAGGTGGGATATGATGGTAGGGACTGGATTAATCTTGCTCAGGATAGGAACTAATGGCGGGCTTATGTGAGGGCGGCAGTGAACCTCCGGGGTCTCTAAAAGCCATAAGTAAATGCGTTTAGGCAGAAGATAAAGAGATAACAATTGGGGAAATAGACAAATGGATCGATAGATTATTAATTGAGGAAATAGACAAAGGATAGAAATATAATTAATTTCGGAAAATATGCAATTGTATCCAGAGAAAATTAATTGGGGAAATAAGCAAAGGATATAGATGTAATTAATTGAGGAAATATAGGACAAATGGATCCAGAGAAAATGAATTGAGGAAATAGACAAGTGGATCGGGAGGTAATTAATTGAGGAAATAGGCAAATGAGTCGGGAGAAAATGAGTTGAAGTAGGTAAATGAGTTGGGAAATAATTAATTGAAGAAGTAGGCAAATGGATCGAGAGAAAATTATTTGTAATTAGGAAATGGTTCGGGAGATAATTAATTGAGGAAATAGGCAAATGGATCGAAAGAATTTTTGAAATTATAAAATGAATCGAGAGAAAAGGTGTTGAGGAAATAGGCAAATGCATCGAGAGATATTTATGAATGTTCTGTAGTTGAAAATGTATCATTGAAAGAAAAATGTGGCAATTTCATATGGTATTCTCTATGAAATAAAGAATTGTTTCCAATATGATATAAAATGAAATCTGTGTTTAGATATCTTATTTCGTAACTTCTGTCAGGTCATTCCTACACGCTCGCAGCATGGGAGAAATCGAAGTAAATCTCTCGCAAGTTGCTGTAGAGGTTCCTCTGAGTTGGCTAGAATAATACTCCAGATATACGTCACAGCTGACGATTTCCCACAGCCTCTTGGATCGCAATCGTCTTAGAAGCTACCACGATCCCTCAAAACTTGAAGAGATTGCATCTCCGTAAACAGGTGCGCCATTTCTAAGTCAAAGTGGGAAACGTTGAAAACGTTACAGAATACGACAGAACTGCTGAAATGGCGAATTTCCATGTAAGATGCAAATAAAATTATTTCATACAAAGCAGTTGATACTGGAAGAGCTCTAACTGCGTTTCGAACTGTAGAAATTATTCACCTTGAATCAAATTGCGAAATACTATGACTACAATATCCCCAGGTTCTCATTTTCATTTTGCCATTGTACTAAAAATAAAGCGGAAGTATTGTTATGTTGAAAAATATCGATTTGAAATGTTGTGCGAAAAGAAGTTTTAAGCATTCTTCATACGAAATAGTATGTTCGAACACGTCATCTGTCCATCTACACTGGGCAGCTATTTATCCTAAACTATTGCACGTATTGTTTTGTTCATATTTTTGTATCTTAAAGTAAATTTATGAGGATGTGTTACAAATGATGACATGATATTTGATATCATTTATTTATACTGAATTAATTAATTATACACATTTCTTGTTAATAACGGAGAAAAATTCGCTCGGACGCTGGAGATCGAACCCAGAACCTCCAGTTGTATACACTGGATGCTCTACCACTGAGCTACTCCGAGGTTCAATCCACAGCACTACTGGATCGAATCTTTCTCCTTTGGTTTTTTCCCTTTCTGGCTTTACTCCATGTTTGACATATTTTATGTCATCATATAAGAAGCGCACTCATATGAATGACTTGTGCTGCCGATAACAGATAATTCTGTAGGACCAAAAAGTAGTAATCTTTACATAAATCATTCGTCTAACAGTGAAAATAAACTGTGGAGACCCTGGATTTCTTCGAGATTTTCTAAAACTATAAGGCGGATATTACTTATTTACATAAAAATCTAACTTCAACAAAGCTAGATAACATATTAATTTATGAAGTTTTATTAAACTAAATTAAAACAATATGCTGTGATACAAAAGAGAAATTTTATCAAGTGTAATTTCTTATATTGTAAAGTTGGAGATAGGAATAAATTAAGGAGAAGGAAGAGGAATATAAGAAATGGAAGCAAGAAGTAATGTGGATCAAGTAATGAGAAGAGAAACAAATGGAAAAGAAAGAAAATCATGCAAGAATAGAGGAAGTAATAATAAAAAGGAAAAAATAGAGAATTAAGATAAGAAAGGAATAAGAGAAGGAGTATAGGAGGAAGAAAATAATGGTAAATAGCAGGATGTAAAAATGAAGAAATGCATGAGGTAGAAAACATGAAAGAAAGGAAGAAGTAATAAGAAAGAAAAGAAAAAAGTAAAGGATAAAACAAACGTGAGGGAATGGAGAAAGTAATAAGAAAAAAGGAAAAAGTACAGGAGGAAGAAAAGCATGAAAGAATGGAGAAAGTAATAAGAAGTAAAGAAAGAGTACAGGAGGAACAAAGCATGAAAGATAATTGTAAGTAATAAGAAAGAAAAGAGTACAAGGAGGAAGAAAACATGAAAAAATTGAGGAAGTAATAAGAAAAAGAAAGAATACAGTGAGACAACCAGCGCATTCCGAATCTCACCGGACCGGTGGACAACAATGACGTCACGCTGCAGCGAAATAGGAACAAAACTGCTGGAAGGATCGATGGCTGTCATGGCGACTGTATAAGTTGTTATCTGTGCTACGCTAGCAAAATTGTGCGAAATTTCCGTACTGCCATCTCGTTCAAAGAAAAGAGATTATAAACAACTTATTTCTTGAACCGGTAGTAATAACTGGTCCGTTGACATGTTCGCTCATAAGCCATTAACATATTGTTTTTACGTTGTGCTCATTACAAACAATACAGCAGAACTAAAGCAGAACACACCGCCATGACACAACAGTGCACGATGTCATTCGTCTGCTAATTCCCGTCCTATACAAGAACCAATCAGATTCACTGATGGCGGCTGATGGAGACTGCCACCACCTCTGCAATCTGATGGCACCGGTGGAGCATCAGTGACGCCATCGGTGAAATTCGGAACACCGTGATGCCATCAGATTGCTCAGCGCTGAGATTCGGAATACGCTCAAGGGAGGATTAATAAGAAAGGAAGTAGTACTATGGAGAGAAAAACTTGAAATAATAAAGGAAATAATACTAAACAAAAGAATGGCTATACTTACTTACTTACTTACAAATGGCTTTTAAGGAACCCGTAGGTTCATTGTCGCCCTCACATAAGCCCGCCATCGATCCCTATCCTGTGCAAGATTAATCCAGACTCTATCATCATAGCCCACCTCCTTCAAATCCATTTTAATATTATCCTCCCATCTACATCTCGGCCTCCCCAAAAGTCTTTTTCCCTCCGGCCTCCCAAATAACACTATATATGCAAAAGAATGGCTATAAGAGAAAATATGGAGTAAGCAGTAAGAAAAGAGAAGTACAGCAGGAGGTAGAAAAACATGTAAAATATAGGAAAGAATAAACAAATGGAAGAAGGGTCATTGGTGAATTGAAGAAAAGAGAGGAAGAAGAAAAAGAGCAGGAAAGCTAAAATTATTAGTATTACTATAAAACAAACGAGAAGGAATGAGAGAATGGATAAAGGAAACATGGAAGAGAGTATAATCGGTGAATGAGAACTAATTAAGAAGATACAATAAAGGTGGAAGGAAATACTTAGAAAAGGCAAAACGATAAGTTAAATTAAAAGGAACGAGTGGAATATAATGTGTAAATGGATGAAATTGAGAATGGACGTGGAAAATAGGATAAAAGTAAAGTGAAATAAGCATATCAATTAGTTCAGGAAAGAAAAGAGAAAAAGTGAGAAATTAATGTCGTAAAAAGAATTAAATGGACATTAATTATGAAAAGAGAAAATATTGTTTTGTGAATCCTGAAGGCATGTTAATTCCAGGTTGCAATATTCGCGGGACATGTCGAAATGTAAGTCAAAACGATCGGGTTGCCTTCGTAACGAATTGCTCCTTTTCATTGCCACTTCAGGTCTTGCTTTTCGCCCTCTTCCTTCACATCATTTTATTCCCTTCCCTCTGCGTTCTTCGCAGTGTCAGCAGTGATGACGAAAACATCAATTACTTCACCTGACAACAGAGAAGAGTCTTGGCAAAGCAGAAGAGCTGCAATGTAAACCAAACTGTGCCATGCTCCAGAGAATATATAATTGAATCACGGACCTCAGCCCTTGTTTTAAACTCGTGTAGTTGCCAGAGCCAAAGTTCTTTAGCGAGTCGTTACCTGGGTGACAGCAATTCTAGGAAACAAAACTGAAACTTGACTGAGACCACATGTTCCCGGGCACGCTTCATTAATATCTACTTTCAACACCTTTATGTAATATTAACTCTGTGTCGATGTACAGTTTTTCTGGCCGTGAAATTGAGAACCTGTTCAACTGCAACGTTGAATAATGACTGCAGTCAATCGACCATGACCTAAAACTTCAATATTTCCACAAACGAGCTGAGAATAAATTGGACGCACATATGCAAAAGGGATGCAATGCACACAGTGTAGGAACTAAGGTTTTCAAGTTCTAAGTTTTAATTTTGTTATAAACTTACTATACTAAAATTTTGAAGCAGATTTTTTTCTACAGCTGTATCAAGAGATGGGAAGTATCACTTTTGTATAATGGATAGCTGAAGGGTTTTTCTTTTTAATTTAGACCGGCCAGTGGCCGTTTACCAAAGTTATCTTTGTTTTCTGTTTTCGTTTTCATTTGTTTCCTTTGTTTTACTTACACTAATACAGGGACATCATTTTATTTTTACTTCAATTTTTATTGTACCTGAGTTTTTGAATGTACTTCACTCCCACCCCTTCTACTAATGAAGTTCCAACTCCACACAGAACCAAGACCGCAGATAGTAAGCAGTACTGAGTTACTGAGTATAGTACGTTCCAGAAATATGTTCGCGTTTTCCAGTGACGAAAGAGTTTTCAATATTGAATCATATTTTCGCACAGGTACTGTCCGTTTGCCTACGTCGCATCCCGATTTCCCCCACCTGCTTCTGCTCGCCCCTCTGTAATAGCTGGGCTGTCTTAGCTCTTTTCTGAAAACATTAATTTCTCTTAGGAATTGGACGTTTACGTAATATTATACAGCTGTTTAATTTAACTTAAATAAAAGGGCCTCGTTAAGTAATTAACTGTTACGTGATTTCCTCCCTTTCTACAATCCTGCGGCATAACCACTTGGACGGACAGTAAATAACATGTCTGAGTAATTTTATATTTTCGGGTCGGGCAGAAGTGAAGATTGAATTTACAGTACGTAGAGTAGGTACAGAATTATTTCAACATGAGTTACTAGTACGAAGGACGTAACTGGCAATTTGAATTAGATGCAATAGTCTATAGTGCGATAATATGAACAAAAGAACTGAAGCCTGTATCGAAATGAACGGCCACCATTTTCAAAATTGTGTTTAAATATTCATATTATGATTATTTTTCAATTTAACTTCTTTCTCTATATTGTACGCTAATGTGCTGTAGACAGTATAATATACACCGCATAATGAATACATTAGCATGGATAACTCACTTCGTGAGTAAAAACACTTATTCTTAATACAGTACTGTACTTTGATTAAAGAAAAACCTAATGAAAATTATCAAACTCAAAATCGCGATATTTCCTAGTTTACGTAAATGGATGAACTACTTTTCTTCCTTCCTATACCTAGTAGAGTGATTTGTGTTTTACGCCAGTATCATCGAACTCCGGTCTTGGAGGGGGAAGCAAGCGGTGTTTCCGATTCTCTAAAGGTATAGATAGGTTAATATTAAAAATGTTAGTAAAAATAAAATGATGTCCCTGTACAAACATGCCCGAGGAGGGATTCGAACCCACAATCCTTCGGACCAAGCGATAGGGACATGCCGTGCCCTACCGCTTGAGCCATCCGGGCCGGCAGGGGTTCAGAGCCATAGTGGGCCAAGCGCCATATATTGAAAACGGGAAAAACAAGGGTTAAAATTAAGTAATTACCATAATTTAACGAAACATACAGCAAGTAGGATGAAGTATGCACATTAAAATTAAATGACATGTCAATCTTAATTAAACTATGGTATTCACTTAAATTTAACCCTTGCTTTCTCCGTTTTTAATAAATGGCGCTTGAAGTTGAAATAGATGAATATCGATTACTTCAATAAAGAAATTGGATGTTATTCAGCAATGCCAATTGCGAAAAACGAAATACAGGTATAACAATATTAATTACATGTACTGCGCTTTTCTCTTATTTTCATAACATAAATATATTTTTATTAGCTGCTGAAATCATAATTTCATTTTAAAATTTTATAATCTAATTAAAAGTAACCTGATTAATACATTAATTAAATGAATTGTTGAAAACGCAGTTATCAAATCTGAATGAAGGAGTGTAATTCTGTTCAGATAGCCTATAATGGACATAGAATTAGGAGCTGAAGATGTAGATGTGGAAGTAGGATTTCTCACTTTATTTAGTAGGCTACTTTATCGTTACATTACACACTACACCGAGAATTATGAACTATGTAATTGTGTGGAGACAGCTAGCAATGCTTATGTATTCACACTACAGCGAGACATATGTTGCTACACAATGGAGCCATTGCTGCATAGATAATTAAAACACGAATTTTATTACGCCATACGGAAGACAGTTTGATCAAAGACCTTGTGTATAATACTATACAAGGTCTTTGTATTTGATATGCGTTGATGTTACATAAATTAAAACATCTGACTTTCTATTAATTGTTTAATTTCATTCACATAATACAAATTTTATAGGCTACAATTAGGTTAGTTACCTGTGGAAGCGGACCAATGTCAGCTGTGCCTTATTTCGACCGTTACTCCGTGCTACAGGAAGGCATTTTCCATAGCTCGAAAAACGCATTGTCGCTGTAGAGTGTAATGGGACTAAAGCTGCATCTACACAGTTCAATTTTCCATGCGCGTATGCATGCAGTCTCGGAAGAATATTGAAATAATCAAGTTGAAAACGTACGTACAATTAAGATGCATGAAGATTTTGTGTCTACAAGGTACGCCGTTTTGAACGTCGTCTTCACTGCGTAAATAAATAAATTAATATTAAATGTCAATTTTGCATTCTTGTTTGAATTCGTAAAGTTGAAAGAGAAGTTGAACCGTGTAGATGCATCTTAATGGATTCATGCTCATCGATTTACGGGGAAACAGTTGGCGACACCCACTAAACAAAGAACGACCATGCGATAAATTGATAGCGATAAATCTAGCTACAGAAATTATCTTGATGTTGGACTGTGATTAGTTGGAATTAAAAATTTCATTACACTTCATTGATCGAAAATGGAATGACGTCATATAAACGAAATAGTCACCATAAACTCACACTCCTAGGTATAGCGAAAAAGTGAAATAATAATAATAATAATAATAACAACAATAATTTTATTGGCCTACGGACTGCGAACCACTAGTTGAGACATTGTTCTGCTATAAAGGGATTCTCTCTAAACATTTGTACGCAGATAATAGCAGGCGTTGGCCTTCAACCTGTTATCCAATCTCTAGGAAGAGTATTTTCCCTTTCTAAGCTTCGTAATACCGATATCAAAGTATTACAGTAACTTGGTCTAGCGAATGCGAAATTGTATCGCATTCCATGGAATATACCACACGTCGATTGTTCGCGTAGTGGTCCGGCAAGGGAGTCTGTGCAACGGAGATAAGGGATGAAGCATAACACAATGCGTCTATGCCAGGCGGACATTCGGTTTGAAAATAGCTGGAAAGTTTATGTATGGTTCACCGATCTTACCAGACCCCACTGGTGAGAAAACTGGCAAGAGCGCTCGTATAAAGTCTCCAGTAAGGACAGAATAGTTCAATTCTACGCCGCTAGAGTCATGAAATATATCTGTATTTATAGTGTGTGCGTGCGCGCGTGCGCACGAGCGTGTAGCCTACGGAGAGGCAATTGAACGTGTTCGGTCTACAGATTTTTCGGGCAGGTTCATAATATGCCATTTCAAACAGTTTGTCAATACCTTGACCCACATCAAGCGTTACATTCAATGGTTTTTAATATTCATTCATCGATGTTATTACATTGGAACTCCACAAATAGACACAGCAATGGTCCGTGTGCGAGACGAGGTACTAACACTGTCTTTCTACTGAGAACTGCGGACATTGGTAAACATAAGGGCTGTACAATGTTTTTATGGCGTGCGGACCGAAACATAAATAATTAACGTACATAATTTTAAATAATATATTGTAATATATGCAAAATATATAACAAAACAAATCTGTGATTAAGTATAATATATACGTGATACATCTGAAACAAAAAACAAACTTCTGGAGGAAAAACTCTCTAAATATATCTACATACGGGGCTTTCATTTCAAAACTTCCCACTCTAAATAACTAGTTAAATAAATTTAATTCAATTTAAACCAAAAAACACGTAAATTTAGATATAAAGGAGGAAGTCTTAAACAAGGTTTCATTGCATTTTAGATTTCACCTCCCATCCCCAGCCACTCCCACTTTGAAATTTCAAATGGCACCCCTATATTTTTAGAATTAAATATGAAAGAGCATTCAATTGTTTATACACCACATTAATTTGTTTTCGCATATTTTCTTTTCTATCGTCGCCTGGTAACCTGGATTTTTGTTATTGTTGATTAGAGCCGTAGGGAATAAAGCTACAAAAACTTATTAAGCATTTCTTGTAATAGCTGTGTTTGTGTATTAAATTATTTTAAAATGGTGTATACCCTTCAAGAGAGAACATAAATCATCCCTATTGATTAAATTTAGGAAATACACAAAATAAGCTGTGTTTTCATTCTACAATCAACTGATAATAACAAAGCTTCTTATAATCACTACAGAATGCCTCATAATTAGATGAATTTTGTTTTATCCTAAGCACTGTTCTGATCGAAATGTCAAATTCTTGAGGGATGGCTCTGATTGATTCACCTTTTTAAACCGTTCCAATATTTGTAACTTCTGCTTCAACATAAATACACATTTTTTGTTCCCTGCCTTGCTGCCAACGTGTACGAGTATCTGCACACTACTGCACTGGTTCAACTGGTTAGCCCTGTGCAGCACGGGACAGGATGCGTTGACTTACCTTGTATCGTGAAGTATACGAGAGCGAGCGTCTATTTGTGGAGTTCCACTGTATTCACAATTGTAGAACATACGTTCTCCAATACAATACAGTGCTTGTGTATTTTATTTTATATAGTTTAACATAAACACACTCCATCTTTTCTAAAAGATACAATTTTATCACACACATTGTTAAATAGTGCAATATAGACCTTAAGTTCAGGGTCGCTTATTTTTCACTTTCGCTAGTTTGCCTGAGGAGGGACGATATTGATTTTAACTTTTGATTTTGATATTTAATATTGTTATTCCAGCCTGATGATGCCCCAGGAGGGCGAAAACATTTGCACTTGTAATAAAAGGCATATAAATGTTATGTAAAAATATATTTAAAACAGTTATAATGTAAATTGCTTTGTATATATATTTCTTGTTAAACCATTAAGATTGATTACCTCAAATTTTCGATAAAAGTATATATATAGCAATTGGCTTATCTGAATATGAACATGAATTGTAAATTAGCCTACAAGTGTTTTTCTTATTACTACTAAATGGACTTGCATGGGTTTACTGCGCATAATGCTATGACCGGCCCAAGCTATCTAAACACAAGTCTGTGACACTTATTTTAATTTTGCTGTTGAAGATGAAAAATAGACAGCAGAAAAAAGTCAAATAAGTGTCATATTTACGGTTTACAAGTACTGTACGCATAGACTATGGCATGAGGTGTGCACGCATTCCAAGTGGGTAGCTACAACACGGTACCGTCCGCAGAGAGCACCACGTGAACACCGAACACAACTATCGACTCTCCATCCTTTAAATTTGCTCCAAAAAATAATTATCAAAATTTGTCATTATAAACCTTTTGATTACCCAACAAAATTAATTTTTCAGGAATTTGGTGTATCAAATCTAGAAAAAATTTATAAACAAACATTGCTGATTTACTTTCATAAAAATCACAATAAATTAAAATTTTATCCTCATGAATACCATACGAGACAAAACTACAGTTTCTTTCTAAATACTCCCAAATGCCACACAACTGCTGGATTAAAACACAGCATGAATTTTGGACCCAAAATATATAATGCATTAATTAGAGCTTACCCTTAGCTAAGTACACTTAACACACGTGGATTTAAGAAACAAATCAGATTAATTATTTAATTGTTTAAGCTAATTGCGGTAAGAATTGATACTCTAATATTCATGTACTTTTGTATTTTCTATTTGTATATAGACGCTATTATTACATGCTGTATGTATTTTACCAGTTATTAATGTTATTGTGCTCAATGTGCTTAATTTTGTGATATATTTTGTATAACTGATCTTAACTGCGCCCGAGCACGAGCTTCTGCTCTTTCGGGCTGCAATGCTTAATGTAGCTCAAGTGTAAAGTAGGCTATTAAATAAAAAAAAACTGCCACTCTGCATTCTCTTCCGTGCGTGAACAGAGAACATTGAGATACGTAAACATATTATTCATTTGTGTTCGGTGAAGTGATCATAATGCCGAAGACAGATGTTAAAAAACATAGGGTGTATTCTTTAATACAAGAATATGGTGTCCACATTTTTAGTAGTGATACTGGTGAAACAATTAAATGTCGATTATGTATGTGTGCATTAAAAAAGATAACAAAACAATCGATAGACCATCAATGTAATACACAAGAAACACATGAAAAATGTTGCTCTATGTTAGAAGAAAATAACGGTTCAAGTTCAAATTCCGCCTCAAATATGAAGTATTTCTTCAGCCAGGATTTGTGTCGAATGATGATAAGTTGCAATATTCCAGTCAAAACGTTGGACAATCCTCACTTTAAAGAGTTTATAGAAAAGTACACAAAATATGTCATTACAATAGTTACATCAACGTACAACCAATATTCAGTGATTATGCCGTGTGTCAATTTACATTTCCCCCGGCCTATACCTGCACGCGCCTCTAGTGTACTACTGTGCTTACGTAAACAACAATCCTCTGACGAGACAAATTAGTCGCGTTGTAGTTACTACGCGACCAAGGCAGGACCCGTCGTGGCAGAATGAGGAACTCCGTGCTCGCTGCCTATGTTTACTGCTGGAATATCGTCACATCCAATGCCTAGTGTTTCAATCTGGTCGTAATGCAGCGTGTAGGAAGACGTGTGTTTCGTAGCCAAGCGCGGAGCGTTGTAATGCCATAAAGTTTTGTGACTAAGAAAAGACAACTGGTTTATTCCTACCTCTATCGAAGACAACAGAGCGTGCTGCAGCTATTGTGAACACAAATAAGGAAACAGTAGTCCACACCTGTGGAGTAACGGTTAGCGCGTCTGGCCGCGAAACCAGGGTTCCATTCCCGGTCGGGCAAGTTACCTGGTTGAGGTTTTTCCGGGGTTTTCCGTCGATCCAATATGAGCAAATGCTGGGTAACTATCGGTGCTGGACACCGGACTGATTTCACCGGCATCATCAACTTTATCTCATTCAGACGCTAAATAACCTAATGTTGATAAATCGTTGTAAAATAACCTACTAAAAACAATTAGTAGGATTAGAAAGGAAGGTAAAGAATGAGAAATGCTAAGATAAGAAATGCATATCGAATGCAATACCATATAAAATACGGTAGCTACTTTAGTTTACGTTACTTTCGATTCATGTTCACTCCTTTACGAACACCGATGTTGTGGTGTGTTTTCTGAATAGATTTCTATGTGTGTAAGCATATGATAAATAAAACTAAACAATAAACAATAAATTATAAACTTATACGAACATATAATACATAAAGCTTATTAATAATAACGAAACAAGAGAACAGTTCAGCATGTGCTTCATTTTTCATCTGATGCGGACTTTATAGCATGGCCTGTGTTGTGAAGCGAATCGCAGCGCCACCAAACAAAACGGTTCCCGCCTTGGGCGCGTAGTACCTTCACATCTGAATGACTTTTCTTCCGCTGTCTAATGATAAACAATACTTACATGACGTAGGCGACATTCCTTCTTTTCGTTAAAATTATTTTTCTGGTGTCGTACGAAAGTTGGCGTTAAAAAGTTTTTGTACACACTGTATATTCAAAACCACAAGATGTCGCTAGTTAGAATTCTTTTGTCATTAATTTAGTAACTCGCTAGCCTCATACGAGCGCTGTAGCTACTGTGTATCTGGACTGTGAAATATTACATCTGTATAAAATGGTCTGCTAAGTCCAATCTCACAGTTATCCTATTATCACTTTAGTAAAAAAAAAAGTATATAATCCAATTACAGCTGAAATTTCGCAAAGCAATCATTCATAACGATTCACGTATTTTGTATGGCCTGTCCTCTTTTTTATTATTATGAACAAAGAGCGGGGAGGGGTTGTAAATCTCGTGGGGGGTAGCAGTAATAAATCCAGCAAGCTATCAGATGGAGCGGGGAAAAAAAACTAGTGAAAAAAATATGTGGTAAATTGGTTTGTTTACGCCATTTATCGTATCTAGAGTTGATTGCATGTTGCAGTCTCTCCAATTAAGTCTTTGGTCGATTGACCAGCCAGTAGTAATTTGAACTGCAACCGTGAAAGTTGTGTCCAGCTGATTCTAAACCAACAAATACCCTCTCAGTCCACGACCATTAATTTGGCCTCTGCTGCTATCTAGCTAATTTCTTGGTATCAGTGAGAGTTGAAAAGCGATCAATTGGCAATGTTTGTGAGCTACTTCATGCGAAATTACTGTCTGTTGTTTCGTTACACTCACCACCGCTATCATCATCATCATCATCATCATCATCATCATCATCATCATCATCACACATTTCACCGTAGTCTGAATGGTTAGAGTATGAGTGGTCTTTGACGAGAAATCGGGTTCAAGCCTTTACGTATACTAGTAGAATCTATAATAGACAAAACTATATTCGAGAAGGATTTTTCTCGAAGATATTTTGCTTTCTCGTTAGCATTCTATCATCTAACCGTTTTTTATTCAGCCATTCAAGTCGTTACGGATGTTACAGTTTCAAAATTAAAAATAATATGAACTAATGTAGAAACCAGACATTTATTGAAAGTGTTCAAATTGTTGGCCATTGTGGTCCAGGCACAGCTGATAACGCTGACCAATGGAATCCAAAATGTTTCTGAATATTTTGATTGGTATTTGGGAACATTCTCTTTCAATGACTGCTCTCAACTCATCGATTGTAGGTGGTTTTGTGCTACGAACATGTGCTTGATATGTCCCCACAGAAAACAATCCATCGGAGTCAAATCCGGTAAGCAAAGGGAGTACTCGGTATTGTCGTACCATCGGATCTATGCCCCTTCAGCGCTGTCGTCGTTCTTGGAAAAGTTAACGCCTCTACTCACCCCATTCCACCCGTTTCTCTCCCACTACGTCAAACAGCAGGCCACGAACCTTGCCGAATAGGGATGTTGCCAAACTTCCGTCAAACAGTGTCATGTCTCTTGTATATTGCTTATAATACTGTAAGGTTAATTATTACTTACTCATAATTTAATTTAAGTAGGTCTAATGACGCTGATTGACTTATGCAAAATGCTGTTACTTAATAATATTTCTTTCACCACTCCGTGCTACAGTATTCATGTTGAGTTGACAACACTGGACTGCAAGTGCAAATAAACTGTCCCGCAAGAAGGCTCAAAATTGCTTAGTAGTGGGGGAGAGAAAGAGAGGGATTGAAAACAGAGCAATAGGAATACAGGGAGAAAAATGAATTGCCGAGGCTGAAAAGGAATTAAGGTTCAGTTCGCATATCTTACGGGGGCACAGAACAGATGGTCGGACTATACTACCTCTTCGTCCTATCCATCTGTTCTGCAGTTAGCCGTTAAGATAGACCTTCATGTCGCATGGTAGTGGGGAGGTGCTCCATCCTGCTGGAAGTACCATTCTTCATTCCTAAACATCTCTTCGATACATGGCATGGCGGATTCCTTTAGCAAGTTGAGGTAAATTGCACCAGTCACGGTACCATCAAAAAAGAAAGATCCAATTAAACCAAATGCTGACAAACCACACCACACTGTAACTCCTGGTAAGTTCACATGGTGTTCCACTGTCACATGAGGATTGTTAGCTGCCCAGTAGGTGCAATTGTGACGATTAATTGAGCCATTTAACTTAAACGTGGCCTCATCACGCCAAACAATCTTGTACGGAAATTGATTGTCCTATGCACATTTTGCTTGGTACCACTCACAAAATTCAATTCTTCGGTCATGATCATCTTCTTTGAGAGCGTGGACTAATCAAACTTTACCATTGGGCACGCTTCAAAACGCGATGGACACTCGATTTTGAAAGTCCTGTCTCACGAGCCGCTTGCCGAACAGATTTTCTAGGAGATTGCTGAAACCTTTCGATGACTTCTCTTTCTCTTGTGGGGCTGGTGGCTGTTCGTGGTCTTCTGGAATTGTTGTTATGGATATTCTGAACAATTCCTTCATCTTAAAACTTATCTCGCAAACGAGCAATTGTGAGTCGCATTGGTGAATCTCGTTGAAACTCCATTCTAAACCGTCTTTGCACTTCACTTATGTTCTCAGTCTTCCAGTAGCACTTTAGAATGAATTTTCTTTCCCCAAAGTTTAGTCTGACTTCAGCCATTATTTTAAGCAGTCACACTTGAAACAATTTAAAAAAGTGAGTTAGTTATGAGCTATTAAAGAGTGAATACATTTTTTGGCACCCTCATATATATATATATATATATATATATATATATATATATATATATATCCTATACAGAGCGTTCGCCTACGGGTGGGGCCAGGAAAACGGCCTGCCTGCGGTGTCGCTTGCGGGAATCGTCTGTCCCAGTGATGTTAAAGCAAGCGCATTTTTCTGACCTTGACGTCGTACGCGGGCATCAAGCGGTAGGTATGGGAGGAAGAAGGATTATGTATTTGAATAAGCACCCTATTGGATTAAGAAAACTTCAAACGAAACGTGAAATTTTATGTCGTTATTTTTATATGGCTTCTTTCTGTTTGATATTACCTATATTGGTTGTAAAACAAAAGTACTAACACCAATTTCTTAATATTGCAGTTGTGTTTTAAACGTTAGTAACATAATAACGAGTTAAGAAGGAATAGTACTAAGTGAATGAAACACAGCATTCATAAAGAAATTGATATCCAAAAAAGAAAAAGAAAAAAAAAAAGAGAGAGATATTGAGTATGACATGATAAGTTGGAATTCGTATTGATGGTATCTTTAGCCTTATAAAAGTAATCAATAAACTAATCAAAACAATATTATACTACAAAGCACAGTTATCTAGATACTGTATATGTTTTAATTGTAACTAATATTACATAACAAAACTCTTATCGGATTATGCTTGAAAGGTGATAGGGGTGAACAATTTCCTATCATCAGAATATTAAATTATTTTCTGGAAATCTGCTGAAACAATAGAGCTGACGTTTTTACAACACATGGGCACGTATCTTTTGTTTATGATGTAACAATAGTTGCTTTGTTAATTCATTTCCTTACAAACATTTTGCATGCGAATATTTTCAAAATTTTCAATACACTATCTTCAGTAATACATTTTCGATATATTAGATTTACGAGAACATTGTTTCATTGCTTGTAAAGCTACTAAATAAGCATATCTCATTTTGCTATAAAAAGAAAGTAGAGAAAATATTCCTTTTCAATAAAGAAGCAAACTTGTGAAAAATGAGCATTAAAATTAAAACTTACATTCTTATAATGCACTTTTACTTCTCAGACAAACCTAAAAATTAAAATGAATACAGTTTTAATAAGTTCTCTTCCCTTTATCCATTGAATCAGTTCTGGCCATCCCTGTATATAGCTCAACCAAGCGACATATACTACCTCTCTCGTCTGTCTCTTTCCTTTCCGTTGTAAAGCGTTCAGGCTCTTCTGAGCTCTAAAGCGCACGCTTGCGCCTATGGGCATCAGTTGATATGACTGGTCTATCCGTGAGCTTCCGCTTTCTATACTAATAGCATTCACACGAGAATTTGTCTGCGTACAGTAGCACTAACCTTGTTATAGGCGATGTTGGAAGTGATGTCCATCTGAATCCACACGTTTCTAGCGCCCTTTAATAAAATTATCATGTACAGTAGTACTAACCTTGTTATAGGCGATGTTGGAAGTGATGTCCATCTGAATCCACACATTTCTGGCATCTTTTAATAAAATTATCATTCACACGAATAACTTCGTGTTCGGTATATTTCCTATTCTCTCTTGTTATATTCGCCTTCAATTCATCTATGCTGTGAGGATTATTCCTATAAACATTATAGAGTTCCCCACAAATAAAAATCGCATACTGTAAGGTCGGGGGAACGTGGCGGCCATAAGTCCTGAGAAATAATCCTTTCTCCAAAAAGTCACTTATATCGTTCATGGATTCATGGGCTGTATGGGCTGTTGCTGAATCTTGTTGGAAGTACCCATTGAGTTTCATCACCTGATAACATTTGGAAAAGTGGCGCGATTATTAGAGTGCGATATCTTTGTGCATTTACTGTATCCTGAAAGAAAATGGGCCCAATAATTCGCTTCGCTGTAACAGCACACCAAACGCCAATCTTTTCGTCATACAATGCAACCTCATGAATTAAATGGGGATTCTCTGTACTCCAATACCTATTGTTCTGTGAGGCAACATGACCTCTAAATGAAACCATGCCTCATCAGAAAAAAATTATTAAATGAGGATCCACAATACCGTCCACAATACTTTGTAAAATCCAATTACAAAACTGAACTCGTTTTTCATCGTCTCCAGGCCATAATTCATGCACGATACTCACTCTGTAGGATTTTAATTTTAAAAGTTTAGCAGTAGTGAAGACTGATGTTTTTGAAACACTAACTTCCTGTGAAACACGTCTTAGAGATTTATTAGATGAGTGTTAGAGAAGGCCGTTAAATCTGCCTGGTTAAATAAACCATTATTATTATTATTATTATTATTATTATTATTATTATTATTATTGTTACATTGATGTTACATCTTATACATTACTATAGTCCGGATCAGCTTACTTCATACCCTAAGGGTGAAACCTAACCATTTTCCCCCGATTACTACATATGCTAGTGGATTGTGGTGATTTTCTAGTTTGCAGGTTGAATTTTCTTTTGCCAACTTCTTTTCGAATTTCGATACTAGCAAATACTACAAATGGTAGTGATTTTGTAACTAGTATGTTGGCAGCTGAGACAAATATCGACAATATTTGTCGGTACTGGAGTTCCATGAAATTGAAATTGTACTGTATTTCTGAGCCTGTTACTGGAAACTAGTGAAATTTGAACGTACTAATAATTAATTAATATCAGTATTAATATTAATACATAATAGTTATTTTATGTTTGCGTTATGGTTATAATTCAAGACTATAGTCAGGTAAGTTTTCGGAGTTAGTACTAATAATTTCATGTGGTCAAATAAAATACATTTTTAGGTTAGGTTTCGTGAGTCAAATGTTTAGTCAAACCAATGAATTTCGTAATGCCAGACAAAATATTTGACATGTTGATCCCTTTCTCGATTAGTTTGCCTACGAAAACATGTTACAAATTATTGAATTATTTAGAATAACCTTCCAACATAAAGTACGGTAAGTAAATAAGTCATTTAGTACGATAGATCGTGTGATATATGGTAACAGTTGGCAACATTGACAAGACTCCGATATTTGCTGTTTGGGAACTGTTCTTATGTGACCCTCACTATATATCTGGACAACGTTTTCACTTTAATTAAAGCATAATCAAGTCCTAATTTTTGTTATATATAATAAACACTATGTTAATGATTTAATCTAATAATGGCCCCTAAATTATTGATATTACTTTATTACATTGTGCTAATCATTGAAAACATGTTGAATTAAAGTAAACAAATTAAAATTATGATAATTGTACAATTTATAAACATCAATTTTATAATGTAGTTATTTTCATTAAAATTATGGTATACAGTAGGTTATATGTAGTTTCCTGTATTCAGATTTCTTTAAAAAAACGAATTATATCAATAAGTTTCATCATATTTCAAAAGACGTAATTTTTAATGCTCCTTTATCACTCGTAAATTTGAAAGTATTTTATTTTAATAGAACTTTTCAAAGAGAAAATGTACTGTAATCATAATTTATTAGCTTTCTTCTGCTTAGTATCACCTTATTAAAATTTAACAATTTGGAAGTAGAATTAAAAAAAAAATAATTTTCTTCTTGTTTATGAAATTTCAGTGTAACTTGCTGTTATTTTTATTATGAACACATTTTTGTTATTACCACAAGGAATATCTTAGGCAGACAAACAGACAGGTTATTTATTCATATTGTTCATATATCATATGTATGACATCGTCAGATAGTACACATTACTAGATTGTCATAAAATACATTAATTTTATAAAGAGGGGTAAGCTATGTAATAAAGCAGTCCTGATCATTCTCCTAAATGTTGTAATAGGAAGACTACTAAGTCATTCGGTAGACTATTAGCCTAAATAATTTAATGGACATATACTGAAAACTGTTTTCAGTCTATCTATAGTTACATTTACTCATATACACATTTGAATTATTCCGGGTAGAATAACCATGTATGCTGGAATTAACAGTACAGGAAAATTATCAATATCATGCCTAACATACAGAACACAGGCCAATACATACATAGAAGACACACTAAGAATGCCAGGTGAATAAAGAGTGGCTTACAATGAATTCTGTCTGATATTAAGGAGATGAAACATGGTGTCGATATGTGCTAAATTAGAACTGTAACCTATTATAGGCCTAGTGAGCGTTGTTCATTGCGATTTCCGGATCAAGATCCTAATACTATAGACGTTACATAGTCCCGAAATGTTGGATATTTCGTCATTGCCGAACCATAATCAATTGAAAGTCCTGCAGATTTTATTGTTAATCACAGAGTAAATTAATTAGTGTTTTCCGTTCACAAAGATGACTCTATCTGCAAGGACAACATTTTGTGTAAGAATTTTTAAATCGTAAAGTGGAAGTACCGCATTTTCTGGAATACCCAGCTCACTTTTTCTGAAATGCCAAAGTAAAAAATAACGTTGGCAACACTGACTGATTTTCTCCCGCGCAACTCCTAATATGGTAGCGGATGCCGTTATCTTCCCGCATTTGTATTTCAATTGTTCAGTGATGTATGGATTAGCAGTACAGTGTGTCACAGTCAAGTGTGAGAAGTGATAGTTTGTGCGTTTTATATTTTCAAATGATTCGTGATGCGGGGTACGTTACCTCTTATTTAACAGATTTTAAAAAACACAGGATATCCAATCAGCTGACGGAACAGAGGACGATTGTAGACGAATGCTCGGGCGACCACGAAAACAGCACGGAATGGAAAACTCAGTAGTGATAGCAGGTACGGTATTTATTATAACAAACTATGTAGTAGGCCTGTCGTACAAAAAAAAAAATATATGGTTAATTTACTGACGCGTGCTATAATCAGGGTGCGAATTAAGATTTCTGGTGAGGGGGGATGGGAACATAGATAGAGATTACCATATATAAAATTATTATTATCCTCATTCGATACAGCTCAACGCTTAGTCGCACTGAGTTGCTTGTCTTGCATCTTGATCATAATAATAATAATTATTTTATTTATTTATTTTATTTATTTATTTATTTATTTATTTAATGTGCTGCACAACAGCCAGTGGCCAATTACAGTTCAGCACAATAATAATAATAATAATAATAATAATAATAATAATAATAATAATAATAATAAACGATTAGGGAAAACACGGAAATTTCACTTGAAGCAAGTAAAGCGACCGGTTTGGAAGTAAATCCCGAAAAGACAAAGTATATGATTATGTCTCGTGACCTGAATATTGTACGAAATGGAAATATAAAAATTGGAGATTTATCCTTCGAAGAAGTGGAAAAATTCAAATATCTTGGAACAACAGTAACAAATATAAATGTCACTCCGGAGGATATTAAAACGCAGAATAAATATGGGAAATGCGTGTTATTATTCAGTTGAGAAGCTTCTATCATCTAGTCTGCTGTCAAAAAACCTGAAAATTAGAATTTATAAAACAGTTATATTACCGGTTGTTCTTTATGGTTGTGAAACTTGGACTTTAACTCTGAGAGAGGAACAGAGATTAATGGTGTTTGAGAATAAGGTTCTTAGGAAAATATTTGGGGCTAAGAGGGATGAAGTTACAGGAGAATTGAGAAAGTTACACAACGCAGAACTGCACACATTATATTTTTCACCTGACATAATTAGGAACATTAAATCCAGATGTTTGAGATGGGGAGGGCATGTAGCACGTATGGGCGAATCCAGAAATGCATATAGAGTGTTAGTTGGGAGGCCGGAAGGAAAAAGACCTTTGGGGAGGCCGAGACGTAGATGGGAGGATATTAAAATGGATTTGAGGGAGGTGGGATATGATGATAGAGACTGGATTAATCTTGTACAGGATAGGGACTGATGGCGGGCTTATGTGAGGGCGGCAATGAACCTGTGGGTTCCTTGAAAGCCATTGTAAGTAGTAATAATAATAATAATAATAATAATAATAATAATAATAATAATATCCATGAACAGGCTTAAGACATGATGTGTAATTCCTAAGTTATTGATTGTTGTCAGCTTGCCGGTGATGATAATACATCAATATTATTTTCTTTGCTTACTTTATAAATTTATAAAGTATACTCGTATTAAAACAATTGTATGTTTTGAGGAGGAGATAGAAGTTATCCCTGGCATGGATGTTAATATGAATTTACGAGAGGGCGATAATTCTCGAACACGGAGGAATCCACCCACCCCTCCGTTAATTTGCACCCTGGCTATAATTAATATTGCAGGATATTCTGTACACGGCCGAGTAAGCAAGACAGCTGATATACGCGCAGCGGATAGGATGGGTTTGAAATGCGTCTTATTTCATGATAAAATTTATTTGTGTTTAATTGTTTTTAATTTGTCGTGAATACATTTGTTCAGTTTTATTTTTGTAATTTGTGTTTTATTTATTTTTCCTTTCAAAAGTGGACTGCGCGGTTTATTCGAGGACGCGAGATATTCGAGAAAATACGGTATTGCCTCCGTTTCTTTGTACATACGTACCAATATTGGCGATGAAGGTAGACTGTATTTCATCAAAGCTATGGTTCCGCTATGGCGATCATCAATTCCGCTCCACTAGCTCTACATGTAAATAAATGGAGCTTGTTTCTGTACAATGCTTTGCGGGGGTTGCAGCGATCTGCGCTGGCGTTCATCGCTCTGGATTGACTTGGCTTCAAATTGACTGCGATGATCGTCGTTCATTTATAAAACAAGCTAATGACGATATCACAAATATGGCTGCAAAACATCGTGTATTTAGCAGTTTCTCACAAATAAATGATCAAATTTTAATTAACTATGTTTCCGATCATCCCGCCCTATACGATATGAGTTCAAAAGAATACAGAGATACCCATAAAAAGGAAATGTTGTGGAAGGAAGTTGATGAAATTGTAGGCAAGATTGGTAAAGTATCTGTATTTCAACACAGATTAATTCTAGGTACAGTACAATCCAATACGTTAAAGAAAGAACATTTAAAATATTAATCTAGTTTTAAAGACAGTGCTTATAAAGAACTGAATTTAGTGTTGTTAGAGCTGGAAGGTACAGGGACATCATTTTATTTTTACTAACATTTTTAATATTAACCTGTCTATTACCTTTAGAGAACCGGAAACACCGCTTGCTCCCCCCTCCAAGACTGGAGTTCGATGATACTGGCGTAAAACACAAATCACTCTACTAGGTATAAGATGGAAGAAAAGTAGTTCATCCATTTATGTAAACTAGGAAATATCGCGATTTTGAGTTTGATAATTTTCATTAGGTTTTTCTTTAATCAAAGTACAGTACTGTATTAAGAATAAGTGTTTTTACTCACGAAGTGAGTTATCCATGCGAACGTATTCATTATGCAGTGTATACTGTCTACAGCACATTAGCGTACAATATAGAGAAAGAAGTTAAATTGAAAAATAATCATAATATGAATATTTAAACACAATTTTGAAAATGGTGGTCGTTCATTTCGATACAGGCTTCAGTTCTTTTGTGCATATTATCGCACTATAGACTATTGCATCTAATTCCAATTGCCAGTTTCGTCCTTCGTACTAGTAACTCATGTTGAAATAATTCTGTACCTACTCTACGTACTGTGAATTCAATCTTCACTTCTGCCCGACCCAAAAATATAAAATTACTCAGACATGCTATCTACTGTCCGTCCAAGTGGTTATGCCGCAGGATTGTAGAAAGGTAGGAAATCACGTGACAGTTAATTACTTAACGAGGCCCTTTTATTTCAGTTAAATTAAACAGCTGTATAATATTACGTAAACGTCCAATCCCTAAGAGAAATTAATGTTTTCAGAAAAGTGCTAAGACAGCCCAGCTTTTACAGAGGGGGCCAGCAGAAGCAGGTGGGGGAAATCGGGATGCGACGTAGGCAAACGGACAGTACCTGTGCGAAAATATGATTCAATATTGAAAGCTCTTTCGTCACTGGAAAACGCGAACATATTTCTGGAACGTACTATATTCAGTAACTCAGTACTGCTTACTATCTGCGGTCTTGGTTCTGTGTGGAGTTGGAACTTCCTTAGTAGAAGGGATGGGAGTGAAGTACATTCAAAAACTCAGGTACAATAAAAATTGAAGTAAAAATAAAATGATGTCCCTGTATATATATATAGAATGTCAAATGAATAGGCTATCTTCACCGAAATTGCAACCTTTGATAATGATGATTATTGTAAGTACTCGAGATCATTTAAAAATCCTAATGAAGTGTGTTCTAGAATTAGTTTTACGTTCAATGGCTTGGAAAAAAGCTTTAATATTGTAACCACTGTAATTTAGAATTTTATAACGAACGATGTAATTAATTTTGACACGGATATCTTGCTCAGAAAATAATTTAAATATACGGTACGTCTCTGTTTAAAGTGGAATAAATACAACAGTGTCTCTCACTGATACCATTTAGCTCTTTCTCCGTTACTAGAAAAATAAGCCTTAAACTTGTCTCCAACCTCCAATGCTAAACGATTATTGCCTCCAAACCTAATTAGTGCTATGTAATTTTCTGATGGCGTAGGCCCTAATACTTTCTATAAAAAAGACGACGTTCGCTGTATGCTGGGCGATGATCGTCATAGCGGAACCATAGCTTAATTGCATTCTATAATTCATCACATTCTGATTTATTTTTGTTGTTTTGTTGCAGGTAAGCCAACCTACCACTGCATGTGTTTCCCGTTATGAGATATGAATTTCTGCATTCAGATGTAAGTACACATTTCTTTGAGTATTATCTTAGACAATAACGCTCGAAGCTGTATGTATTTTGTTATTTCATTAATTAAGAAATTGTTACCTATATCATATTAAAGAAATCACCCCCAAACTAAATTCAGCTTGTTTTGCTATTAGATGTATGCAAAAGATAGTAAATATGAGTACCTTAAAAACCATATACTTTGCATACTTCCACTCGGTAATGAGTTTTGAAATAATATTCTGGGGTAATTCCACAGATAGTAACAGTATATTTCTATTACAAAAAAAGAGTAATTAGAATAATATTAGGTGCCAAATCTAGGGAATGGTGTGGGACTATTTTCAAAAATCTACAAATAATGTCCATGGCTTCTCAGTATATATTTTCATTAATAATCTTCCTCGTATGTAATCGTGAAAACTTTGTAACTAATTCAACAGTTCATAGCATAAAAACACGTCAAAAATGACTTCCATACTCCATCGGCAAGTCTATCGTGCTATCAAAAAGGAGTGCGGTATATGGCAGTAAAAATTTTTAATAGCCTCCCTATCGATATAAAAAATGAAACTCAAAACATAAGATTATTTAGGACCAAATTAAAGAAGTACCTAATTTCTCACGCCTTCTATTCTGTAGGTGAATTCATGACATTCAATAACGCTTCATGAAATTGATACTAAAACTATGTGTTGTACTAGTAGACTCGTCTGTAAATCTCGTCTATATATATTTCATCTAGACGGTCACTATAAATGAAGACTTTATAATAGTATTAAATTTTTTGACTTGTTCCATATTCTAGCTGTAAAGTAATGTAATGGAATGTTAATAAATACAATACAATACAATGGTACATTATCAGATTACGCCTTTCTGAATCGTTCCTCAACCATGTCTTTGGTTTTGTATACAAGAAAAATTGGCAGTGGAACCAGGATCCTACATGTCCTTTCCGTGAATAAAGCAAGTTTAAAATCAAGACAACGTTGTACTGTACGGCTACATAGAATATACATTTTTACATTTTGAATTTTTTATATTCACGCATGTATGCTGCTCGTTTTGATATTGCATCATTTTTGTTATACATTTTTACAGTGCTTTACGTATTACTCTGTGACGTAACACCTCTCCCTTGGTAGCAGACAGCTCGCACGTAGGTTTAGTTCATTAGTAATTTATTCGGTGCAACTCGAAAACCATTTAAATTACATAGAATCGCATTTTATATCCTGAAACGTCGTGAATCTGAACGTATTCCATACGCAATATGTCCAGATATCTCCCATATCAATATAGACACGCAGATACACGGGCATGATTGCTATGAGTAAATTGACATACAAGTTTCTTAAAACTGTAATACATGTAATAACATTATAGATAAAATGAAACCTTTTACAGTTTCTGTTTTCGCAGAAATTTACGTATGAGATTTACTAACCTGGTCCTTATTATTACAGAGTTTTATAAATGTAGTTATGCTTAGCTTGCGCGTGCCACTCTCGTGTGACGGTCACAAAAGTTTCAAATGTACGATTTTACGTGGTAATGATGGTATTTTTCACGTCAATAAATAATCGAATACATAGCTGAGGCCAGTCTCTCCCAATGGGGCGGGATGGATAATTCCTTTGCCTTTCCATTGCATAAACCACTAACCAGTTAACATATTACCACAGTCTAGTATATACAGTCACGAAGCTTAATACTTACTAAATATGCAAACATAGACAGTTGAAATATGCATCCATAGATAGTTGCTCACCACCAGGATCGCTACTATCGCCTCATCACAGACTCTTTCCCTAGCAGACCATAAAGTGTATTGTACTTTCGATATCATGTTCTTTTGAACTTCCTTCCACTATTGAAATATGAAATACATAAGGTTTATTATTATTTTCATAAAATATAAATTATATTCTATAAACTCACATTCCTGGAGCTTTCGGAAGCAGGATAACTCTAACCTATTTTTCTTACAATTTATAGTACTACAAACGTCTCCTTGTCCCATATTATTATTCAAATTATTGTATTTTAGCCATTTACATTTATTACAACCGATAAGAAACATTTCACAGTTTACATAGCTTTTCACAAAAATGCGAAATACGGCACAGTCAATGTTTTTTCGATCTAGACCAGGCCGTAATGTTTGTTCGGGTTTTCTGTTTGTCTATGGAGCTCAGTGAAATATCATATTATAACTTAATTGCTTATCATTGCTAAGCTTTATTTAGTGTAATGTGTCCGTAAGTTCCGTTTACTTCTTGTTGCATAATATGTTGCAGAAATAATTACAAAACTGTGTTATTTTAATGTGAAGAGAATTTTACTTGTTAACATAATCTATTCGCGTAACCTTTCAAGTTTAGAATGGAAGCTATTTTGAGGTTTAATAAAAAAGAATTTATATTGTGATTTCAATTTAGCACATCTACCTTCCTTAATTTTAGACAAAACATTTACCATACCACTCCTATGAAATTAGTGTACGTACAATTGTGTTACTTCGTCTCTTAAGTAGTAGATAAATGCAGTAATTCAGTACTCACTTGTAGTATTAAAATACAGACAAATTGAATGTCCGGGATATCATACATGACATTATGCTTAATTATAATGTATGATTGCGAATTTAGGAATATAAGTTAAATATAGTAAACATAACCTATAATTTTCATATGAATGGCAAGGCATTGGAGATCGCTAAATTTAGACAGAAAGGGGCAACTGATACAGTAAACATAACCTATAATTTAAACATATCTCAATATCCGTGCGGTGCAATTGAAAATTATTGAATCATGCATAAATGAATGTACAAGAATTTCGCAATATTTAATCGAAATAAAGGCAGGTATTACACATACGAGCAGCGTAATTTTCACACCAAAAATAATATTACACCTTAACTCGCAAGGAATTATGTCTGAAGTGTCCCCTAATCATTGTTTTAAATTTTATTAATGCAATTACACTACATTTTAGAGAAATATACTGTATGTTACTTTTTATGCATTCCAATTAATTTATATGGTTCAAACGCCGCCCTTCGTGATCGGGTTAAGCGAGTTACATGGTCTGCATTACGGCCTGTATTAGATCACGATGGTTGTGGCACAGTCTATTGTTCCTAGTACTCACAGCGCTCCAAGCTGCTAGCAACAATCGCGAGATTTGCAAAAAAATCATCCCAAGCTTCGTGACTATATAGTAGACGGTGATATTACACTAATCAGACTTCAAATGTATACAAACGTTCTTCCTTTGAATATACAGAATTATTTCAACATTTCGTTGCGCGCCATATTGTCACACCACACTAGAAGTGAAGAGTCATTGTTACAGAATTAAAAATACTTATATAAATCTTAGACGTATAAAACACACAAACCTAATCTTAAGTGGTTTCATACAGTTGCTGTTGCACTTTTTACAAAATATTAAATAACTTGACTACCACTTCTTTTATTTCTTAAAATTTTCACACTTATTCTACATTATTTTGTTGATACAGCGTCGTAAAATAACCCAATTAATAAATAATTCTACATTATTTTAGTTTCAATTTGATACATAATACGTCTAGTATCTTTGTAAGTTTGAATTTTTCAAGAAGAAAAATTGTGTCTTAAAAAAAACATTATTTAACCTAAACTGAGAAAATAATAGCCATTTAATATTATTTTTCCTTAAATCTGAGATCATAATCTAAACATTGGTCCTCAATGAGCATCACAGCTGACTTTGTACTAAATTTATAGATTTTTACAATTTGTATTTAAAAATTTTGTTTCTTTTTCAATACATTCTTACTAGAAAATTGCTCATTTTTCATTCAAATTTAACCATTGTAGTCCAACCTCTATAGATTATTACAAAGTAAAAGTGTACAAATTTTGAATAAAAACAGACAAACGATTCTAGAGATATCAGGTTTTTTGTATAAAAAATGTAGTTATCGGGAAAATGAGTCGAAAGTTGGAACATGCTTGTACTACTTACATTCCGCACTAAAACGAACCTGCTGCATATGTTACCCCTCCCTGTCAACTGAATGTGTTCTTCCAACCTTAATCTTCTCCTAATTCTTTTGGCCTACAACGTCGATTCTTGTGCCCTTTTCTCTGCTGATTTAACTCGTAAGGTGTCGCGAGAACTTGGAGATCTCTTTTTTGTAAAATATCTTATTTTCACACCTAATTCATTGAGTACTGCAATGTTACTATTGTCTCCATCATTTAAGGTGGACACTGCTTCACACACAGCGATTTTGACTACTTTCATGCCACAATAACTAGCTTTTAGACATGGCGGTACTGTCAGGTTGCGCCATGTTCCCTTCTCCTGCCTGATCAGTACATAACTATAGAAAAAAATTAATATTGGCCATAATTATTGGAATTGATATCTTAAAATTTGGAAATATATACAGAAAAGTATACTCTATCGATAGAAATAATAAAAAAATTTTCAATTTTTTTTTTCACGATTTTTACTGTATAAACCTCCCTTAATGTTATTCGATTGCATATTAAATTATTCCATTCAGTGTATCTTTCGAATAACTAAACAGTGATACATATTTTCCTATTTAAAGAGGAAAGTAAATTGTTATGAAACGCATTAAATATAATTGAAATGTATGTATGAGTCAACTTTTCAACATTAATTTTTATATATTTTGTACCGATGTCCATGTTAAAAATTAAATCGCCTGCGTTGAAAAGTAGAGAGAAGTTGACGAAGTGGTCTCGAAGTAAATAATAAAATGTGCGAAACAAAAGACGAGTAGAAGAGGCTGGTAGTGTGCAGTCTTGTAAGGACTCTCTTCTAAGTCTTTTTGAAGTCTTTGTTTCCCTTCCTTCAAAAACTTTCAACTCTATTGTACGTACTGCATTGTTCTCCACTGACTCTAGGATCTGTTCAGGCTATAAAAGAAACCAAGGCGTTGGGAGTGGGGAGGTAACAATTTTGTTATTTTCAGTAGGTACAGAGTGCAGTAGAAAACGCATGTCATTTAAACCTTTTAAGTAATAATAACAGTGTTCATACTTCAATAAATTTCTACGTAATTCCGTCCATATTTCTATCCTTAATTAAATATTAGACCTATTTATATATTGAAAGTAGGCTGAGACTTAATATTGGGAACAATAGTATTGGCCGGAGTTCGCTTTAGGAATATTGACAACAATGGTTTCTATTTTTGTAGTTGTTATTGGCATATCTGTGATTGCTACTTCGAATGAATGAAAAGAGCAATGCCAATGGTGGAAAATGAAAGAGTTTAAAAGTGAACAACGTGCCGTAATTTGTTTTTGACTACAGAAGGATGTACACCTGCAGAATTCATCGCAGAATGGTTGTAATATATGGAAAGGCACGCCTAAGGATATCAGATGTAAAGGATTGGTGTACGCGGTTTCATTTCGGCCGAACATCTCTACAGGACAATCCACGACCAAAGCAAGCGATCGAAGTTATCACGCCAAATTCAATTGAACATGTTGATGCTCTTGTCCAAGAGAATAGGAGAATAAAAGAAGAGAACTTAAGTAGTTTATTACTGAATATCAGCCAAGAAACTATCCATTAAATTCTTCACAAACACCTGTAGTAATATCAAATTATTTAATGAGTGTACTGTACTTCCGTCAAATGGCTTATCAATATTAAAACAATAGTTGTTTTAATTGTTATAACACGCAATACTATATACATTTTTAATTAACAATTTAATAATAAATAGTGGTTACAACTGTTGTTTATTTTTCAACACGTTTTTGATGTGAAGCTTACAAAATCTGTTTATAATTGTAACTAAATCTCTAAATGAAATACTCATCCCTTACTGGATGACTTTAATCGTGTGTACTATAATAATAACCACAATTGTTATTAATTTATTAATGTTTTATCATGTTTATGTAATTTATATGTTTTAAAATCTGAATATGCCTGTAATGTATATTGTGATATTTTATTAATGCCTGAAGATGCCAATATTGATTGGTGAAAACGTTTGCAACATAACACAAATTATATGTAACATTAACAAATTGTATATGGTGTAATTATGTGTTATTGTTTTATTATCTTTCTATCAACGAAAATAAAACCATAATTATTCCATTCTCATTATCTGAAAAATGTAACAAACCTCCTACATCTATATTAAGTATTAAATTATATAATTCTGATTGTTGTCTTACACAGTGTAAATGTCCGATTATTAAAGAGTCCTCTGAAGTTAAGTATTTAGGCATAATTTTCGATAATCATTTAAAATGGAACCAACACATTACTTACCTTTGTAATAAATTACGTAAAATAGTATATTATTTTGTTTTATTGGGGAATTACTTGTCAATAAGTTTATTACGTACAATATATTTAACTTTATTTCAATCGGTAGTTATGTGTGGAATTATAGGATGGGGTATCTCATTTAATTCCAATTTTAATCCACTTTATTTATTACAGAAGAAAATAATTAAAATATGTCTTCATAAACCTATTGATTTTCCATCTCAAAATTTGTTTATAGACTTTAATGTACTTAACGTAAGACAAATTTATTATAGTGTATTAATAAAATTCATACATAAAAATCGAAATAATTTTGAATTGTATTCTTATAGTTATGAAACAAAAGGTATGAATTCTTTAAGATTGTTTGAACCAAAATGCAACACTGTTACAGTATTTGATCATACCAGTAATTTAGGCCCAAGAATATATAACAAATTTATATTTAAATGTACTAATCTTGTTAATTCTAATAGTTCTAGTATTCAATTTAAAAAGTTATGTATGGATTTTATAAAAATTGAAAAATTGTAAATTTAAATTTATATACTATAATTGCACAGTAGACATAAGAAAAATTATATTGTATAATTATTAATTTCAATTCAGGAATCCGCCCCTGAGCACGAGTTCTGCTCTTTCAGGGGCGAGCTAAACTTTTTCTGTATATATTATATTTTATGTTACGATTATTAGCAAAATATTAAATAAATAAATAAATAAATAAATAAATAAATAAATAAGTAAATAAGTAAATAAATAAATAACTAATAAATAACTAAATAAATACGTAAATATGTAAGTAAATAACTAAGTAAATAAGTAAGTAAATAAATAAGTAAATGAATGAATGAATGAATGAATGAATGAATATTGATAAGTCATTTGATGGAAATACACTCATTAAATAATGTGATATTACACATTGACATATTGGAATACAACACAATGGTATTTGAGTAAGTTTATTACCGCATATCAGCCGATAAATTATCTATGAAATTCTTCACAAACACCTGCAGTACCGCAAAGTTTGCACGTAGTGGTTGTCACATTTTTCAACTGCTGAGCAGAAAGCATAACGTATGAGTATTTGTCAACAGAACCTCAGACGATATTAAATGGGAGATGATCAGTTCTTTGCATTGCATTGTGGGAAGTGACGATTCCTGACGTTGTGTTTTGTTCTTCTGTCTTTGTTTCTTTAGTTTGTGGACGGGGAGCTTTCCTAAACTCGTGGGTGGGCTTTGTTCCTTTTACGTACAGCATCTATTAGTCCACTTATCTGCGAGTGATGTGTATGAAATATAGCCTAATTATTTTACTAAAAATGAATGTGTACCCTCTACGCGCTACTGAAGTCGAATTTCTTAAGCTGTAAATAAGTAGTAATCTATTTATACTGTATAATCGTGCATTGACAGACGATAAGTTAAAATTAAATTTAATACTTTAATACTCACTATTTTTCAGAAAATTAAAATGAAGCAATTACTTTATGATAGCTGAAAGTAAGGCATCAGAAATAAAGCATACAAAATCAAACTGATTGTTTATTAATTGCTTTTAAATTATTTGTTCAGCAATTTTATTAGATTTAAATTCCTCATCTCATTGATTTTCATGTCATCTCTGGCAACACTATACACATCAAACGGTAAGCACATCCATCCCTCACTCGATCACTGTGAACTCTGTTATTCCTTCCTAATTTGCTATGATACTGTTCTTCAGTGCCTGGATATATGCTGATAGTATTGGGGCACAGATGATGTCTTTCACATAACCCCACAGAAAGAAATCGATCTGCATTAGGTCTGGAGATCGAGGTGGCCAGCAGTGTAGGACAAGATCATGGATACCGAGGGTCCAATGTGCGACAACTTCATTAAGAAATATACGGACTTCCCGATGATAGTTGCGTGAGGTGAGTTTTGCAACATGTCAGTGTAGGGGAGTTCAGTCACTAATGTGTCTACAGAAGATCAAATCTTGTTCGTGCTGTATGATTTATTGTAGTTTTTCTGTGCCCTAGATACGAACGATGTGCCGATTAAATTATCTGTCGAAGTTGAATGTCGCCGCATCTGAGGAGACTAGCTGGAAATGAAATTATTATTTCCTATTTCTGTTGCGTTGCCTAGATACTGAAAACTTTTAAAAACAAATGACGAGTGAAATGCTTAACTAAAAGAATGTTTCTATAATATGGTAAACATTACATAATCGTATCTATACTTCCATACAAATGGTTTTAAGGGAACCCGCAGGTTCATTGCTGCCCTCATATAAGCCCGCCATCGGTCTCTATCCTGTGCAACATTAATAGAGTCTCTACCATCATATCCCACCTCCCTCAAATCCAATTTAATATTATCCTCCCATCTACGTCTCGGCATCCCCAAAGGTCTTTTTCCCTCAAGCCTCTCACCTAACACTCTATATCCATTTCTGGAACCCCCATACGTGCTACATGCCCTGCCCATCTTAAACGTCTGAATTTAGTGTTCCTAATTATGTCAGGTGAAGAATGCAATGCGTGCAGTTCTGTGTTGCGTAACTTTCTCCATTCTCCTCTAGCTTCATCCCTCTTAGCCCCAAATATTTTCCTAAGAACCTTATTCTCAAACACCCTTAATCTCTGTTCCTCTCTCAAAGTGAGAGTCCAAGCATCACAACCATACAGAACAACTAGTAATATAACTGTTATTATAAATTCTAACTTTCAGATTTTTTGACAGCAGACTCGATGACAAAAGAATTTCAAGCGAATAATAACAGACATTTCTCATATTTATTCTGCTTTAAATTTCCTCCCGAGTGTCGTTTGTATTTGTTACTGTTGTTCCAAGATATTTGAATTTTTCTACCCCTTCGAAAGATAAATCTCCAATTTTTATATTTCCATTTTTTACAATATTCTGGTCACGAGACATAATCATATACTTTGTCTTTTCGGGATTTACTTCTAAACCTATCGCTTTACTTGCTTCAAGTAAAATTTCCATGTTTTCTGTAATCGTTTGTGGATTTTCTCCTAACATATTCACGTCATCCGCATAGACAAGCAGCTGATGTAACCCGTTCAATTCCAAACCCTCTCTGTTATCCTAAACTTTCCTAATGGCATACTCTAGAGCAAAGTTAAAAAGTAAAGGTTATAGTGCATCTTCTTGCTTTAGTCCGCAATGAATTGGAGTTTCGCTGAGACACATTTTAATTAATCGAACTAGTTTGTTGGGAATACCAATTTCAATAAGAATATTATATAAAACTTCTCTCTTAACCGAGTCATATGTCCTTTTTAAATCTATGAATAACTGATGTACTATATCCTTATACTTCCATTTTTTCTCCAATATCTGTCTAATATAAAACATCTTATCAATAGTCAATTTATTACGTCTAAAACCGCACTGGTGATCCCCAATATTTTCATCTAATAATTTCTATCGTATCTATGCAAAACATAATTTTTATTTCCCTTTAAAATGAGTATATATTACTTTTTAGTAGGTCTATATGGCTGTCAGGAATACCAGTTCCACTCACAGCATATTATAGTAAGTACATATTATGGGAAATACGAATTTCCATAAAAATTCTTTGTTTCAGTATTTCCATTATAGATGGTAGAGTTAGAATGCAGAAAAAAGCAGTTCGTCTGCTCGCATGTGAAAAAGATCTATGACTAGTTTTATTCTATTAACTAGAACAGAATTCTAGCTCGCTTCACCAAACCGCCAATTAACGAAATTGAATAGAATGGCAAAAGTAGAGTTAATTATGGTTCTGAAACTGTAAAAAATGCACGATGTGCAGAGAGCTAATGAAACGTGCAGACAGAATAAAGAATCGCAACGTGCGGTACGCTAAATCGTAAATAAGTAACGCTGCTCGCTATTGCACATCATTGATACGCCTGTTCACAGTTGTCAGTCAGCTGCTGCTGAAAATATCTCCTGTAAAATGATTATCCGTTGTACATTTTAACATTTGGCAACAATGACATCGTTCACATTCCGATGATGTTCTTTTCATGTGCACGGTTACTGCAACAAAATGGTATCCGAAATGAATTGCAGGATTCGCAGTGGTAATTCGAGCCCAAAAAGAAAAGAATTAAAAGAAACAACAAACAACAATAACTAAATCGCTACATAAAAACATAGATATATTTGGGTTATTCGAAAATTATGGAAACAATTTAATTGTGGAGCTTGCGTGCAAAAACGGTCATATCCACTTTTAATGAAAATTGAGTTTTGAGTACACCGTGTCTGAAATGAAACCTACCGATAAGGAAATGAACTAACTGGACATTCATAAAAGTTACATAAAGCCAGCTTGCACGAAAATGTAAAGAAACTCAACAATTGTTTATGTCGTGAAATTGGCTAACTTTTTATTGCTATTGTTATGTATAAACAGATTGTTTTGCAAAATGGCTCCATTCACACCGCAAGAAAAAGTGCAGTACTCTTATTGGTTAGCAGAGTTTGAGTTTCCGGTTACTGTTCAGTGGAGATTTCGTGAAAAATACGGTCATGTAGCTCCTGATAGGCATACCATTGTTCAGGGCCACAAACATTTCCTACAAAATGGAGACTTTCAGCGACATGGTGGCGGCAACGTTTCATGTGTATGGCTATGTTAATCGCCAAAAATGCAGGATCTGGGGTTCTTAGAACCCTCGTGTTATTTTAAAACATGAACGTAACTTTCCAAACTTAAATGTTTGGTGTGGATTAACCAGTTAGGAAGTGATCGGACAGTGGCAAATGGACGATAGTACCTGTGCGAAAATGATTCAATATTTAAAGCTCTTTCCGTCACTGTAAAACGCGAACATATTTTTGGAACGTACTGTTTACTATGACCGTAAGGCTACTATGACTGTTATGCGATCTTGGACATGGATGGACAACTCGTGCTCACAAAGTGCTAAAAAAACCTTGAAAGAGAGAAAGACAGACGGAGCCAGCCGCAGCAATTACAAGTTGTCTGTAGTTTTTCTGCAAAAGCAGGTCACTGCAACGGTGCGCTCATGCAGGTGGTCGTGATATCTACTCCATGATTTGAATTTCAGAATGACGCATGGTACAATAATTATAGTAATTTTAGACAGACAGTACCTAAACACACATAACAAATTTATATTATTTCCTAGGTTTGTAAATTAGTTTAGTATTGGAAACACAACCTGAATACACCTTTCCAAGAGACAACAAACATAGCTGCAACACTTATTCATTGTTATACTATTTGTTAATATTTATTATTATATGTCTTATTTGAAATATAGAACGCTAGAATTTACACGTCTTTGTACATTAAAGAGTATTCCTCTGTTCTCAGAAAGGTATTCGCAAACAATCACAACAAATTCAAGGAAGTATTTTTCACATGTCACGGCAAATGAAATAAACTTACTTCTGAGCTCTTTCTTTACGTTGAGAGCTTTTACACTTCTTTCTTGTATTACACTCTGTCAGCACATACAGTATATTTGGAAGCAAAGAGTATATTTGGAAATTTTGACTTACGGAGAATTGCGAACATTTCGATTCCTGACTTCGCTGGAATCTGAGTGGCAGATTTATCTATTCAAGCTATAAACTTTCGGGATCTTCTATCGGCTGTAAGCCAAAAGGATTTCAGAAAAATTTCGATTCCTTGTCAATTGTCACTGTTTCTCCAAATTTACCAGTGAATTCTGCTGTAGGTCTTGAAGTAGGATATTAGATTTGATAAGGAGATTTTCTTATCACTCTTTAAGATAATTTATAGTCAAAGAAAGTGAAGTTGCCTATGTTCTACATGATACTGCCACATTTCAAATTTATCCATAAAAGCTCTTAGCTAGTCGATCATATGTCGTGCAATTCTGTAACTCGCACGCACAACATGCTAAAGATATTTGATATCAGTCTCACCTTGTTGATATCCCATTTTTACCTTTAGGTATTCTAAACCAGATCTAAATAGTATTTCTTTACTAAAACCTTCATTGTGTTTATTTGTAACATAAAATGTCATGCGTAAGGAAGTGTAATAGAACATAATACAAGCTTTACCTCCCTTCTTAATAAAAAAAATCTTCCTCTTTCGACTCATCACTAAAGGGAAATGATCTGGGGATTATATTGTTTTTCACTTAAAACGAGCCGCCACTTACTGCAGACGCGAGCAAACTTGTATACAGACACTACAGTACAGAGTCCGTTCTACCTGCACTGAGATTGTGTTCACACTTCGAGAGCACGAGTTGCCCCCAATGGTCTTGGATCTGTGTGGAGGACGGTTGAACTTCATTAGTAGAAGGGGTGGGAGTGAAGTACAGTACATTCAAAAACTCAAGTACAATAAAAATTGAAGTAAAAATAAAATGATGTCCCTATATAAAAATATTGTTGAACGTTAATAGACTTACTGTATAATAAAGTATATGGAAATTGGGGACTTTAAAATATAGCACTGAACAATAAGCTAATATCTAGCGTATTAAGGAAGAATTGGCACTCTTATTCTTTACTTGACAACGAAATTAGATCCGGCCGTACAACTCAAAACTCTTCAGCAAACTCCACCACTGCTTTCTCCCTCGAATAGAAAGATCCGTCACTCAAAGTCTTTCTCAATTTTTAAAATGACTTCCTTTCTTTTCTCTGAGAGCGGTGAGTTTTCTTTATAAGGTTTTTATTTTATTGTGTTATTTCATTTATGTTATTGAGGGAATGTCATTAATTTAAACTAGAATTAAATGATACGATACGGATAATGGAAGAATAATTTAGAGAAGCAAGACTTAAGAAATTGAATACAGTCTCTTGGTGTAGGTTTCGGTGACTTGCTTATCTAACGATGATGCTGCGCATTCAAACTTCATAATGAGGAAAGTCTGCTGAAGTTTTATGACAGTTATACAAAGGAAAACTTTGCACTAATTACATTCTTAATTACGGGCGGGACGATAACGAGAGTATATTAATATCTCATAGTAAAGAAGAAGAACAGGAAAAGTGTTTCAGATACTAATTTACTGTCGATTTACGGAAATAAAAGCGAATTTGTGAATGAAATATGTGGGAACAATACTAGTTGTTTCGATATTTCATATTTACAAAAATACAAGTTTTCAAACATCAAGCCAATTTGGTAATTGTCTTCTGAAAGGGGAAATAAACTAACGTTAGACAGAAGATGTATTTGTTTATCGAAATCATGACATGTTAACATATTTTAACGACCACAACTGATTATGATAGTGATGATGATGGTGGTTGTGGATCATGAAGAAATAAGTGAATAAATGAATTTTGTGCGAGATCGTGCGTATTTGCTTGGTTTCTGCACAAAACCAATCCGCGGAAAGTCTAAAATTCCACACTCAGCATTCCCAACCTAACACACATAACAATTTCCCTCTTCTTACCGCTTAAGTGACATATTGATTTTACTGCTTTAGGCTTTTAACCTATTATTTTTAGAGACGTTCAATATAGTAATGATTATAAATTGGAAACTTACCACTGCAATTTCACCTAAATTGCACTGTTAATTATTGTTTTTAAATGTTTGCAAAAATTAAGTAAACTCTACAACTCCACTAAAGTTACTGGTACTGAATTCGTGATGCAAGTAACATTAAGGAAGCCGTGAAAAAATCAACAAGATTCCAGACTCATCATAGACTGGGGGAAAAAAAGACAAACGTATATCACGGCCTGCTGGAGTATAGTAAACATAGAAAACAATTTAAAGAAACAATGTTGAAGATAGATATTTTTGTTTTGCAAATTTGCCGTCATTGAACAGAAACTAAGATGGAGATTTCATTGCAACTAATTAGAAATTCCTTTTTCAGGTATGTAATAAACGATCTTCGCACAAAATATTGTACGATACACGAGCGGTATGTTTTCTTTCAATTCTCCGAAATTAAAAAAGCTCAACTACGTTTCGCATTTTCAAACATTTCGTCGACCATGAAAACTTCAACATACCGCTCTTGTAACGCATATTAATATTTATGTACTGTAAGCTGTGTTAATAGATAACTTAATAAATACACATATACAATTGCATACAAAGGTGACTCCGTAATTCACACAATATAATTGAGCAGCCTTTTTTCAAAAGACGCTAAACGCTAAAATATTCAAAATTGAGTTTTTGTTGGTTTTATGTCAACATTTATGTTACGCGTATTTCTGTAAAATCATTCTTAGCAAAAGTCTACAAACGCTGTTGTTACAAGGCATTGAAAACTGCGATCTTATACAAAACTCGTTCGCCTCTTCATTGGTTAAAGCAGAAGTCGATAAACGCCAAGCACATTTAAAAAAAAAGAACAGAATAATTTTGTAAAATTCATACTTATATTTAAAATAAAAAATGTTTTATGTAAAACAATGATTTGATAGCAATCTATATTTAGGACAACAATGTACGTGTAGGCCTAAAAGATAAATAACTCTGTTTATTTAAATCCATTTAAATTTGTTTGGATCCAAACTACATTAGAACAACAATATGAAACAGAATATTAATATTCGTGTCAGGCGTGTAGAAAGATCTTGGCTCACGATACGATTCCTTTTGAAGTCAACCAATCAGCTATTAACTTTATTATCGCTGATTGTCAGGTCATTCTGAACAGCTGTGTCTCCGCTTCTAAACGATTGTAGTGAGAGCATAGTATTGTAAACTATCATAATAATGGAGTCTGTTTCTAGTTATTCTGAAAATTGCACAACTGTTGTCGAAAGTGTAGGCGGTAGGAAGTCTAGAGCAAAGGTAAAGCCACCTAGAAAGTCTACAAAGAAAAGCAAGAGCCCTCATATTGTGTGTTCACATCAATCAAAAAAACTTTGGGGGGAAAATCATATTATAAACAAAAAATAAAATATCAGAAAAATTAACTAAAAAAAGATACAAAATGTGAGGTTTAAATGTTTACAAAATATGTTATGTTTCCATCTCTTGGCGTTTAGCGACAGTTGAAAAAACTGTAAACTTTACATTTTTTTTCATTTTACAATATACATTTGAAATTTTGAATTATATAATATAATTCCGGCTTTATTAAACAATAATATAAAAAAATTAAAATGTTTGCGGTAAATACTTTTCATTCATTTAAAAAAACCGTTTCCTGAAAATTTTACTTTTAAGCGTTTAGGGATTTTTGAAAAAACGCTCCTCAATTAGAGTTCTGGTTTGATTACCCAAAGCCTGTTAGCAACGCGCAACATTATAGGTTTATATGGAGTAAAGCGCAGCGTATATATTAAATATTGTCGGGCCTGATGTTCATAGAACCATGTCAAAACAAAACAAAGGTAGACTATTGGAAATTAGTGCTCCAATAGAAGAATTTGGTAGCAAGCACTTCATTAGAAAAGAAGAAAAGTATTTTATTATAAAGAAGGAGAAATTTTTCTTTAGAAACACTTAAAATGTTTACAGTCACTCGTTGTAATGTATAGGGAAGCGTAAAGCAAGTGTTCATTGTAAATATTACTGTTTTTATTGTGATTAATTTTATTATTGTAATTTTCACCATTTATTTATTTTATGTATTTATTTATAAATGTGTACTTACATAGTCTGTGTCCAGTTACAACATTCCCGTTAAAACAAGTAGACCTATTCATAATTGATTTCTGGAGACTGTAATACATGGAGACAAAAACAACCTACGAACATTTTTAAATGAACAGTAGTTGAAACATCAGAGTTGAAATATATTCGGCTATATATATTTCAATATTAACTAGTTTTAACTAGAACCTTCTAAACTCACCTGGAATCGAAGTTCGAAATTAAAGAGTACGAAAAGAAATACCGGGAGCGAAACCTCACATACAGTCAAAATATTCAGAGAACTCATTACTCTAGCTGAGAGCAATTAACTACCTTGAGAGATCCGCGTGTCCACACCTGTGGAGTAGCGGTCAGCGCGTCTGACCGCGAAACGAGGTGGCCCGGGTTCGAATCCTGGTCGGGACAAGTTACCTGGTTGAGGTTTTTTCCGGGGTTTTCCCTCAACCCAATACGAGCAAATGCTGGGTAATTTTCGGTGTTGGACCCCGGACTCATTTCACTGCCATTATCACCTTCATATCATTCAGACGCTAAATAATCTCAGATGTTGATACAGGGTCGTAAAATAACCCAATAAAATAAAAAAAGATCCGCGTATTAGAAATTAATATTGCTTTACTCAATCGCATCGTGTGAATCAATATATTAATCAGTCCTAGGGTGACCAGATTCACAGCGATAGAAAAGAGGACACAAAGCTTCAAAAAGGAGAAAAAAGAGGACAGAAAATATGTACTTAGATTTAGGCTTAGGCCTATATTATACTATAAATTACGTCAATATCTATTTTCTTATAAAATATTACAGTACAGATTTAGGCTTATATCATATTTAAAAGTATGTTAATATTACAAAAATAATTATGATACAAGAGAGAGAGAGAAATAACTCGTCCGGCCTTAATTAAGGTTGATCACGAGGATCCGGAAATTAATAACAAATAAATATAATTAATTAAATATGAATATTGTTATGAAAATAAAATGTAATAATTAAGCGCCATTGATTATTAATTATAAAATAAAATCTTAGAAGATGCTTTTACAGTTAGCTACATATGAAAGTCAAGGGAACTATAATTATTAAAGAGTCGGCATGATTGGCGCAGTTGGTATAGTGTTGACCTTCTATTCCCGAGGTTGCGGGTTCGATCCCGGGCCAGGCCGATGGCATTTAAGTGTGCTTAAATGTGACAGGCTCTTGTTAGTAGATATACTGGTATGTTAAAGAACTCCTGGGGGACAAAATTCCGACACACCGGCAACGCTCATATAACCTCGACAGCTGCGACCGTCTTTAAATAAAAATAACATTTTAAACATAATTATTAAAGAGGACAGAAAATATCCACCCTATTTAGATCTAGGCTTAGGCCTATATTATACTTAAACTTATGTGAATATCTATTTTATTACATTAACTTATGATAGAACTTAATAATATAAAATGATTTTACAGTTAACTACATATAAAAGCCAAGAGAACTGTTATTATTATCAAAATATATAAAAAGACCGCACAAAACGTGAATTTAATATTACAGTTTATGCAAAGGGAGTTATGATCGTTGGCAAAGAGTATGTTCTATCGATGCTGCTGCCACCTACAGGAACTTGAAAGTGGCGTCAAATCAGATAATCGAGGGGTTTGGGGGAAAAACCAGATAGTTCAAATTCAGTACTTCTCGAGATAATGAAGAAAAACTTACCGCCAAGCAATAAGCATGTACAGAAGATGCAGGTCCAAAATGCATTATAACTGTGAATGTAATTCTTGTATCTACTTGGTTCTTCAACCAAACGATAGAGAGTATTTTTTGTCCTCTGTATGTATATAACTCAAAAAAAAAAAAAAAGGAGCTGGCTGGTTTTTTCCCCAAACCCCTCAATTTCAAAATATCAGAGATACAAGTTACAAAAAGGAGGACATTTATTGATTTTTTTAAAATCCGCCCGGTTTCCGGACAAAGACGTAAAAAGGAGGACATGTTCGGACAAAAGAGAACGACGTCTGGTTACCCTAATCAGTCCACCCGTCTATGTTTATTTATTATTTTAATTTCTTTCAGTCATTATTAAAACTAACACACAAGCGCTGCGTGTTAAGGAATTTCAACGAAGAAAAGTGTCCACCTCTAGTCATGTTGTGCGTTATGCCTAAAACATTTTATGAACGCCTTGAGTCAGACACTCTGTGCAACCATTTGGAGTAAGATTTTATGAAGGTGAAATAAATTTTATGTCAATTACCTTAAACAAATTATGATACCGTCAGGTGGATAGTTGATACTGCTCACCATTTACAGAGGAAATGAAGTTCGAAAAATGTAGTGGTTCCCTCTCGCACAATTCTCCGTCTCTGTCTGCCGGGTTTCGAAACGTGGCTCATTCGATGGTCGCATATTTGAATTTGCATATTTTGAAGCTGGACGCGTTTGCTCGTATTTTGCACGGACTAATTCTGGCCTATGCTATTCTGTGGCCATTTGAACGATGTCGTCCAACAAGTTGCGAAAAGCAATTATGCAAATAGACAGGAGGGCTGGTGAGGAGGGAAAGGGTTGCACGGTAACAACCCCTGTAGAGAGGATGTATGTTCACTGCTATATTACCTTTTATTTCTATTTTTCAGTGGCAGAATTCAAAGTACTGTAGCCAGTCTGTCCCTCTTCCTGCTGTATACACTGCGCAAATGTTTCTTCTACTCATTTTCTTACTCTTTAATGTAACTTTTAATAAGTTTGCATTTCATTCTCATGAGACATATTTTAATTTAAAATGGGTAATAAGAATGTTTTTAAAACGGGATATCTCTCAGTAAAAATAGGTTTATGGCTTTTGTCGTATCATGTCAAAGATAGTCTATATATAACGATAATATTAACAATAGCACCAGTACTATACAAAATTATATGTAACTAATTTTAGGCTGTGTTGATGGAACTAAACTGATAGTTGCGTAGGTATAAGTGCGTCAGAAGTTGCAGCTATTTGCGCCCTCTGTCACAAATAATTTAAAAATCAAAATTCAAATTACAAATTCGTATACCAGATTTTAGTAAAATAAATGTTTCTCAGAATCGTCCGCTTAGAGACCTACATAATGAATATCAAATATTACTTCAACTGCTTACGTTTTATTTCCTACTTAAAACGCCACGTAGGCTACAATTACGTATTCGTGAATATTTCCGTATTCGAAAGAATATTTTGAAATAAAATATGACTTAATATTCATGTTTTAGAATGTTTTACTTATTGAGTTTCTCAAAATCTGGTAAAGATTTAACAAAACAATCTCTTTAATTCATCAAATAATTGAAAACTTGGTTAAAAATAATACGAATTTGATTCTCAAAACCACTATTTAGAAGCTGGCTTCATAATTTTTGCTTCGTGTGAACAAATTTTACTCTAACCTTTATGAAATGCCGTTAAGAACATAAATAATAAAGTTCTGTATAAAATAATCTGTTACAATACTACATTACGCAAAATACAACAAGATTATTCTAACAAATCCAAAAGTCAGGCACAAAACAATTAATTTACCAAACACAACAGCTGAGGGTAGGCTATGATTTTGTTCATTCTGTGTCAGCTTTGTCACTGACTTATGGGCCTTCTCCACGAAACCTAATATTCAAGTGCACATGTCACAACAGAGATATCGTTTGACTTCTCGTATTTTGCTACAAAATAGTATATCTATTCTTATAGAACAGGAATTAGCAATAAACTCAATTTTCTTAAAATTTGACTTATGCGGTTTCTAAAAAAAACTGATTCAGTTCAGGAATTATTAAATGAATACCTACGTACTGACAACTGCTAATCCAAGAGTAGAGTCTTTCTTTCTTTGTGTTTCCTAATGATGGTGGAGATTCGTAGCTCCTACATTTTGCATTTATCAACATATATGATACAATGCAAAAAATCCAAATATCTCGCTTGATATTTCTGAGCTGCTTTTGTAGTTTTCAATGAAGACCTTTACTGTCACACACCTGAATATTCTAACAACGTTCAAAGCCTGCAGCAAATATAACTGCCGGCGAAGCCATAGGAAAGTTCTTTTATATATTTTTTCCAGGAAGAAAAAGTTTATAGCTACTAGAGACGAGGTCACGTATGAGAACGGCGACCATGTGATGTATATGAAAGAAGTATTTTCAAAGTACGTCCATTTTCTGTTTTAGTTGGTACTAAATTTACAGTCAGGCATCTCGTTGGCAGAGGCAGCGACTGACAATTGCATGAAAGAACAGGAAGCCGGACGGAGACAGAGAGCGCGGCGAAGAGCTCTGTTCTGGTTAGAATTAGAAATTCAATTTCTCCGTGATGACATTCCACAAAGTAGTTTTTTCTTCGTTTTAGCTCGGTATTAGTAACACGGGAGGTGTAGAGAGAACCTCTCGAGCCGGAATAATATGTGTCTTTTGTGACATAGTAACAAACGTGGAGGACAGAATGCTAGGTAATTAAATGTCCTAACCCTGCAAGAATCAGGTCGAGCTGTTTTACTCGCTTGTAATGAGTCTCATACGTGTTCAGAAAGTCGTGCTTTTGAATATTGACTGCCATACGTGTAACACTGGCGCACGTTTCTTTAACCCGGGATAATGTCGTTCGGATGGTCACATACCCGGCCTTTTAGCGAGGCTATTGTGGCATTGGACCTTTCATGTTACGATTTTTGAGAGGATGAAATAGCGAGGTGAAGTGTGACGACGTGTGTTTTCTTAAGACTTCGCGCTTTCTTTTGACGTACAGGGACACCATTTTATTTTTACCTCAATTTTTATTGTACCTGAGTTTTTGAATGTACTTCACTCCCACCCCTTCTACTAATGAAGCTCAACCGTCCTCCACACAGATCCAAGACCGCATAGGCCTATACAGTCATAGTAAAAAGTACGTTCCAAAAATATGTTCGCATTTTCCAGTGACGAAAGAGCTTTCAATATTCAATCATTTTCGCACAGGTACTGTCGTCCATTTGCCTACGTCGTATCCCGGTTTCCCCCACCAGCTTTTACTCGCCAGCTAGTGGCTGGGCTGTCTTAACTCTTTTCTGAGAACATTAATTTCTGTTAGGAATTGGACGTCTACGTAATATTATACAACTGTTTAAAATAACTTAAATAAAAGGGCCTCGTTAAGTAATTAAATGTCACGTGATTTCACCCCTTTCTGCAACCCTACGACATAACCACTTGGAAGGACAGTAGATAGTATGTCTGAGTAATTTTATTTTTTCGGATCGGGCGGAAGTGAAGATTGAATTTACAGTACGTAAGGTACCTACTCTTTTATAGAATAGGTACAGAATTATTTCAACATGAGTTACTAGTACGAAGGACGAAACTGGTAATTGGGATTAGGTACAATAGTCTATAGTGCGATAATATGCATATTATCACTGAAGCCTGTATCGAAATGAACAGCCACCATTTTAAAAAATGTGTTTAAATATCCATATTATGATTATTTTTCAATTTAACTTCATTCTCTATACTGTACGCTAATGTGCTGTAGACAGTACAGTATATCATAATATAATATAATAATATAATAATATTTATTAATTCTATACACTTGAGCTACATTAGGCATTGCAGCCCGAAAGAGCAGAAGCTCGTGCTCGGGCGCAGTTCAGATCAGTTATACAAAATATATCACAAAATTACGAGAGTTCATTGAGCACAATGACATTAATAAATGGTAAAATACATACAGCATGTAATAACAGGGTCTATATACAAATAGAAAATACAGAAGTACATGAATATTAGAGTAACAATTTTTAACTCAGTTAGCTTAAACAATTAAATAATTAATCTGATTTGTTTATTAAATCTATGTGTGTTAAGTGTACTTGGCTCAGGGTAAGCTCTAATTAATGTATTATATATTTTGGGTCCAAAATTTCTGCTGTGTTTTAATCCAGCAGTTGTGTGGCATTTGGGAGTATTTAGAAAGAAACTGTAGTTTTGTCTCGTCTGGTATTCATGAGGATCAAATTTAAATTTATTGTGGTTTTTATAAAAGTAAATCAGCAATTTTTGTTTATAAATTTGTTCTAGATTTGATACGCCAAATTCCTGAAAAATTAATTTTGTTGGGTAATCAAAAGGTTTATATAGACAAATATTGATAATTCTTTTTTGGAGCAGATTTAAAGGACGGAGAGTCGATTTTGCCATTCCTCCCCATCCTAAAATACCATACTGAATTATTGATTGAAACAGAGATAAGTACACAGTACGCAGAACATAAACAGGTAAATAAGAGCGTAGAATGGAAAATTTGTGGATTGTTTTACGCAATCTGTTACACAGAAAGGAGATATGCTTGTCCCATTTTAAATGTTGGTCAATAATAATGCCTAAATATTTAACTTGTGAGGATATACTCAAAGCGGTACATGAGCAAGTAGGTAGGTTACAATCATGTATAGTTATACTTATATTATTATTTATTTCTAGTTGCTCAAGGCCATGTGATGTTAATGAAAATGGTATTAATTTTGTTTTAGAAACGTTCAAAGAAAGTAAGTGATCATCCAACCATTCTTTAATAATATTAATACCACTGTTAGAATTTTGATAAGTTTCATTCCAACTCGAACCGCTAAATATAACCACAGTATCATCAGCATAAGAATACAGAGTACCAGAATATTTCTCAATGTCAATTTTAAGTAAATCGTTGATATATATTAAAAACAAAACAGGACCTAAAATCGTCCCCTGAGGTACACCTATATCAATGTTACGTGATTTACTAAGGTGATCATTTATTTTAGTTGCTTGAGTTCTGTATACACTGATAATAATGAATACGTCCACATGGACAGCTCAGTTCGTGAGCAAAAACACTCGTTCTTAATACTGTACTGTATTTTGATTAAACAAAAACCTAATGAAAATTATCAAACTCAAAATCGCGATATTTCCTAGTTTACGTAAATGGATGAACTACTTTTCTTCCCTCCCATACCTAGTGAAGTGATTTGTTTGTACATTACGCCAGTATCATCGAACTCCAGTCGTGGAAGGGGGTAGCAAACGGCGTTGATCCTAAGGTAGCCTATAGCCAGGTTAAGGGGACACTCAACTTAAAAATTGGAGAAAAAGTGTCATAGAAATGAACAATTAAATTTCTACACTAATTTACGTGACAGAACTAAATCAATACGCGGAATTCTTCCCCTATTCATTGAGAAGTCACAGTCAAATGCACAAAGCCAAAAAATAAAAAATGATAATTAAAAGTGATATTTCAATTAATGATTGATTAAAAATTGAAATATTTTTTTATTTTGAAAAGTATTGGATCTAATGAGCTGAGATTTTGCATGTTACTTTCCATGTGTATATTAAACTTTTTCTCCAAATTTGAAAAAGATTGGTCAAATAGGAAAAAAGTTCAAAAATATAGTTGAGTATCGCCTTAATATTAAAATTGTTAGTAAAAATAAAATGATGTCCCTGTATAAGAATATATAACCTTATTTGAAAAGAGTATCTATACCTGCTTTGGCACTATTATATTAAATTGTCTTTTGTACTGCAAAACACCGTACTACATGTTCTTATTTTATTTTAGGAAATGGTAAATTGTCTCGCGAAATACCTGCATTCAAGAAGAAGTTTAGAAACTTAAATTTAATCCCTAGTTTAAACCAGTGATGTCAAAGCAAGCGCATTTTTTCTGACCATGGCGTCGTGCGCGGGTATTAAGTTCTAGGTATGGAAGGAGAACGGATTATGTATATGAATAAGCAGCCTGTTGAATTAAGAAAAACAGTGGTGCACAAACTTCAAACGGAACATGAAATTTTATATGGTTATTTTTTATGGCATTTTTCTGTTTGATATTAACTATATTGTTGTACAACAAAAGTACTAACACCAATTTCTTAATATTGCAATTGTGTTTTAAATGTTAATAAAATAATAAAGAGTTAAGAAGAAATATTCACATAAATTGTATAGTAGTACAACTATACTGTACTAAATGAATGAAACACATTATCCATAAAGAAAGTGAGATCCCAAAGAAAGAGACTTAGTATGACATGATAAATTTGGACAGCATAATACGTAAGACAAAACAAAACCACAAAAAACATAAGAATAGAACACAAACACAAGAACGCAAAAAATACATCACACTAACATACGAAAACAAGAACACACATAAAATTGCAACCTCATTCAAGAACTTAAATTACAACATCGCATACAGAACAAATAACACTCTACAAAAACATCTCAACACACAAACAACACAAACAAACAAATACAACCACACAGGCGTATACAAACTCAAAAATGTAACACCTGCAACAACTTCTACATAGGACAGACAGGCAGATCATTTCAAACACGTAACAAAGAACACATCACAGCCATAACAAAATTACAAAACACCTCCACATATGCAGAACACATCACAAATGCCAACCACACCTACAGAGACATCAACACAGACATGGAAATACTACACATCCAACCAAAAAGCCAGAAACTCAACACACTAGAACAATACGAAATATACAGACACACGAAAACACACCCCAACGATATTCTCAACACACAACTCAATTTCAAAACACATACACTCTTTGACTCTATACTACTAACGCACCCTCACAGGAAACAAGAGGCGCCAAGACCAATAACGACCAGTTCTGAAGATGACCCAAAATAGGTCGAAACATGTTAACAAGGTACGTTAAAATTGTTAAAGTTCTTATCATACATATTCCGATAAATTTGAATTGATATTGATGGTATCTTTAGCCTTATACACGTAATCAATAAACTAATCAAACAATATCATAGTACAAAGGAAAGTTACCTAGGTATTTGTTTTAACTGTAACTAATATTACATAACAAAATTCTTATCGCATTATGTTTTTAAGTTTATATTTGTGCGCAACTTCCTATCATCACTCTTGAAATCTGCGGAAGCTATAGAACTGAAGTTTTAAAACACATGGTCACATATATTTTGTTTATGATGTAACAGTAATTACTTTATTAATTCATTTCCTTACAAAGATTTTCCATGGGAATATTTAAAAAAATGTTTAATAGATTAACTTCAGTAATACGTATTTACGATATATTACATTTACGAAAACAATGTTTCAGTACCTGTAAGGCAACTAAATAAACATATCTCAAAATTAGATATTTCTGTAAAAAAGTAGAGAAAATATTCCTTTAGAATAAAAAGCAAACTTGTAAAAAATGAGCATTAAAATTAAAACTTACATTCTTATAATGCGCTTATACTTCTCAGACAAATCTAAAAATTAACATAGATACAATTTTACTCGTAATAATTTCTCTTCCCTTTATCCATTGAATCAGCGCTGGCCATCCCTGTACATAGCTCGACCAAGCGTCATATACTACCTCTTTCGTCTGTCTTTTTCTTTCCGCTGTAAAGCGCTCAGGCTCTCCTGAGCTCTAAAGCGCGCGCTTGCGCCTATGGGGATCAGTTGACATGACTGATTTAAACCATGCTGCATATTTTCAACACTATCTTGAAGGAAGATTAGTTTAAACTATTGTTTTAAAATTTGAAGTTTTTAGATCCCATGGCATCTTTATCCTATTCTAGTTTGAAATTAATTTTTCTGAATAATTAAATGGATGCCTGGGAGAATGTGATAAGTCGCTTTTTTTTTTTTTTTTGCAGGAGGAGCGTTTGTTTTCCGTCATACGGAGACGGGACGAGTTGCATTAAATTTACTACATATCATGTTATTCAACTCAAGGCTATTAATACATTCTTAAAAAATATCGGAAGAGGTATTTATCAAGAAGGATCACATAAAATGATTCACAACTCTTTTCTGCTTATTTAAACTCCCCTGGTCACTGACAGTAACGTTCAAATGAGTCATGCTGCACCACACAAAATGAGCTAAATATTGGCTGATGTATTGACCAGAGCTTGGCAACATACCACGTTCTTCCACTGTATCAGCGCCACAATTATATAGTTTTCTCATCTACTGGTATCTAATACAAATACCACGAAATGTTACGACCTATCGAAAGCATCATACCTCCCTGTTTCACGCAAAAACTCAGTTTCGAGAAAATGTAACATAGGCCTACCACGTTCTTCCACTGTGTCACCGCCACAAATTTATTAGGGCCTATATAGTATTGTCATCTTCTAGTACCTATTACAAATATCGTGGAAAGTCACAACGTATCGGAAGCATCATACCTCCCTGTTTTACGCAAAATCTCAGTTTTGAGAGAATGTAGACTAACATACCAAGTTTTTCCACTATATCAGCGACACAGTTACGAGTATTTAGTATTGTCATCTACTATATGGATATGGAGAAGGATGGAACATATGAAGTGGACAGACAGAATAAGAAACATACTGTGTTGGAAAGAGTGGATGAAGAAAGAATGATGCTGAAACTGATCAGAAAGAGGAAAAGAAATTGGCTGGGTTACAGGTTGAGAAGAAACTGCCATTCTGAAGGAATGGTGAACTGGAGAAGAGTTTGGGGGAGAAGAGAGATCATATGATAGATGAGATTAAAACATAATGGATCATGTGAGGAGACAAAGATGAAGGCAGTAAATAGAAAATACTAGAGAATTCTGGGTTTGCAGTGAAAGACCTGCCCTTGGGCAGGAGACTATGAATCAATGAATCTCCTCTACTGGTACCTATTGCAAATACCATGGAGTATCACGACACATAGTGTGCAATTTTCCGAATCTAAGTGGAAAAAAATCAAATTTCGACTTGTTTAGTTAGGCATATATGAATATTAATTTATGTTCTTTAACATTTAGAATGTTTTGTCAGCAGCAAGTTATTTTCGGAAGGATATGAACAATGAGTTTGTTCTAACACTTCTTCAGTCGTAGACAGAGAGGCTTACTATGTAGGCCTAGGTGAAAAGGTGGAAATAATTTGTGTTGCGAGACTTGAAATCTGCTCAAATAGGTTCGTTTTTACTAATTTAACTTCAGTTTCAAGTTTGTATAGTATTTTTCTTCTTACAATACGGTTTAAATATTACAATAGATTTTTTTTTTTAAGTTCTCCAAATATAATGTGAGTTTTTGTATAGTCGGTCACGTCCGGTTACAACAGTTCTTTTACCATTTAATACTGCATCATTTAGAGTGTTGAATCCTTGTTTTAAAATTTGCGCGTTCTTGAGCATTTATCAGTAATTAATTTTTTTTTCATTAGTGAGTTTCACGGTAACGAGGAGGCAACTGTTCCACGTTTGGCTTACAGCAAAGAAAAATCATGGAATGAGAAAGTTTTTATTCACTGTTTGAATGTTTTAAGCCTGCAAAACTATTCACATGACATCTAACATCAGGTTAAAAATACATTGGGCACATTTTTATCTAACCTTAAGGAATCCACCGTGGATCAGATCGCAAATCTAGTAGCTGAACAAACTTAATAACCTCTGTGGATTCTAACGGATTGTATAGGTGTTACATGTTGTACATCTTTTTTGTGTACAAACTTTGATTATGTTTTCACAAGAAAAACTATCCTTTTATAGTGGTGCATTTAGACAAAATTAATAACTTACCTCTTATCCAACACGTTTTTATGGAACTTTGTACAAAAGTTACAGGAAGTATATATATTTTTGTCTACAAAGTCTGATTATGTTTCTATAATGGGAACTTCCCTTTTACAAAGGCGCATTTAGACAAAAAGAAAAAGGAAAACAAAAATAAAAGGGGGGGAAGTTACTTTAAGTGACCGTGCATCATTTAATTTAGAGTTCTCCTTGTTAATATTATTATTATTATTATTATTATTATTATTATTATTATTATTATTATTATTATTATTATTATTATTATTATATTGTTTATTATTTTTAGTATTAATTATTATTAGTAGTATTATTAATGTATTATTAATTGTCATTATTGAGTGTAATTAGTTACCACTGCCACCGGGTATTTACCCATTTACAGTGTGAAGGAATACATATATACATTAGCTACAGCTTGTCCAAGTCAAGTCTGCGAGTGGGGATATCCAACGTGTGCACATCGTTTAAAATACACTACGGAGCGCACGCATTTTTTGTCCTTGTCTTCAGATAAAGGCAACAGTTACGCTGTCTCCCAGCCTCCCCCCTCATGCAACTTTCTCTCCTACGCCCACGCTTGCCAATCAGAACGCCAAACCTCACTGTCAAGCAGAAGTAGAAGTACAGTCTATTTCAAAGCGTCTTAAATTGTTACCGCTCTATGAACTGAAGCGCAGTAGGAAAACTTTGCTGTCATATGAGACTGTACTGGTCTCCTCTCGTTACCGCCACCTTTCACTACAGAACTGCCTCCAACTTCCCCTCTCGGCTCGCAGACTTAACTTGGTCGAGCTGTATATCAAAATTAATAACTTCTGTCCTATACAGAGTGCTTCCGAGGTGGTGTTACAAACTTTCAGGGATGACGGCGAAGGGCACATGTATCAATTTGAGATAAGGAACCCTGGTCCGGAAATAACCGAGTCGAAAGTTACAAGCAAAAATAGTTCTGTGGTAATGAACTAATTTTATTCCTCTGTGTACCTTATTTATGTGTATTTATCTGTACATCGTACACATACTGTATTCATATGACGTTATTTACGTTGTCTACTTACAGTATTCCATTCAGTGCGCTGTCTGAGGGATGGGGACAGGAAACTACACTAAAGCAATGCAGATAACGTAATGTGTAACGGACATGGTTGGTCCTGATATGCACGTCAGTAGACAGCAGTAATGTGTACAAGTTGCAGTGTCCAGTCGATCAGTCCTAGTGAAATGGAGTACACGAGAGCGGAATAAGTAGACCTGATTTTCGAATACGGATGAGCCAATGGGAACAGTAGACAAGCTCACAGATTGTATCGGGACAAGTATCCACGTAGGAGACATCCGGTCCATACCATCTTTCCACGACTGTTCCAAAGGTTAAGGGAAAGAGGGGACGTGGTGCGAAATTACAATTCCATTTCCACACAACTATTTTTGCTTATAACTTCGACTCAGTCATTTCCGGACCATGGTTCCTTATCTCATATTGGTACATGTGCCCTTCGCCATCATCCCTGAAAGTTTTAACAACACTTCGGAAACACACTGTATAATATATTTTTATGAAACTTTGTACAAGAATTACAGGTAACATACAGATGAAATCAGAGTTTGTACTAAATAATATATGCTACCTATAACTACTAAACAGAATTTCATAAAAATCCTTTAGAATGGAGAGAAGTTATGAATTTTGTCTGAAACCACTCTGTATAAACGCGTAGTTACTCTTACACAAACGTAATCAGAGTTCGTACACAAAAAAATACGTGTTACGTATAAGGTCTGCACTAAGTTCATAACAATCCGTTAGAATGCAGAGAAGTTATTAATTTTGTCCAGCTAGATTTGCGTTATTGCACACTGTGCGACGTATCGGAAGCATCATATCTCCCTGTTTCGAGAAAATGTAACATGCCACGTTGTTCCAGCCATCCATTCAATTATTGATTCTCTTGATTATCGCTATCATCCTTCCTTTATTTACTCATATTAGTTGCATATCGTCATCTCCTTGGGCCATTTTAAGCAGTGTACGGAAGAAGACTATGTTTGCTGCAGAGTCTGGCAGTTGGTTTGACTACTGGGACGTTCTATTAAGTGATCTGTCTGAAAAACTACAGCGCGTCTGTAATGATTGCGTTCGGTTTTTTATTTCGTTAGTTAAGCAAACCACATTTTTTTACTTCTGAGAAAAAAGCGTTTGAAAGTTCTTGACAAAACTGAATTCTCAAAATATTATTTTTAGTAAATTTTTTCTCTTTATGTGTATTTAATCTTTGAATTTTAAGTTTATACACTGTACATTGTGTACATTACATACAGGATGAGTCAGAGGAAGCCCTACATGGTTTGAGGGTTGATAATATTGGTGATTTTGAAGAAGAAAGCTTATATGAATATATATCCTCTTCTTAACGGTTTCGGAGAAAACTAATGGAAACAATGAGGAACGGGGAAAGTGTAGGTGGTAGTAAATTAAAACATTGTTACCTTATACTCTGTTTAATTGTGTCAACTTCAATGCACTTTGCAGCTATTTTAGACAGTTGCTTTGTTGCTTATCTGAGCTGATTCGGACATTCCTTTACTAGAGCACAAGCATGTAAAATGCGAGCGAGAAATTTCTCCCTTGTTTCCACTTTGCGCTTGTAGACTTCGATCTTAAGCCAACCCCACACACAGTAATCCAATGGAGTAAGCTCGGGTGATCTCGATGGCCAAGAAAAGACTCCACCGCGACCAATCCAAGGCCCATTGCGCATTGAAATGGTCAATAAAGACAATACTACAACCTAATGCAGCTTTAATTGTATCTGCATGTGAGTTCTGATGAAGGACACGAGGCAAACGCCCGTGATTTTCAAACAGCTGTATGTCGGATATTATTAGGAACAGGGCATATGTTCATATAAACTTTTTTTTTGTCCACACCTGTGGAGTAACGGTTAGCGCGTCAGAAACCCATTTCTTCAATAAATCTTTTCTGTTATTTTTCTCTTTCGGCATGTTGGCGGTTAAATTTGTAAGCAGAGCGATCCTGTACTAGTTCTTCGCTTGATTGCATAGTAAAACTTGTTCAAATGAAAATTTACACTCCACGAGACTTCATTGTCGCAGGCGTTTCAATGCATTCAGTTGTGTTCTATGTAGTGTTGCCATATTTAGCGATAAGTCGCGAAATCTAGGGAATTTTGAATCAGTCTCGGCGACAAAATTTGTAAAATACGATTAGCGACTTTTCTGCTGATTTTTATATTCTTACACTTTTTTCTTTCTTCTAAGTTAAAACATTCAACTGAAGTCATGCACTTCACTGAGTCGTCTAATGATATATGTGAAAGCCCTGATCTCATATATTTGTGATCAGAAGTGAAAGATGCTGAGTCAGTGATTCTCACGGGTTAGGTCTCTCTCACAATGCTACTGCTTCAACATCCATACACGGTGGCAACTTTGATTGCCATGTGACGAGTCGTGACCTCCAAGTAATTCTTGGTTCTTCTCTCAACGCGGAGATTTTCCACTCCGAACCGACCCGGGGCAATTGAGTTTTGGAATTTTGTTTCGACAGTTCGTTTGAAGCAAATGAGACTGTAGTTTTTGCTGGTTTTAATATATTTTAATATATAAGATTTAAAAAGTGTTAGATTTCACAAAAAAAAGTGGTCAAATGCTTGGGTGAAAATTTCCACACTTACAATTTGCCAGAAAGTGAGGTGTCAATGATTGGATCAAGTGCAGTGTATTCACAATCAGCTGTTCCCACACTTTCCACCTCAACATCACAGCCGTCAACAATACAACCAGACTCCGCAGAAGAGGGTGACGACGAGGAAATTAGATTTTTCTCCGCATATGTATGTTTTTCTTATTTTTATTTAGTGGTATTTATTATTAATTTTTAGCGACATTTCTGGGGACTTTTTAACTAACTTTTGAGAGATTTAGCTACTTTTTGTTGAAAAGTTAGCGAGATTGTAGGGCGATATGTTGGCAACAGTGTTTCTATGAAATCAGAGTGCACTAGCAGCATTATCTTTGCAGCAGTACCAACCCCCATCTGATGCCTAAACTGATCCTATTAGACTGCTTTAACAGATTATCCACCTACAAACACACATATAAAACCCCGGTTTTCCCAAATTACCTAATGGACTCCTATCACCCAACCATAGACTTCCCATTGACACCACCACTTTCCAGAAGAAGACCATAAACATACAATCCCAATGGCTGGAATATGTCGACTCCCTCCAACAACAACACCCCAACTACAATCTACAGGTAATATTCACGGACGGATCCCGGAAGGAGACTGGAGTGGGAGCAGGATTCAACCACTGGAATACAGATACCCATAGAACATGGCGACTACATCCATAGACATCAATATACACTTCAGAAACAATAGCCCTTTATATGGCTTTAAAAGAGATCAAGACACTAGGTGACCTTCCGACAGCAATATTCATCGACAGCCTGAGTGTCATCCAAGCCACCCAAAAGACATACAATACCCCACAACAAATCTACGAAATCGTGGTGAAAGGCATGCTAAGGCGCATATGGACTACAAATAAGAATATCTCCATTGTATGGGTCCCAAGCCATACAGGGCTCACCGGAAACGAAAAAATCGATACCTTCGTTAAGATGGCAGTAGATCAGGGAATGATTACCGCAAGTTTTCTTACGCCTCCAGAGGATATAACCCAAAACGAACGTCACGCCAACAGAACAGAAGACCCAGACAACGATACCAAAAAAAAAAAAAAAACACATTTCTACGACAGACTACAATTTCTCCAAAGAAAGCGACCTCCAACTACTTCAGAATGATATGCGCAGACACCCACCTACTTATTCAAAATTCGTCAACATGACAACAACCAGTGTCAGTGTGGACAAGCAGGAACACTGAATCACTGCCTATTTGGATGCTCAATCACAAAACAAGAATCCGACAAACTCATTGACCTCATAAACAAACACATACCCCCTGGACCAATCCACATAGATAATGTCTCTCCTCACATATGTCGTGCTCTATTTAAGTTTACCACAAAAATAAAAATGAAAATATAAAATATTTACACCAGGAAAACAACGGCCAGAGAAAATAAATAGTTAATACCAATACCACTGGACGCAGGAGCCAATAGAATAGGTTGGCAGTAGCGTCAAAAAATAACCACGAAGTGAAGTGAAGTGAAGTGAAGTGAAGTTCCATGACCTCATCAATACGTGGACTTTATTTGTCGCAGGTGTCTAAACACTTTCATTTCTGGTTCTACTAAATAAGAGTAAAATGTAGTATAAGTCTGAATGACTCTAGGCGACGCGTATTTTTCCCTAGCTCCTGAAAAATTACACCTACACGGCTAGTATGTACACAGAGCAGCAACTAGCTCCATGTTAAAGTGGAAAACGACTCAACTTACACATTAGGAACAAGTATTCGTTATCATCGCAGAGATTTCATGTCTTCAATAGTAATTAAATAAGTTTTCTGACAAAATTGTTGTATTACTTAGAATTTATTCTTATTTTTATGTATGCATTTATTCACATTGCAATGGGTATATGCCGGTGGTAGTGGTAACTAATTACACTCAATAATGACAATAATAAACTTATTAATTAAAAATACAGTTAATAATATCAATAATTAATACAAATAATTAATACTAACAATAATTTATAATAATAACAATAATAACAATAATAATAATAATAATAATAATAATAATAATAATAGGGAATATCCTAAATTAAATGAAGCACGATCACTTAAAATAACATTTAAAATAAATCTAATTTGTATCTTAAATCTAAGTTCGAACTAAAACCCACGAGTATGATATGTTCATAATCTGCACAAGTACCTTTCCACATTACACTCATTTTGCTGTCAACTCACTCACTGCACTGGAACTACGACACATTTCACTGTTCAAATACTTTGCACTGCCACTATAAACTATAAAGCTTCCCTGACAGGAACACGTTTCTCTGACACAACACACTTCACGGACAACACACTTCACTTATACAACACACTTCACTGACACAACATAATTCTCACTGATATAACACTTCAATAACAAAATATCATTTACATCCTTTACATACTGTGTATAATTACCGTCTATTAATAAAGTCCTTAAGCCTATTTTTAAATACGTTTTTGGTTGTTGGTAAAGCCTTTAGTAAATCTGCAGGTAAAGCATTCCAGTCCCTGATAGTACGATTGAGAAAAGAAAACTTTCCAGTGTCCGTCCTCTGTCTTCTTTCCCTCAATTTATATGAGTGGTCGTTCCTTGAAGAGTAATTTGGCGGCTGCAACCTATTTTGTATTTCTCTCCAGGCAGGCTCACCTCTGTATGTTCTGAACAGTGCGCATAATCGAATTCGCGTTCTCCTGTCCTTGAGTGTGTCCCATTTTAATAGTGAATTTTTGCGACAACACTTGAGAGCCCGTTTTTGAATCTTTTCCCGTGTCTTAATATGTTCTAATCTGTAGGATCTCAACATGCAGCACCATATTCCATTACTGGACGTACTAGTGATTTATATGCAATCTCTTTGGATTTATCAGAGCCTTTTTTTAGTACTAGCCTTTTTTTAGTTACTATTAGTTATTATTTTTATCACAGAGAAAATTTGAAACTAAATAATAAATCGGGAAAAACAAGAAAAGATGTTATTATATGCATTTAAATAGGAAAAATAGAAATATATAAGCATTTATAAGCGGAAACTCTCGAAATATGCATTTGTGCAAAATAAAGTTGGCTTCATTCGAATGTAAAAACCATGATCGGCAAAAATCCACTTACTTTTTCAATATGTCAAACCAATAAAGCATGGAATTGCATGACGTTCCACGTTCTACTGATGACTCTTACAACATAATTTTTCACGTTACTTCTACACAATTCTCCTATAATTAATTATTGTTTATATAATTTTTACTTTCAATCGTATCAAGTAACTTATTCACTGTAATTTTTCATGAATACTACTGCATGCATGATTACTGATTTCACGCATTCTGTTGCATTTTGTATTACTGCATAAAATTTGTTTTATTACTGCACATATTGATTTTAATGCTGTACAAATTGTGTATGCTGCAAAAAAAAAAAAAAAAACTGCCAATTGTGTTCACTCGGGCTGGCTGACAGTTTCAGTTTCCATTCTCTTTCTCTTCTGTATCAGATTTCGCAAGTACATCACAACACGACAATCTATTGTATATTCCTCTCACAGAGAAGCAGCATATTCTATCCGTTCTTGGAATTCATTGCCTATAAATGTTACGGGCTGCCCAACCTTAAACGCTTTCAGGTCCAAATTGAAAAAAAAATATATATATATATATATATATATATATATATATATATATATATATATATATATATATTGCACAGCGTCCTAGGATACATAGGCTTTAATTCATGATTGCAACTAGTTTCTCAATTGATTGTATAATTTAATGTGTCGCCTCATTTAAGTGTTTCAGTTCATTACACTACTCTACTTTCTTGTAAATTATGCAAATTTGCTCTGTTGTTTTTGTCTTACGTATACTGTATAATACCATATTCTTTTGTGACAACATTATTATTATTATTATTATTATTATTATTATTATTATTATTTCTTTTTCGTCCTCTAGTTGAGTAAATCCCGAAAAGACAAACTATATGATTATGTCTAGTGACCACAATATTGTAACAAATGGAAATATAAAAATTGGAGGTTTATCCTTCGAAGAGGTAGAAAAATTCAAATAACTTGGAGCAACAGTAACAAATATAAACGACACTCGAGAGGAAATTAAACGCAGAATAAATATCGGAAATGCGTGTTATTATTCGGTTGACAATATTTTGTCGTCTAGTCTGCTGTCAGAAAATCTTAAAGTTAGAATTTATAAAACAGTTATATTACCGGCTGTTCTGTATGGTTGTGAAACTTGGACTCTCAATTTGAGAGAGGAGCAGAGATTAAGGGTGTTTGAGAATAATGTTCTTAGGACAATATTTGGGGCTAAGAGGGATGAAGTTATAGAAGAATGGAGAAAGTTACAGAACGTAGGACCCATTGTATTCTTCACCTGACATAATTAGGAACATTAAATCTAGTCGTTTCAGATGGGCAGGCCATGTAGCATGTGTGGGCGAATCCAGACATGGATATAGAGTGATAGTTGGGAGGCTGGAGGGAAAATGACCTTTGGGGAGACCGAGACGTAGATGGAAGGATAATATTAAAATGTATTTGAGGGAGGTGGGATATGATAGATTGAATTAATCTTGCACAGGATAGGGACCGATGGCGGGCTTACGTGAGGGAGGCAATGAACTTGCGGGCTCCTTAAAAGCCATTTGTAAATAAGTTATATTACCGGTTCTGTATGGTTGTGAAACTTGGAATCTCACTTTGAGAGACGAACAGAGATGAAGGGTGTTTGAGAATAAGGTTCTTAGGAAAATATTTGGGATTAAGAGGAATGAAGTTACAGAAGAATGGAGAAACTTACACAACGCAGAACTGCACACATTGTATTCCTTACCTGACATAATTAGGAATATTAAATCCAGTCGTTTGATATGGGCAGGGCATGTAGCACGTATGGGCGAATCCAGAAATGCATATAGAGTGTTAGGTGAGAGGCCGGAGGGAAAAGGACCTTTGGGGAGGCTGAGACGTAGATGGGAAGATGACATAAAAATGTATTTGAGGGAGGTGGGATATGATGGTAGAGACTGGATTAATGTTGCTCAGGAAAAGGACCGATGGCGGGCTTGTGTGAGGGTGGCAATGAACCTGCGGGTTCCTTAAAAGCATTTGTAAGTAAGTTTTATTAACGGTTGTTCTGTATGGTTGTGAAACTTGAACTCTCACTTTGAGAGAGGAACAGAGATGAAGGGTGTTTGAGAATTAGTTCTTAGGAAGATATTTGGGGCTAAGAGGAATGAAGTTATAGAAGAATGGAGAAAGTTACACAACGCAGAACTGCACGCATTGCATTCCTCACCTGACATAATTAGGAATATTAGATCCAGACATTTGATATGGGCAGGGCATGTAGCACGTATGGGCGAATTCAGAAATGTATATAGAGTGTTAGGTGAGAGGCCGGAGGGAAAAGGACCTTTGGGGAGGCTGAGACGTAGATGGGAAGATATAAAATGTATTTGAGGGAGGTGGGATATGATGGTAGAGACTGGATTAATGTTGCTCAGGAAAAGGACCGATGGCGGTTATATGTGAGGGTGGCAATGAACCTGCGGGTTCCTTAAAAGCCATTTCTTTGTTGTCGTTTTTAACAATTAACTACTAAATTTAATGAGCTTCACTTCGGATGAATTAACTGTAAACAACATGCCACCATTTGTATCGTTCTGTATGTGTTTATTGTTCTGTATCCAACATTGTATTTCAGTTTCCTGAAATAAGATGCAATCTACTGGGCGTTCATTTCAAAGTGTGTCATGACGTCACTGTTGTGAGTTAGCGATTTGAAGCGAGTTTCAGCTTTTATATGAGAGAAGTTGCCTACTAATAAAGGTGTTCAATCTGAATTTGAGAATGTGTATGGTATACCTTGGACATCGTAGCAATAGATGGCGGTCTGTAAAGTCTGTGTGCTACCATAACCTCTTTCGAACTGTCTTGCGCGGGCAAGTCGTACGCAGAGTATTTGTTATCATCGGTTGCGTACGGCAACATTCCACAATACAAATCAAATGCTCCGTGTCCTTGTTGACCGTCGAAGTTAATGTCAACAAATACGTAAGTTATCGTCTTAAGCCTCTCCCCATATCCCGACAGTAAGAAAAAAATTCACCTCATTATGTGTTTTCAAACAGTTCACATTCCTGCCACTACAGCCGTTACCGTACGTATCGGTAAGTACTCTTCAGAGTGTACGCCGTACTTGCTAGGCAACTTCTCTGCCACATAGGTAATACGCCTCTGCGGAAGTGTAGGAAGATTGAATTCTCTAGGCTCATCGACTAGCCACATGACGGCATACAGCGAGCCATGACACACTTTGAACTGAACACGCAGTAGTATATGTTTTTATTTCCATATATTAGTGTGATGTATTTGTTGTGTTATTGTGCTTGTGTCATGTTTGTTTCCTGTATTTATCTTTTGCCTTTTTTTAATACTATCTGATATGTTGGGATTTTATACATTTTCTTGTACTACTAGTTTATGACACAAGCTGTACACAGAGACAGAGAGATGACAAGCTGAAAACCAATTCTCTGCTTCAGGGATACTGAAAGCTAGCATTCCCGCGAAAATCTAAATAGACATTTTGCTCCACTGCAGGCACGTCTCTTTAGACTTCCTATAATAATTAGAAAGTGACTACAAATCGTATCATATCGCTGCACGTTCTGCATTCATGTTCAGTGTATATTCATTGCCCTTCGTTAATTTTCGCATCTGATCTCAAACTTCTTTTTATTTCCTCCGCATTAGCTACTTGAACGAGGGTATGGAAGGTATTAGTGCAGTCCCGGGAGGAAAATTCAATTCCCGGGTACTTTTCTCGCCCTTTCCCCACACACACACATTCACACACGGTCTTCATCAGCTTACTAGACGCTTTCATTAACTTCCCCTGAGCGAGAGATGATATATGTTGTTGGACCCCCGCATGTCCTCCGGGGTTAACGGCCCATTTCCTTCACGGGATTCTACAGAGCTCTCTCTAGCAAGACAATTTCTTGAAAGAAGGACATGAAAATTGCGCAACGTTTCATTCATCTGAGGATGCGAGTGTAGCGAACTAAATGGCCCGGGATTAGCAGAACCCTTTCCACCGATGACAGCGAATCTACTCCCCGCTTTCCACGGCTCACGGTTTATACATACAATGGCCTGAATTCAATTTAGGATGGAAATTCATATGGGCCTACACTGTCACGTATAAAGAAAATTGATGTAAAGACTTTCTTGTTATAAGAAAGGAAAGTTTGATTCTAAGGACTCAAGTATTTGCTAATGGTGCTCCTGATGCAGAAATTCCTTTTACATAATTCTAAATACACAATACACAATTACAATGCCAGTATTCTAGAAATGTAACACAATGAGTACTTACTTACTGGCTTTTAAGAAACCCGGAGGTTCATTGCCGCCTCACATAAGCCCGCCATTGGTCCCTATCCTGAGCAAGATTAATCCAGTCTCTACCATCATATCCCACCTCCCTCAAATCCATTTTAATAGTATCTCCCATCTACGTCTCGGCCTCCCCAAAGGTCTCTTTCCTCCGGCCTCCCAACTAACACTCTATATGCATTTCTGGATTCGCCCATACGTGCCCATCTCAAACGTCTGGATTTAATGTTCCTAAATATATCAGGTGAAGAATACAATGCATGCAGTTCTGTATTGTGTAACTTTCTCCATTCTCCTGTAACTTCATCCATCTTAGCCCAAAATATTTTCCTAAGCACTTTATTCTCAAATACCCTTAACCTATATTCCTTTCTCAAAGTGAGAGTCCAAGTTTCACAACTATAAAGAACAACCGGTAATATAACTGTTTTATAAATTCTAACTTTTAAGATATTTTGACTGCAGGCTGGATGATAAAAGCTCCTCAACCGAATAATAACAGGCATTTCCCCTATTTGTTCTGTGTTTAATTTCCTCCCGAGTATCATTTATATTAGCTACTGTTGCTCCCAGGTATTTGAATTTTTCCACCTCTTCAAAGGATAAATTTCCAATTTTAATATTTCCATTTCGTACAATATTCTCGTCTTTTCGGGATTTACTTCCAAACCTATTGCTTTACTTGCTTCAAGTAAAATTCCCGTATTTTCCCTTATCGTTTATGGATTTTCTCCTAACATTTATTCACGTCATCCGCATAGACAAGTAGCTGAAGTAACCCGTTCAATTCCAAAGCCTCTCTGTTATCCTGGACTTTCCTAATGGCATACTCTAGAGCAAAGTTAAAAATTAAAGGTGATAGTGCATCTCCTTGCTTTAGCCCACAGTGAATTGGTAACGCATCTGACAGAAACTGACCTATACGGACTCTGCTGTACGTTTCACTGAGACACATTTTAATTAATCGAACGAGTTTCTTGGGGATACCAAATTCAATAAGAATATGATATAAAACTTTTCTCTTAACCGAGTCATATGTCTTTTTGAAACCTATGAATAACTGATGCACTGTACCCTTGTAGTCCCATTTTTTCTCCATTATCTGTCGAATACAAAATAATCTGATGAATAGTCGATCTATTACGCCTAAAAAGCACAATGAGTACTACAACATATCCTAACACCTGCGATGGTTGATTAATCAGATCTCCGATCTGTAATGTAGACGGCCTCTGTTCAATGTCGATGGTAACCATAACAGATAGTTCTGTAGGATCAAAAAATTAATCTTTACGTTGATCATTCGATCAACATTCTGGAGTCCCGGCCATCAAGTCACTCAAATGAGTGTGCTCCTTGTGTTCACTTAATACTCAGTCTGATCGGTTTGGGTATGGATAAAATTAATTTATTTTTAAAAAGCTATTATGATAGTAGGAAAAATTTCCTGCTGATATTATGATTAAAAAATAGGAATTTTTATATGACAATCAACAATGGATAATGTGAAAGGACAAATGGAAATCGTAGATGACTAAACTGGCTAATGGAAATCAGCAGTGGGTACAATGTGTTTTTTGGTATGCTAAATTTGAGACTGTTAAAAGAGTTCAAAGGGAATTTCGACGTGAGTATGGTGTGCGTAATGTACCTAAATACGATTGCATAATGCTGTGGTATCGAACATTTGTAGAAACAGGTTCTGTGTTTAAAAAGAATAAACTTGCAGGAGGACGCAGGCGAAACCCAGTACGAGAAGCAGCTATCTTTTGGTTTGGCCCCCAACCTCCCCAGATCTAACCCCTCCTGACTTCTTGGTGTAGGGCAGTGATGTCAAAGCAAGCGCATTTTTCTGACCTTGACATCGTGCGCGGGCAGCAAGCGCTAAGTATGGAAAGAGGAAGGGTTGTGTTATATGAATAAGCAACCTGTTGGATTAAGAAAACAGTGGTGCACAAACTTCAAACGGAACGTGAAATTTTATGTCATTTTTATATGGCTACTTTCTGTTTAATATTATCTATATTGTCTGTAAAACAAAAGTACTAACACTAATTTCTTAATATTGTACTTGTGTTTTAAATCTTAATAACATAATAAAGAGTTAAGAAGGAATATTCACTTAAATTCCATAGTAGTATAATATTATACTGTATTAAGTGGATGGAACACATCATTCATAAAGAAAGTGATATTCCAAAGAAAGAGATTGAGTATGACATGATAAGTTGGAATTTATGTTGATGGTATCTTTAGCCTTACAAAAGTAATCAAAAAACTAATCAAAACAATATTACAGTACAAAGCAAAGTTACCTAGGTACTGTATCTGTTTTAAGTGTAACTAATATTACATAACAAAACTCTTACCCCATTATGCTTTTATGGTGATATTTGTGAGCAACTTCCTATCATCAGAATATTAAATTATTTTGTCGAAATCTGCTGAAGCTATAGAGCTGACATTTTAACAACACATGGGCACGTATCTTTTGCTTATAATATAACAGTAGTTGCTTTGTTAATTCATTTCCTTACAAACAATTTCTATGCAAATATTTTCAAAATTTTCAATACACTATACTCAGTAATATGTATATACGGTATATTAGATTTACGAAAACATTCTGTAAGGCTACTAAATAAATAGGCCTATACCTGAAAATTTCACTTTTCTATACGAAAAGTTGAGAAAATATTTATTTTGAATAAAAAATCAAACTTGTGAAAAATGAGCATTAAAATTAAAACTTACATTCTTATAATGCACTTATACCTCTCAGGAAAATCTAAAAATTAACATGGATACAGTTTTAATAAGTTCTCTTCCCTTTATCTATTGAATCAGTGCTGGCCATCCCTGAATATAGCTCGACCAAGCGGCATATACCACCTCTTTCGTCTGTCTCTTTCCTTTCCGCTGTAAAGCGCTCAGGCTCTCCTGGGCTCTAAAGCGCGCGCTTTCTCCTGTGGGCATCAATTTACATGCCTGGTGTAGGGTTTTGTTAAAGATTATTGTATTCACAGAATCCCAGGAACATTGATGATCTGAGAGTAAAACTTACTCAAGCTTTTCAACAAATCATACTTCTTATGTTACAACGGACATTTAGCTGAATTGCATCACCGTTATGAGTTGTGCAGGGTCATGTTGAGCTCTGAGGAATCTCCCATCTTTCAGTGTTATAGCCTATTCACAAAGTTTCAACAAATAAAGTTCAGTATTAAATGTATTACGGTGTTTTTACTTTATCCATACCCAAACGGGTCACTCTGTATATGTCAGTATATATGTCGAATATGGAGTAAGCCCACTAAAGCCACGTTTCAATATTGCAACTGCGCAGGAATAATGAGAGGCAAACAACAGTTGCCAGTTAAAACTGCAGATCCTCTTGCGCACATCTCGTTTCTATTTGCGCACATATTCATTTTGGATAAGCAAATATCACGAAGCACTGGATTGATTGATTGATTGATTAATTAATCTTGCAGAGGATAGGGACCTATGGCGGGCTTATGTGAGGGCGGCAATGAACCGCCGGGTTCCTCAAAAGCCAATGAGTAAGTAAATAAATAAGTAATATCACAAAGGAAGCGATGAAACCAGAATCATGATTGAAGAAGAGAGCTGGCCGAAATATCACTTTTTTTTTTTAATTACGCGGATGTCAAGATCAGATTTTGAAATTAAATTGCAATTGATTGGATCAGGAAGAATTTTTTTTTTCGTGAAGCATTTTCAGCAATTACCACATTGGCCATGTGTGTAAGGTATTCAGCCACTGGTGACAGCGTTCCAAATTTAAGATTTACCTTCAAATTGTCAGGTCCTACTATTTCACGCTTACTTACTTACTTACTTACTTGCTTACTTACTACCTATTAAGGAACCCGGAGGTTCTTTGCCGCCCTCACATAAGCCCGCCATTGGTCCCTATCCTGAGCAAAATTAATCCATTCTCTATCATCATATCCCACCTCCCTCAAATTCATTTTAATATTATCTTCCCATCTACGTCTCGGCCTCCCTAAAGGTCTTTTTCCCTCCGGCCTCCCAACTAACACTCTATATGCATTTCTGGATTCGCCCATACGTGCTACATACCCTGCCCATCTCAAACGTCTGGATTTAATGTTCCTAATTATGTCAGGTGAAGAATACAATGCGTGCAGTTCTGTGTTGTGTAACTTTCTCCTTTCTCCTGTAACTTCATCCCTCTTAGCCCCAAATATTTTCCTAAGAATCTTATTCTCAAACACCCGTAGTCTCTGTTCCTCTCTCAAAGTGAGAGTCCAAGTTTCATAACCATACAGAACAACCGGTAATATAACTGTTTTATAAATTCTGACTTTCAGATTTTTCGACAGCAGACTGGATGATGAAAGTTTCTCAACCGAATAATAACAGGCATTTCCCATATTTATTCTGTGTTTAATTTCCTCCCGAGTATCATTTATATTTGTTACTGTTGCTCCCAGATATTTGAATTTCTCCGCCTCTTCCAATTTTTATATTTCCATTTCGTACAATATTCTGGTCACGAGACATAATCATATACTTTGTCTTTTCGGGATTTACTTCCAAACCTATCTCTTTACTTGCTTCCAGTAAAATTCCCGTGTTTTCCCCAATCGTTTGTGGATTTTCTCCTAACATATTCACGTCATCCACATAGACAAGCAGCTGATGTAACCCGTTCAATTCCAAACCCTCTCTGTTTTCCTGGACTTTCCTAATGGCATACTCTAGAGACTATTTCACCCTATAAAAGAAATTTTCCCGACGATTGGGAAGACTCTCTAAACTCAAGTAAAAATAAGATTTTTTAATTATTATTATGTTACTAAATTAATTTATTGTGAAATATACCAATAAACAAAAATAAATAAGACATTAGAATAAAAGTTTTTTTTTTGCAATCAAGCTCTTTTTTTTCAGAAGGAGTCCAATAATTATCTGGTTAAAATTATTTATGATTAATTGGATGACCGGGACAGAGTATAATACGTAACTTTAGAACTTTAGAGACAGGAGGGCAAATAAACCATTACTTACTTACAAATGGCTTTTAAGGAACCTGGAGGTTCATTGCCGCCCTCACATAAGCCCGCCATCGATCTCTATCCTGTGCAAGATTAATCCGGTCTCTATCATCATATCCTACCTTCCTCAAATCCATTTTAATATCCTCCCATCTACGTCTCGGCTTCCCCAAAAATCTTTTTTCCTCTATATGCATTTCTAGATTCACCCATACGTGCTACATGCCCTGCCCATCTCAAACGTCTGGATTTAATGTTCCTAATTATGTCAGATGAAGAAAAAATGCGTGCAGTTCTGCATTGTGTTACTTTCTCCATTCTCCTGTAACTTCAGCCCTCTTAGCACCAAATAATTTCCTAAGAACCTTATTCTCAAACACCCTTAATCTCTGTTCCTCTCTCGAAGTGAGAGTCCAAATTTCACAACCATACAGTACAACCTGTAACATAACTATATTTTTAATTCTAACTTTCAGCTTTTTTGAAAGCAGACTGGATGACAAAAGCTTCTCAAGCTAATAATTTATGACATTTCCCATATTTATTCTGTGTTTAATTTGCTATCGAGTGTCATTTATATTTGTTACTCTTGCTCCAAGATGCTTGAATTTTTTCACGTTTTCGAAGGATACATTTTCAGTTTTTATATTTCAATTTCGTAGAATGTTCTGGTCACAAGACTCAATCTTATACATTGTCTTTTCGAGATTTACTTCCAAACCTATTTCTGTACTTCCTTCAAATGAAATTAAAAATGAATGAATGAATGAATGAATGAATGGATGAATGAATGGAAGAATGAATAAGTAATTGAATGAATAACTGAGTCAATAAATAAATAAACAAATAAATAAATGACTAAATAAACAAGCGAATGAATAAGTGAATAAATAAGTGAATAATTAAGCGATTAAATAAATGAATAAGAACAAATAAATACATGAGGGAATATATATATATATATATATATATATATATATATATATATATTTAATATGACGTATATATGAAAAAATAAATACGTGAATAAATAAATAATTAAGTGAATAACTAAATAAATACTAAATAAGTAAATAAATTAACAATCAGACAGGTGTAAACTAACAGACAGGCAGATCATTTGAAACACGTTACAGAGAACACATCACAGCCATAATCAAATAAGAAAATACTTCCACATACGCAGAATACATCACAAATGCCAACCATACCTACGGCAACATAAACATAGACATGGAAATTCTACATCTCCAACCGAAAAACCAGACAGAAACTGAACACAGTAGAACAATATGAAATATACAGACACACAAAAACACACCCGCATCAAATCCTTAACACATAACTCAATTTCAGAACACACACACTTTTTAACTCCACAGTACACTATACAAACATACCCCCACAGGAAACGCAATCAGAAAGCTCAAAGACAATCCAGTTCTGAGGATAACTCACAGGCTGAAACTAGTCATGGTAACTTGGTTATTTAACACGTGGAGGCATATATATATTTTCTTCGCTCCTGCGTGAAAGTGGCGTTTGAAACTTTTAATTTTATAGTTGACTGCTTTTGTAAATCCGAACTCATACATTTCTGCTAAAAATTGATGGGCATCCCCCCCCCCTTTTCTGGCGGTCCTTATAATTCGGTTGTGAGGCTCGCCAAACACCAGGATAATTCCTGTATTCTTCAGTAAACTCTACGCTTTTCCCATTAGACCAGTTCATCACAGCCTCACATACAGATAACCTATGAAAAAATACTCGACAAACCTGTCGAATGCACCGAACCTATACAAATGTTTGGAATGAAAACAGCAGCTCCTATGGAAGATCTGAAATCAGCCGATGAAGAAGCAGATAGTTGCCAATGTCTCGCGGTCCCAGAGCGGGAGACTCGCGCATACTTGTCCAAGGATTGGGCGCACACAGTTTATTCCTGCATCTCGCCTTGCGCATATCTGTCTGACTGGCAACTGTTGTTTGCCTCTCATTATTCCTGCGCAGTTGCAATAGTGGAAACACGGCTTTAGGGATATTAACAAAGGAGAAGGATTTGTTCCGGTGCTGTGGATTGAGCCTCGGCGTAGATCAGTGGTTAGACCTCCCAGTGCGTAGAACAGGGGACCCGATTTCGATCCCCGACGCCGGAGCGAATTTTTCTCCATTAATAACGAAATAATTGTTTTACTTGGCGTAAATGAAGGTACAACATTATTATTATTATTATTATTATTATTATTATTATTATTATTATTATTATCATTATTATCATTATCATCATCATCATTATTATTATTGCGAGTATTTAATTAATATTCGCATTATTTGAGTATAATGTCATCAGTTCATAGCAACTCCAAATATATTGTATGAGAGCAGAAGCTGCGCAGCATCCTTCGAGCTGATCTGGTGGCTGTGTCGTGCCTGGGAGGTGCTTAGCGTCGAAGGTAAAAGAGAGAGAGTGAGTGGAACCGACGTCAGATCGTCTGCTAACTTGCGATCTCGTTGTAAACCAATTTTCTGCAGTTGATTTAAGCGCGATCCAAAGCAAGTAGGACGCTGCCTGCTCGCAGGGTTTGAACGGATGTTTTGGCGAGGGGGTGGGAACTCTTGTTTGTGTTCCAGACTCTGAGAAGCAGAAAACTGGATATTCGAGATGTTTGCACTTCGACTGTGCTCTTCCAATACATTATGTTGTCAAATATTGAGGTATACTTTATGCCGGAGACTTTGTAAGACTCAGATGATATTTCAACAGAAATCCAACGTTCCGGGTTCAATTTTCTTCAGGGAAAGTGAGAATTTTGTCATAAATCGTCGTAAACTAGGAATGAATAACATTTTATCGGGCTGAATTATTTAAGGGGAGAAGATGGTATTTTTTGATGAAAAATTAGTAAATTAAAAAAAAAATCTTTAAAATACTCTGTGATATGTGTGGAATTCATAGCATAACATTTTGTGGGTATTTGTGCCCTTATCAGACGTTGAGTCGCCATTTTTGAACTTCTTGCGTTATGGATTTTTAAATCACTCGCCCACTTTTACTGTTGTTTCCGGTAAATTAAATTTTCAAAAAAATTTTTTTTTTCTTTAAAATACCCTTTTATATGTGTTGCATAACATTTTGTGGGTATTTGTGCCCTTATCTGATGTTGAGACGTCATTTTTAAACTTCCTGCGCTATGGATTTTTAAATCACACGCCCGCTTTTATCGGTTTCCAGTAACTTAATTTTTTTTGCTACATTGCCAGACAAAAATGGATATCATTTCTGAAATATTAAATATACATGCATGAAATTTAGAACACACATTCTTTAGACTATTAGGAAACTTTTCTCTGTAACAGAATTTTGTTAATTGATTTCATTTAAAAAATTCGTCCGTTTGTTTGCAAGAAAGGAAATCAGAAAATTGTCATTAAATTTTAATTGTTTATTTTACAAACGTACGGACTAATATTGAAATTCTGTTACAAACAGTTTGTAGAACATGCTTTTGCAAATACATTGCAAAAAACTGTTTGAATATATATTTAAAAACAATTTAGATATATCGGTTTTAGTACAAACCTGCATTGGGTACATTTTTTTTTCAAATTTGGGCCCCCAAATAATTTTTTTATATTTTTATTTGGTTGAGCTGCCACAGCTATGATCTCTCTACATACAAAAAATTAATATTTTACACCAAATAGGAAACAAGTTTTAAATTATAACATCCTCTCCCCTTAACACAAGGGTTATCAGCACAGCGTACACTCAGGCTCAGAGTAACAAAACGATTTTTTAGGAAAACCTGAACAATAGGGATATCTTATGCGAAGTTTTACCGTTAGATGAGAGAAACGTTCCATGCGGCACAACATGTTGTAGGGCTATATTTTGTCATATGTTACAGTTGATTACGTTTTCCCGCTTGTTGGTTTGTAATTTATAATTATTTTGTATAACCTAGTAATATAATTTAACATAATTCAGTATTTTCTTATCTCATAATTTAATTTACAATATATTATAGCGTAAACTTGTATGATACTGAGCAATTCCCCTTAAGACATGGGTGGGGAAATCTGCAGTATGTAGAATATAGATACCAGTAAATTGAATATTCATGAACCTAAACAAGAACTTTGAGAACAAGGTGCAGGAACAAAAAAGTAAATAAATGAAAAAAATAGGAACTTTGTCGAAGGTGAATATTACCTCTTTAATCATTAGTATTGTAAGTACCGTACGCTAAAACAGGATTTGCAGCCACCAATGTGTTTTTTTAAAGGGAAGGGACTATCGATATTGAATTCCTCGTATTTCTTTCTCTAGTTGCAGAAAGATCAAATGCAATGTTTGATAATATGATATAATATGATCGCAGTAGTATCACGATTATTCCTGTGTTTTGTAGGTTAAGGACATGCAGTTTTGAATACTATGTAGTATGATTTTTGAAAATTTGAAGTAAAAACACGTTTTTAATAATTAGTCTACAGCACATTAAAAACATTATTCACGAAATGGATTTCACTATGGATCGTCCTGGATAATAAACATCCCAGTTAATCGAGAGTCTACTGCAGACGTAAACTTCGGAGACTTCTAGAACTACTGAATGTAATCTGAGCTAACATAGTTTGCTGTCGAGGTTGCAAATGTTTTTATTAATTTTTCTTTTCCCTCTTCCAAAATGAAACTGTAGCCAGCAGTTCCTTACTTGAAATGAGTTAGTTATTTTTGTTTAACAGTTAGCACTTTTGAGGCACAATTTAGTTAAATTTTTCTAAGGTTTAAAGCATATATTCAGAATATTTCCGGACCTGAATGAAGATAAAAGGCTTTCCCTGGTTTTTACAGTATAGGAACACATAAAAAATTTGGCATTTTCAGTTGTTTTTAAGAGTATTTACTGTACTACTACAGTACTAAATCCACAGTGTTTATATACCGGAAAACAAATGCACACGCAAAGCGCATCCCTCAAAGTACACGCGCGCTCTCTGTTGGTGCTAGTTCAGGATATCTCTATTACTGAAAAACATTATTTTACTTTTTTCGTTTATATCCTGTATAATCGTACCGTTGATACAGTTTCGTTAAATGAATTATTAAAACATTCCCTATTAGACGCTGTGACACTAACACTATTCCATGATAACAATAAAGATGTTGCAGTTGTTCTGGATAATAAAATACAGTATAATGAACCTAAGACTTGGGCATTATTATCATTATGATTAAATCTGTAAATCAGTAGTTCCGAAACGTTACAAATATTGAATTCCAAAATGCAATACAAGATTAAAAACTACAATCTGAAATAACGATTACTTTTTTGAGAAAGTGCTTTTTTAGTTCTTGTACTTTCTTGACTAGTTCATTCTTAATTAACGGAGAAAATAAGCATTCGCCATTTATGTTTAACCATATACAGAATGTAAGGAGTATAAGTGCCGACCTTTTCACAGTAGTCGGGGACGGTCTGCAGGATCAAAAAATATACATACAAGATAGAGTCAAAACTTGATAGTTTTCTCAGAAAAAAAAAAATATATTTTTCTTATTTTGTTTGCGTTTTACTGCTTATATCTTTAGTAAAATTACGAAAACAATTACATCAGTAGATATATCTAGCAAAGAGGTAATATTAGTTTAAATAAATATTTGTGTGTTGTATTATGTTTTCGTGAAATTAAATAAAAATGGATGCTTAAATTTGTTAATATTCTGGCGTGAGAGACGTGGCAACGTGTTCAGCAGGCAGTACTCTGCAAAGACGTAAGTACGAGTCAGCTAAGTTCAAGCTCCCTGTCCATAGCTCTACTGCCGAGCTGATGGCTGTTCAGTATAGGGTATTCGATAAACAACTTACAATATCATTCACAGTTTAGGAATATCATATGTTATTAATTTATGGAGAAAGTCGTCGTAATTCAAGTGTGGCAGGAAGGATGTACTGTCAACGTTTTCCTCAAAGAAGGTTACCTAATCGGCTAACTTTTGTAGCAGTTTCTCAAAGATTACTAGAAACTAGAAGTCTCTCACCCCGTTTCGACAATCACACAACCAGAAATTTGTTTAAAAATTTACTGCTTTAAGGAAGCTGGAGAGATTAAAATGTTGCATTAGAAAAATGTTCGTGTGATCTTGTGCAGAAAATTATTATTGTTTATTTTTTAGACCTACAATTAAAAAATGTAGCAATATTGTTATATAAAATATAAATTTACCATAATGTTCTATCAGTGAGATTGAAAGTTTGTATTTGCTGCTCGTTTTATGTAAACAACTGTATTGTCACGGTCCGCTCTTGCATCTATTTTGCACCGGTATGTCTGTACCCGCTTGAGCTGTACTGTGTACTTCTAAACCCCCTCCTCCCCGCTTAAGCTGTGCTGTATACTTCTAAATCCCCTCCTCCTCATCCACCAACGTTGCAAAACATCTATTATTGTAAACTTTAATAATAATACTGAACAACAAGAATTTTGCTCCGACTTAAAACAATGTGTCCCTTATGGCTTGATGTTCGTTGAATCCGAAAATGCATCTTTTTCTTCGTATCACTTAAGGTTTTTAGGATATACTATGATTTCACTTTTCAATAAGCGCTCCCCCAGGAAACCTCTGGCGCGGGTTGGGGATATGAACCAAAACAAAAGCTAATGCATTTTATGAGTTTATGACTTATTTTCGGTTTCTTATGGTTTTTGGCAAGTTATTTAGTACTTCTAATAAATAAACAGGTATTGGTCCCTCTTATTAAGTAAATTTCATAACAGTTCAAAGTGAGGTCTGTGCAATGAACAAACAAGGTGTGGTTTTCAGTATTTAAAGGAAACGTTTACCAGTTTGAGTGAAAGCTAATTAAAAGAGGGCGTTTTCATCGGTCCACAAATTCACAAAGTAATGGCGGACCCTTTGTTTGAGGAAAAACTTTCCGTTACAGAAATAATGGCATGACACGCTTTCAAAGATGTTTGCTCAAATTTCCTTGGAAATTCTAGGGCAGACAACTACATAGTACTTGTTGTGGAAACCATGTTAAGTGCATATGACAAAATGGAGTGTAATATGTCCCTCAAAATATATTTTTACATTCTTATTTGGATTTCTTTCCTCCTAACTTTGGAGCGGTAAGCGACGAGCATGGGGAAAGGTTCATCAAGAAATATCTGAAATGGAAAGGCGAGATAAAGGAAGATCATCATCCAGCATGCTTGCAGACTATTGTTGGCTGCTTATAAAATACAGTCTCGGGTCTAGTTATAAACAGAAATCATCCAGAAAATTATTTCAAATGTAAGTTCAGATTGCGAGATTTTTCTCATTATACACATGAAATATTTTGATTGTTGTTGTGTTTTAAACTATGTAACATCATTTTTGTATTCAGTACACATTTTTCAAGTATTATGAGGCATTTTGAATACCGTAGTGTGTTGTAATTTTATTAGTAGCAGTGAAAAATGAAAAACAAAGTTTTGTCATAAAAATATTCAGTTCATTTTCCCCGGAAAATAGTACGTGATGGGACAAATTGGATTTTAAATTCAGATTCAGGGCACACATATTAGTAATATTCACCTATTTTTATTTCGGAGCAAGACAGAAAGTAAAAGTTTGTTGTTCAATGTAATTAGTTAAATATTGCAATTACAAAAAATTGTTACGAAATATTCTTCCTTGTGACATGAATAATCATCAGTTAAAATAATGGCACTTATACCCCTTACATCCTGTATGTGTCACGTAAACTTTATTGAATTCAGAAGGCTTTTTATTATCCTGTTCTTGGTTTGTCGAAATCGATATGGTTCTCAAGTAAAAGTTTGGGTTTCGCTTACACATTGTCTCCAACAGTAAGATTGTCTACACAATACTAAACTGTACCCATCTATCCTATAGCAGAAAAGCTTCATAGATTGATCCTCTTCTCCAGACGTCTCCCTCTGTATATAACTTGTGTGTTGCAGATACCCTGTCTTGCCTGTCACCTCGAGGTATAAGTTATTGAGGGACGTATTCTATTTCTGTCTCCTCCAAGTTACAAGATGATCGACTTTCCACGCTGCAGACATGGATTGAAATACCCGCGTGTTTAATTGATACTGACGGAACAAATAGGGTCTAAGGCAGGTTTCCGTAGGATCCTCATATTTTTCTTAGTATAATTCCCTAACTCCTTAGTTACCAATAATTTATTTTTATTTTATTATTGATAGTTCACAGAATAGTACATATACATAATAATTAGAACTAACATATATAAAATTTATAATTCTACACATTAAATATACAATTTTTAACACAATTTCTAAACTGAAATAATTAATATAAGTTGTCTTGTCTTGCACTTACGTCTAGTTTTAGTGCAAGACCCAACCACTTTAGTATGTTGTAGCCCTTGGTATTTATTTTCTTGCCTAAGTTGTAAAATAAATTTGTATAATTATTTCTTATTAAATTTATTTATTTATTTATTTATTTATTTATTTATTTAATAATAACATATACATAAAAACGTTACATTAAAATACCCCGAAAGAGCAAAGCTCGTGTTCGGGGACAGTTCCGTTACATAGATACACATACTTTGTAGACAAAATACTTAAGAAAAAAGCTCACATAAAGATTGTAATAAAATTAGTAAATAATAATACTAATAATAACTGAGTGAAAAAAGAGACGATGTTTAGATTGATGGATTAATATTAAATTATTATTAGTAGTATAATTAGTGCAGGTCATGTTGACATAGTAACCAAGATAAAATAGAAAAATACACTTAGGATAGAAATAAACTTGTTTTACAATACATGGTACATAATATATATACAGGGAAGTCTGTCATATAAATTTTTTAATTCTGGATCTGAAAATTTCATTGCTTAAAGTAGTCAATTCTGGATGAAATTTTATTATCGAATTATATAGCCGTGGACCATAATTTGTACTGTGTAGTAAAGCAGCAGATGTGAAATATTTAGGTTCAACTAATTTAAGAATTTCATTTCGTCTCGTATTATGAGCATGTGGCTGAGCTACAAATTTCGTTCTATTTTTATGATAGAATTTCATTAAAGAGTATTCATAAATTTGGTCAATTCTAAAAACATTCAATTCAGAATGGATCAAATTTGTTGGATAATCCAGTCGCCTTTTCAAACAAATTTTGATTATACGTTTTTGCAACATAATTAGAGGAAAAAGAGCAGTTTTTGTAATGCCTCCCCATCCAATTATACCATATTGGATAACAGATTCAACTAGAGCCAAATAAACCAAACGTAATACGTGAGTAGGCAAGTAATGGCGAAGGTTTACAAATTTGTAAATTGTTTTACGTATTCTGTTACATAAAAAGGTGATTTGTCTATCCCATTTCAAGTGCTGATCAACAATAATTCCCAGGTATTTCACATCTACAGATTCTTTCAGGCAAGGGCATTTACAGGTTGTAGAGAGTTTACAAAATGAGTTGTGGATTATTAATTTTAAATGAGAAAGTGATTTCAATTTGTTCAATCCAGAGACTGTTAAAGAAAATGGCACCAAAGTAGTTTTAGTTATATTTAGAGATAGCAAATTTGCATCAAGCCAGTTTTTGATAAAATTTATACCTACATTGGCATGTTTATAAGTGTCCTCCCAAGTTAAACCACTGAAAATCACCACCGTATCATCAGCGTAAGAATAACAGGAGCCATTATGTACTTTCAAATCAATGTTTAATAAATCATTAATATATATTAAAAATAGAATAGGACCTAAAATTGTTCCCTGAGGGACACCTATATCAATATTTACATTTTCACTGATATTATCATCAATTTTGGTTACCTGAGTTCTTTTGTTTAAGTATGATTGAAATAACTTATGCGCAATACCCCTGACTCCTATATCAAATAATTTGTCCAGAAGTAAACGATGGTTCACCGTGTCAAAAGCTTTCCTTAAATCTAAGAAAATCCCTAAACATTTAGAACCGTTATCCAACTCCTGCATAATTTTACCAGTGACTTCAATAATTGCGTCATCCGTAGATAATTTATTTCTGAAGCCATACTGATGTTTGGAGAGAATTTCATTTTTCTCTAAGTAATTTACTAATCTGTTTTTTAAACATTTTTCTAATATCTTTGAGAAGCTAGAGAGCAAGGATATAGGTCTATAGTTATTCAGACTTTTTCTTTCCCCTGACTTATGGACCGGTACAACTACAGCATTTTTCAGAGATTCTGGGAAAACTCCTTGGGTGAGACATAGATTGAATACATAAACAAGCGGTTTTAATATATGTTTAATGATAATCTTTAATGTGTTATTTGTAATTTTGTCGATTCCCGGTGAGACATTATTTTTTAAGGATTTAACAATATTATAAATTTCTTCTTCGGTTACTGGTGATAAAAACATGGAGGAAGATGCGTGCTTATTATGGCCACTGCAATAATTTTTCGTGTTAAATGCCGATTTGTTGATGTTCGATGCAATGCTATGTCCTACTTTTGAGAAATATTTATTAAATTCATTAGCTATGTCTTTTTTGTTTTTAAATATTTCTCCCTCTTCATTTAAAATCTCTGATATGATACTATTTTGGTTCACATTTACGTCTGTGGCTTCATTAATAGTTTGCCAAAATTTCCTAGGATTATTTCGATACTTCTTGTGACTATTTGCATTTGAATATATTTCTAAATACTACCAAAATAGTAAGCATTTCTCTTATCTAATCTTTACTCATTTGTTTCCAGTTATTTTATTAATTCTTTCAATTCTCTATATTTTTAACCAAAAAGAGACAAACCTATCTGCTATTGTAGATTTTTGTTATTATTATACACGAGTTTTTAATAGCAATTTCTTTATTCACTAATAAGAAATTTTCATTTATAAATTTCTTCCTAATTTCTTTTGTAGATTTGACATTCAAGAAAAATATGAATCTCATCCTCTCTTTTTCCATTTAAGGGCAAATACCTTGTGTTAGATTACCTCTATTATTTCTTAATCTCCAAATCCCCAGTCCAAAATCTTTCTTTCATTTTTGTATTATCAATATATTCACTTCGTCCACATACTTTTTGTAATCATTAAAAAATATTAGTGAGCGCATTTCATTAATACTGCTAAAATCATTTTGTATTCTGATGTTTTTACATCCTGATTTTATTAAATTTAAAATTGCTGCGCTGTTGCTAGTAGCCAGGTTATTCCATATTACTTACCAACCAATAATAAATATAAAATTTAAATTGATTAATATGCCTTAAAAATAAATTATCCCTTGTTTTCTGAAAGAATCATGAATTTTAATGTGACTGTTCGTTCAATATTTCTTGAACGCGCTCTTCTATCGGAAAAGTGATGCGTCTTTCATTTGTTACAAAAATGCTCTAATGTTATTCAGAGTCGACCTGGTTAGCGCAATTGGTTTAGCGCTAGCCTTCTATGCCAGAGGTTGCGGGTTCGATCCCGAACCAGGTCGATGGCATTTAAGTGTGCAGTTGCGAGCGTCGTTAAATAAAACATAACATTTTTTTGTTGTTATTCAGTTGAATATGTGCGAGAAAGTAATAGGGATTAGAGTAATTTTGTATCATTTTAGGACAAAAGATTAAAGTCTACAAATATAGCAGACAAAACTCAAAACGAAAATGTCTAAATATAAAATGGCCATACTTGAAAGTTCAGACAAGTATTGGTCCAGAGCAGGCCTGTGCACTAATACCTCAATCGAGTGACCGCAGACTACCCCATAACTTCACAGTCAACCTTCCCCGGTTGAGAAAGTAATATTTTGGTCAGATACGAGTAGACAGGTAAGCATTGCTCAGTGACGGATTGTACAGGGATATCATTTTCTTTTTACTTCAATTTTTATTGTATCTGAGTTTTTGAATGTACTTCACTCCCATCCCTTCTACTAGTAATCTTCCAACCGTTCTCCATACAGAACCAAGCGTATACAGTCAAAGTCGCCCTACGGTCATAGTAAACACAAACAGTACTGAGTTGGTGAGCATAGTAAGGTTCAGATATATGTTCGCGTTTTCCAGTGACGAAAGACCTTTCAATATTGAATCATATTTTCGCACAGGTACTGTCGTCCGTTTGCTTACCTCGCATCCCAGTTTCTCCCACCCGCTTCTGCTCGCCCCTCTGTAAAGGTTAGTGACTGGGTTGTCTTAGCTCTTTTCTAAAAACATTAATTTCTGTTAGGAATTGGACGTCTACGTAATATTATACAACTTTTTAAAATAACTTAAATATATGTGCCTCGTTAAGTAATTAACTGTCACGTGATTTTCCTCCTTTCTACGACCCTGCGACAAAACCACTTGGACGGACAGTAGATAGCATGTCTGAGTGATTTTATCTTTTGGGATTGGGCAGAAGTGAAGATTGAATTTACAGTACGTAAGGTACTCTTTTATAGAGTACGTACAGAATTATTTCAACATGAGTTACAAGTACGAAGGACAAAACTGGTAATTGGTATTAAGTACAATCGTCTATAGTGCAATAATATGCAAAAAAAAAGAACTGAAGCCTGTATCGAAATGAACGGCCACCATTTTCAAAATTGTTTTTAAATATCCATATTGTGATTAATTATTTTTCAATTTAACTTCATTCTCTATATTGTACGCTAATGTGCTGTAGACAGTATAATTTATACTGCATAATGAATACGTCCGAATGGATAGCTCAGTTCGTGAGTAAAAACACTTATTGTTAATACAGTACTGTACTTTGATTAAAGAAAAACCTAATAAAAATAATCAAACTGAAAATCGCGATATTTCATAGTTTACGTAAGTGGATGAACTACTTTTATTTCCTCTTATACCTAGTAAAGTGATTTGTTTGTATTTTACGCCAGTAGTCTATCATCGAACTCCAGTCATGGAAAGGGGGTAGGAAACGGTGTTTTCGGTTCTCAAAGATATAGCCAGGTTAATGTTAGAAATATTAATAAAAATAAAATGATGCCCCTGTATAACTGTATAAGGCAGGTATAATAGCTTTTACTAACTTTCGGCTCTCACTGGTCGCCTGAAATCCACTACAGATGCACAGTGTCTTATTGTACGTATGGCGGTGTGAACGAAAAGGATTTGGCCGAGGGTTTCACCATTCCCTTTCACTTCCCCTTTGTTCCAGGACTGGTGCAGAGAATTTAGTCCACAGATAAAAAGTACAGTAAATAGAAATATCCAAATTTGCAATAGCCAATAAGCAAAAGTGTCCAACAGGCTGGATGATCCGATATAAAAAAATTTTCAACCGACATAAGCACAAATATGTAAAACAATACAATTAGATCTTGTCTTTAATGAGAAAAAATCCAGATAGGAATGTTTCCAAGTTGCCAGGAGTCAGAGAATACATTGTTTTTGTACAACAGCATTATAAACTGACCTTATCGTTAGTGAAAATCGTGCATAATATGCCACATTATTGTACCAGAGCCGTAAATATTACCATGCCAACTAAAACGTCATGACTTCTATTATGACGGTATAACTTGTACCATGAAGTTAACAATATGAAACGACTTGCCATGCTATAATATTTAATTCATCATTGTTGCCTTAGTAACCCCCTTTCTTTATAAACCATCATAACAAATTTGATGTTATTTCTTTATTAATTGTTTTACTAAATATGCTGTCCTGGATCCATCTCAAAGAAAGAAGAACTATTCACTCTCTCACGTTACTTTTCGGTATTCTTCCGAACTCTATAACCCTAGCTACTTAGCTTCTCGTTTTCAACATTTGTCCTCATATCACGAAATAGATACTCGCTCACATCACCATATCACACTCACCATTCCTAAACACAGAACATCTTTCTACTCTTCATCTTTCACCGTCTCAGCAACTCATCTCTGGAACTCTCTACCACATGTCAGAGACTGTCGGAAATTATCCAGTTTCAAAAATTAAGTAAAATTCACTTTTTCAGTTCAGATTTTCTTCATTTATAAGCCCTTTTAGCCACCGGTGTGGCTCAGACGGTTAAGGCGCTTGCCTGCCGGTCTGAAGTTGCGTTCGGGCGCGGGTTCGATCCACGCTTGGGCTGATTACCTGGTTGGGTTTTTTCAGAGGTTTTCACCAACCGTAATGTGAATGCAAGGTAATCTGTGGCGAATCCTCGGCCTCATCTCGCCAAATATCATCTCGCTATCACTAATCTCATCGACGCTAAATAACCTAGTAGTTGATACAGCGTCGTTAAATAACCAACTAAAATAAAATAAGCCCTTTTCTCTGTGATAGTTTTGTAAAAAATACATATATTTCTTTTCCTTCTTTTCCCCCTTTTTTCTCGCTTGATCAACAGATGAATTTATCATCCTACCCTTTTTAATGTGGATTTTATTTAATTTTCGTATTTCTTCTTTTTTATTATGACTGTATTTTATTACATTCCATTTGTTGTATTCTTCCTTACGTTTTCCATATTAACTATTTGAACTGAGTTGCTTTTATTATATTCCAATCTTTAGATCTGTATGTTACTTTCTTTTTTTCTATTATGATATTATTTTCATGTTGTTTAGTGTCGATTTTGTTATGTTGTTATTTTTTTTCTTGCAATATGTTAGTATTTTGTTCTTTAACTTTTTGTTAAATATTCACTGCTTGTATATTTTGTGACCTGGTAGAGTGTAAGGCCTTAACTCTGCCAGTATAAATAAATTATTATTATTATTATTATTATTATTATTATTATTATTATTATTATTATTATGCTGTCGTACAAAAAATAACGTATGAATCACGTTTATAACGTTACACCATTATTGCATTCGTCACAATCAGGAAACTACCCTAAAATTGTCTCATGTCATAAAATATAACAGTATAAACTTGTTTCATAATATACTATTTTTTTGATAATTATGGTAATGCCAACTTCGTTAATAAAGGGTTTGAGTCACCGGCGTAGCTCAGTCGACTAAGGCAGCTTGCTTTCCGATCCAGAGTTGCCCGCGTGCCCGATTACCATTTGGGCTGATTACACTGGTCAACAGTCATTTTGCGCCAGATATAAAAATAACAAATTCTTACTAATTTCGACGTCTTGAATTAAAAAATAACAAGCAAAATCTGCCATCAGTTCGGGTTTTCGAGATGCACAATAGGCCCTATAATTCATTTTCCATGCATTTTATTTTAAAAAATCATCTTATTTCGTGTGTAACTATTTTGTTTTACAAATGTGACAACCTATAATGTGAAAACAATATTAGTATAAGTAGGCGGAAATTATTTTATTGCCCTTTTACGAATCTATTTTGACGGGGTATAAAACTGTACTATAAAACATGCCTTGCGATCTAATTTTGTTTCCTGCATAGATAGTCGACTGAAAATGGCGGCTCCGATGAAACATTTTGGTGAATGTAACATTAGTGAAATAGAATTTTAGTAAGTCAATATCTCTTTTATTATGTTGGAGTACTTTATTTCTTCTAATCCTTGTATACTTTCCTCTCTTTCCCGGTCGGGGCAAGTTACCTGGTTGAGGTTTTTTTCGAGGTTTTCCCTCAACCCAATATGAGCAAATGCTGGATAACTTTCGGTGTTGGACCCCGTACTCATTTCACGGGCATTATCACCTTCATCACATTCAGACGCTAAATTGCCTAAGATGTTGATAAAGCGTCGTAAAATAACCTACTAAAATAAAATAAATTAAAATACTTTCTTCTGTTTTTATCATCCCCCTACCATTTGTTTCTTTGTTCGCTAACATTTCAAACTGCAAATTATTTACGGAACTATAAAACATGCTTTGCGGTCGTCATAGCATAGACATTCAACTGAAAATGGCGGCTCCATTCAAACGTTTTGGTGAAGCTAACATTAGTGAAATAGAATTTAAGTAAATCAAATAATATTTTCTTGTATTAGAGTACTTTATTTCTTCTAATCTTTATATACTTTCTTCTAATCGTGTAATAGTTAATTAAATCCAACTCGAGTTTTGATTTTCTCTAGATCAATCAAAACCTCTAGTGAGATTACAGTACTATCTTGCATTTTTATATATAACTCAGGCTGTTATATGGCATTATTTTTCCAGACTTTTTCGATAATTTATACGAAATTTCATAATTTAGCAAAAAATGTAACAAAATTAAAAGCTTAGGCTTCTATATAATTAGCTGAAATATACAAAATTAATTGTATTGCAAATTTAATTATTAATTGAAATGTTTAGTGACGTTAAGGTACGGAATATCATCTGTTCTGGATTCCTAATGACAGAATGTGGCAACCCTGTTTAGTCTGCTTGTATACGCATACCACAGTCTAGTATATACAGTCACGAAGCTCAATACGTAGTAAATATGCAGCCATAGATGGCTGCTAACCACTAGGATCGCTACTATCGCCTCATTACAGACAGTGCGAAATAGTACCTGCACAGTCTATTGTTCCTAGCGCCCTCATAAACTCAACCTTCGTGACTGTGTAAACTAGACTGTGCGCATATTGTATGCTGTCGAAAACTCATTTTCAGTAATAGAAAGAGTTCAATGAAAGAATCACCTGCTACAACTAAGTCCATACTTGCTAGTACCCGATATCTTGGTGTTCAAACACAATGATCCTCATCGTCCATGCCATATAACTCGATCTTCTTTTTTTTTTTAAGCAGAACCCTCTCTGGCGGAAAGTATTGTTCAGCCCTCTGGATCGTACTGTAGACTTCTCTTACGCGTCATATGTTGTTGAAAGCTATAATAACGGACTTGAGTGCAGTCTGTGTTATGAGAGAAAGAACGGAGAGGACAGAGGGGAGAGAGTGAGTTGTAAAAGCAACTTATCGTTTCGGAGACTTTTACTTCGACATAACTCAATTTTTCCTCTTTCTTTTCGGGGAGTGGAAAAGCGACCTTCTCTTTCTCTCTCCTTCTTTCACCCAGTCCTTCATTTCATCTTCTCCCTCTTAGAGTTCGTGAGTTAGAAAAGGGGACAAGGGTGGATGAAAAGAACCATCAAGACTAGCGCTTGCGTGACAAAAGACTAAACTACTAACTTCGCATCCATTATAAAACTGATATCAATCAGACGAAGAGGAAAGAAAAAATGACAGCTATTAATACAAACTGTTTGACAGAGAGAAATTAGGCAGCGTGTTTATTAATTGTAACAACAAGAAGAGAAATTTATGGCAAAGTATTTCATAAATGTTGGCATGTCAAGAATTTCAATACGTGACAGTTTTCGTTCTAACCGGAAAAAGTAAGAGAATAGTGAATACGTAATGAGTTGGAGGAATTCTCAACACAATGGTGGCCTTGGCTAAATAAATGTTTTGCTATGGCAACCAATTATACTGTCATTTTCTATACAAACAATGGAAAACGTCTAAAGTTCTGGTTTGGGAAAGGAAAACTATTTAATAAAGCATTACAATAATGATGATAAAATAACACGTTCGGAACAAGCGACAAAGCGAAGGACGTAAACCAAAATCAATTGTGATTTTGACAAGTGGTTACATGTCATAATACACTGTGTCCACACTAAAAGTATACAGAAATAACAGCTTATATCGTAACTCGGATAAGGTTTATCAAGGGGAGAGGATGGTGTTTTTTTAACTTTTTTCCTATTTGGTGTAAAATATTAATTTTTTTGTATTTAGAGAGCTCATAGCTTTGGCAACTCAACCAAATAAAATTATTTTGAAAAAAAAAATTGGGGGCCCAAATTTGAAAAAAAAATACCCAATGCAGGATTGTACTAAAATCAATATATCTAAACCGTTTTTAAAGATAGATTCAAACAGTTTTTTGCAATGTATTTGCAAAAGCATGTTCTACAAACTGCCTATAACATAATTTTGATATTAGTCCCTACGTTTGTAAAATAAACATTTAAAATTTAATAACAATTTTCTGATTTCCTTTCTTGCAAACAAACGGACGTATTTTTTAAATGAAATCAATGAACAAAATTCTGTTACAGGGAAAAGTTTCCTAATAGTCTAAAGAATGTGTGTTCTAAATTTCAGGCATGTATCTTTAATAGTTCAGAATTTATATCCATTTTTGTCTGGCAATGCAGCAAAAAAAAAAAAAAATGAAGTTACTGGAAACCGATAAAAGCGGGCGTGTGATTTAAAAATCCGTAGCGCAGGAAGTTTAAAAATGACATCTCAACGTCCGATAAGGGCACAAATACCCACAAAATGCTATGCAATGCATTCCACACATATCAAAGGGTATTTTAAAGAAAAGGAAAATTTGTTAAAAATTTAATTTACCAGAAACAACAATAAAAGTGGGCGGGTGATTTAAAAATCCATAACGCAGGAAGTATAAAAATTTCGACTCAACATCCGATAAGAGCACAAATACCCATAAAATGTTATGCTATGCATTCCACACATATCACAGAGTATTTTAAAGTACCTTTTTGAAAATTTACTCATTTTTTCACCAAAAAATACCATCCTCTCCCCTTAAATAAATTCCTTCTGCATTGTATAGAGTAACTTAAAAAGATTTTATTTCCACTAGTACACTTCAACATGAGCACCATTTATAGCTCGACAAGTACCAAAACGGTACTCAACCTCTCGCCAGGGTTCACCAACATATCAGGTGTTATAAGCTCAACTGCTTGAATGATACGCTGTCTCATATCAATCAAATTACGAACTTTTCTGCTGTACACAAAATTTTAATAAATCGCCACGCAAAAAAATCCAAAGGAGTTATATCCGGGGATCTAGGCGGCCAGAAGTTGGCCCACCCCTAGCAATCCAATTTCTCGGGAAGGTTACATCCAAAAATGTTTTAACATTTCGATGGAAGTGTGGTGGAGCACTGAAATGTTAAGCCTGGCGGAAATTGCGGAATAGCAAAGATCTTCAGCATATCAAGGTACGTGACTCCCGTCACTGTAGGCTCCATAAAAATAATGAGCCAATTACTCCATTTTTGTGCATTCCCAACCAGACATTGACTTTTGGCGAGTCCCCTTCATGTTCAATCACTCTGTAGAACTTCTGAGAACACCATGTGCGGCAATTATGACGATTAACCTTCCCGCAAAGGTTGATTCATCACTGAATAGCAACAATTAAACATACCTGGGATTTTCATCGATGCGCCGAATCATCTCATCACAAAAATTAACTCTCTTGCGACATTCATCTGGTTTCAGTTGCTGTACCGTCCACATCTCTATTGACAAGGAACTATACTGATGAATGCTAATTTTCATTCACGCAACAATAAGCTTGAAACGAAACGTTTCACACAAAAACGACCATGGAAAAGGTATGAAACGAAATCTTGGAGAGCTTTTCTATTGATTGAGCTTTATCTTAAGGAATTATAATATACGGTTGTGAAATTATAAGCTATTATTTCTTTTCACCCTTTGTGTGGACACGATGTATTTAATGGAGTTTAATGGAAAAGAACAAAATGCCTAACCTGGTGGCTCAGTGTAAGCTGGAGGGAGGCCTTAAGAATATTGCAGGATACCTACTGACAGAATTGATCAAATTTAATGACAAAATGGAACGATCCGAACAGATCATATGATAATGATGATGGTGATGATGACGAAGAATGTAAGCTATAATTGTCGAAAAATGAATTCATAAAAATATGACAAAGTCTGCTGTATTCTTTATTCAGCATACAGTAGAAGAAAATGGCCCTTACACACGATAAACATGCGAAAAAATGATATGGAAATGACACGTGGTTTCACAGAAAACGTTATGTCAAAGGCATTTCGTAACAATTTAGTTTAGATCTCTGTTATGTTCATAACATCTTTACAATGATGATGATAATAATAATAATAATATAATAATAATAATAATAATAATAGAGTAATGAAACCAGCTCTAGTCCAACGAGACACTTGAATAGGACTAGCCTATACAGGGCTTTCATTTCAAAACTTTCCAGTCTAAATAACTAATTATTTAAATTGAATTCAATTTAAACAAAAAAACATGCCAATTTAGATATTGAGGGGGGAAGTCTGAAACCAGGCTTAATTGCATTTTAGATTTCACCTCAACCCTCCAACTATCTCTACTTTGAAATTTCAAATGGCACTCCTACATTTTTATACTTAAACATGAAAGAGCAATCCACTGTTTATATACCTCATTCATTTGTTTTCGCATATTTTGTCTTCTATTGTCGCCTAGCAACCTGTATTTTTGTTATTATAAATTGATTGCAGCATGAAAACACGCTTATTTTGTGTAATTTCCTAAATTTAATCAATAACGATTATTTATGTTCTTTCTTGAAGGGTAAACACTATTTAAAAATAATGTAATACACAAACACGACTATTACATGAAATGCTCAATAAGTTTTTGTAGCTTTATTCTCTTCAGCTCTAATCAACAATACTTAACAACAGTCCAGGTTGCCAGGCGACGATAGAAAACAAAAGATGCGAAAACAAATGAATGAGGTGTATAAACAACTGAATGTTCTTTCATATTTTTAAGTATAAAAATATAGGGGTGCTATTTGAAATTTCTAAGTGGTGGAGGTTGGGGGTGGGAGCGAAATATATAATGCAATTAAGCCTGGTTTTAGATTTCCCCATCGATATCTAAATTGACGTGTTTTTGTTTAAGTTGAATTTAATTTAAATAATTAGTTATTTAGAGTGGGAAGTTTTGAAATGAAAGTCCTGTATAAGACCTTGACAAGATCTGTTCTATGTAGGTGAGAATCACGGACTCTCGGAGAAACCGATGAAAGAAGAATTACCCTTAGTGAAATTGAATTCAAGAGCCTAACAATACACAAAGTGGGACCATAAGAGGAACAAAGACATCCTACAAGAACTAGGATTGGAGCTAGTACTACAGTCTGGTACTCTAGTATATACAGTCACGAAGCTTGAGTTTATGAAGGTACTAGGAACAATAGACTGTGCCGGTACTGTTTCACATTGTATGTGATGAGGCTGTCCTCCATGAACGTTCTGAAATCTATTATGTAACATAAATTTTACCTGCAATGGAAAACAGTTCAGTCCAAATCTGTTATACGGATATTCTAACATCGTTTCTCCCCCATGGAAAATGAGCAACATGCCTGACTCTCTTAAAATATTCATGTATTATTATTATTATTATTATTATTATTATTATTATTATTATTATTATTTAGGAGCTTCCTACAATAGAGTAGCTACATTTCTTAAAACCATTAACAATAAAATTATGATTCTCCGTAAGTTCTTATACTCCGTGTCTTCTTCGGTTAACCCTCTGTAACCCATATATCTTCAGACAACATCTATCCGTTGTTCCTTAGGTCTTCCCCGCCTTACGTTGCAAGCTGCTTCGCCCTCCACTATCATTTCTGGTATTCTATCACTTGTCAACCTCTTTACATATTCTAATCATTTTAGTCTTCTGTCACCCTTAAAACATTTTCTGAGATTCATAATCTTTCATAATCTTTCACCTTCTCTGCAGCTCATATCTGGAACTCTCTACCACAACATGTCAGAGACTGTCGGACATTGTCTAGTTTCAAAAATAAATTAAAATTTCACTTTTTGAATTAGATTTCTTTCAGTTATAAGCCCTTTTCTCTGCCATAGTTTTGTAAAAATATATTTCTTTTTCCTTCCTTTCCCCTTTTTGTTCTCTTTATCAGCCGATGAATTTATTATCATAGCCTTTTTATCGTGAATTTTATTTAATTTTCGTATTTCTTTTCTTTTTTATTATTATTTTATTACATTTCATTTTGCTATATTCTTCCTTCCGTTTTTCCATATTAACCATTTGTACCAAATGAGTTGCTTTCACTATATTCCAATGTACCTTACTTTCTTTTTTTTCTATTATGGCTGGGCGGAAGAGAAGGCCTACTGGCCTTAGCTCTGCCAGATTAAATAAATAAATTATTATTATTATTATTATTATTATTATTATTATTATTATTATTAATTTTTTTGTAATAAGTTAGTCTTCTTTAACTTTATGTTAAATTTTAACTGCTTGCATACTTTGTGACCTGGTAGAGTGTAAGAGAAGGCCCTATGGCCTTCACTCTGCCGGTATAAATAAAAGAATAATAATAATAATAATAATAATAATAATTATTATTATTATTATTATTATTATTATTATTATTATTATTATTATTATTATTATTATTATTATTATAATTTCTCTAACTTTTGTATTTATACAATTAACCTCTAATTTTCGATAAACTCTCCTCCGAAAATCTATCTCGGTTGCTAATTAGTTCTTTTCCTTGTCAGCCTAATGTCAGCTTTTCCGCTCCATAAATAATTAATATTTATTATTATTATTGTTATTATTATTATTATTATTATTATTAGTATTATTATTATTATGTACGTCTAATATATCCAGCTTTAAGTGCTACTACAACTATATTACTATAGTAAACTTCACAACCTTTACCCAACCTTTGTGCTCGCGTGTCACAAAATCGCCTGAATAAACTTGGTTTACGAGCACGCGGAGCAGTAATACAAACGTTTATTTACGTAATCGATTGTGTGCATAAATAAGAGTAATGTTCAATAAATTAATGCATTTCCACAGGCCAATGAGTTCCATTTATTCCGCAGTTAATATCAAATAGTCAACAAAGCCTATCTACAGAACAGTGCAATCAAAATATTGGCTCTTTAATGATTACCAACGTTTGAATAAATAAGTCCCAACAGACTAAAGCGGAGATACTCAATCATAAACTTTCATTATCGTCGTAGTATTATCATAACATACTGTTATTTGTCACGGCCTGAAGGACAAGTAAAAGGTATGTGTCCAGTGAAAATTACAGTATAAGCTTCCAGCTACATGCAGAGCAAGTCTGCAAAATGAAATGCAATATGTCCATACACGATCTACCAAGTTATGTATAGGCCTATGTATGTATGTATGTATGTATGTATGTATGTATGTATGTATGTATGTATGTATGTATGGTATTGTATTGTTATGTATGTATATATGTATATATGTACACTACAAATACAGGGACATCATTTTATTTTTACTTCAATTTTTATTGTACCTGAGTTTTTTAATGTACTTCACTCCCACCCCTTCTACTATTGAAGTTCCAACTGTCCTCCACACAGAACCAACTTTTCCTTTTTTTATCTAATTATTTATGTTATTATTTTATAAGGCCGCAGATAGTAAACAGGACTGAGTTAGTGAGTATAGCACGTTCCAGAAATATGTTCGCGTTTTCCACTGACGAAAGAGCTTTTAATATTGAATCATATTTTCGCACAGGTACTGTCGTCCGTTTGCCTACGTCGCATCCCGATTTCCCCGACCTGCTTCTGCTCGCCCCTATGTAAATGCTAGTGGCTGGGCTGTCTTGGCTCTTTTCTGAAAACATTAATTTCTATTAGAAATTTGACGTCTGCGTAATATTATACTCATACAACTGTTTAAAATAACTTAAATAAAAGGGCCTCGTTAAGTAATTAACTGTCAACGTGATTTCCCCCCCTTTTTACGACCCTGCGACATAACCACCTGGACGGAGAGTAGATAGCATGTCTGAGTAATTATATCTGTGTGGGTCGGGCAGAAGTGAAGATTGAATTTACAGTAGGTGAGGTACTCTTTTATAGAGTAGGTACAGAATTATTTCAACATGAGTTACTAGTACGAAGGACGAAACTGGTAATTGGAATTAGATGCAATAGTCTATAGTGCGATAATATGCACAAAAGAACTGAAGCCTGTATCGAAATGAATGGCCACCATTTAAAAAAAATGTGTTTAAATAATCATATTATGATTATTTTTCAATTTAACTTCATTCTCTATATTGTACGCTAATGTGCTGTAGACAGTATAATATACACTGCATAATGAATACGTTCGCATGGTTAACTTAGTTCGTGAGTAAAAACACTTATTCTTAATACAGTACTGCATTTTGATTAAACAAAAACCTAATGAAAATTATCGAACTTAAAATCGCGATATTTCCTAGTTTACTTAAATGGATGAACTACTTTTCTCCCCTCCTATACCTAGTAAAGTGATTTGTTTGTGTTTTACGCCAGTATCATCGAACTCCAGTCGTGGAAGGGGGTAGCAAACGGTGTTTCCGGTTCTCTAAAGGTATAGCCAAGGTAATATTAAAAATGTTAGTAAAAATAAAATTATATCCCTGTAGATAGACACCTGGTAACTTAATTACACACAATAATTTAGAATTAATAATAAATGTTAAAATAACATTATTAATAAGTAAACCTATTTCCACTACAACGTACATATATTTTGTGATATTTACACTTTGTGCACAACTTTTAAATCTCCTTAAGGATGGACAATTCTGAACGACGGCGACAGCTCCCAAAGACCGCAACACTTACTCAAAGTATTAGAATACCTACATTAAAAAGACACACACGTGTGTAGAAATCTCAGAGTTACATCTCATAATGTCCTATTTATTCATTGCCATTTAATGGTCTACAGCAGGCATCGGCAAAAATGTCATTATCACTAGTAATGGTGGCGTCGCAGGGGCAGCGCAATAAACCGTCTTTGCTTCACTTCCTTTCTTCCAACAAACTCCCCTGCAACTCCAGTACACAAGCATTTATCAGTGGCGGGTTGCCTGCCTAGAGTTAGATTATTATTTTTTTCTCAAAACCTACGTCTGTTCGGAAACGTGTGTTTAAGAATGGGAAGAACAGTATTTTTGCGCACATAGTGACAACGTAGATGCTTCATGTGTTCTAAAAGTCTAATAGGCACTTATTAATAAAAACATTGAAAGACATTATGAAAATATACTTGCATTTTTATTGTACCTGCATTTCTGAATGTACTTCACTCTCACCCCTTCACTAATGTCCTTGCTCCCGTCAGACACACAAACTTACGGCCGCTGTTGCATTCGAAGTCTTCAAGCAGTGAAGTAAACACTGCAGTGTATAGTGTGTTTCATAAATATGATTGCGTTTTCTATAGAAGAAAGAACCTATATTAATAATATCGTACTAAAAATTATATTCAACAAACGATAAATTCAATTTCAGAGAATATGCTTCAAAATGTTTTTAATAATATGCGTACTGAATTGAAGCCTGCTTTGTAATGAACGGCAACCATTTTCAGCAACTTGTTTAAAAATTCAGATTAGCTTTTTTGAATTGAGGTGGCTAGAAGCAAAGGAATGCTAGTGACATTTGTAATAACATGAGTTAAGTGCATCCAGTGTAAGCAAAAGTATCTAAAATTTATTAGCAAGGGGATATTTTAATCGCATCACACATTAAAATTTAAATAAAAATTTCACCGATTTTACGAAAGCTTAAATATTTAAACCCCATTTTCTCAAAAGGAACTTAAGTGCACTTACAGCCCTTTACTTATGACCCCCTCAATTTAAATGCACTCTCTATATTGTATGATAACATCAATAATTAATATGCTAAATAAAGTAGACATTACATAACGAACATAGCCGCCTGTAAAGTTGAGTTTTTGAAAAAAAATGTTACTACTCTACTGTATTTTGATAAATTCCGTAAAAGTGATGATCAAACTGAAAATCATAATATCGTATTGCCCTACAACATAAACGGATACACTACTTTTCTCTCCTATACCTAGTAAAATAATTTGTTTACATATTGCACTAGTAACATCAAACTCCTGTAATGGAAGGGGGAAACAGTGTTTCCGAGTATAGCCAGGTTAATGTTAAAAATGTTGGTAAAAATAAAGTGATGTCCCTGTATAATGATTACCACGAAATCATAGCTAAGCATGAACATATAGTAATCTGATTGTAAACGGAAATGCGTGTGGTTGAAAATAAGGATACAAATCATTTTCTTTTCGTAAGGTTGGACGGAGCGAAGCAATTACAACATTTAAAAAACGAAATTTAAATAATATTTCCGGTACTAAAATATGATAAGAGTGAAAGAAAACGCCATGCCCGTTATATTATTGCGTTGGAATTCGCAAAATCATTGAAGTGCAATAATAAGGAGAGTTCGTTAAAACATGTTTTAATAAAGTTTCTGACATTATTTGTCTCGAATAATCTGAGGTTTTAACGATATGACAATAACGGACAATACAAAGGACATTGAAACGCTAGCTGAACCGGAAATACAATCAAAGATGCATCAATTTGTAGCCTATTCCTTCGCGTTAGGTGAAAATACAGATATTGATACAGTAGAATTGGTAATTTTCATCCGCGGAGTTACGAAGAATCTCTTCATATAAGAATATTTGCTCGATGGCATTCCACTTATAGGAAATACAACAGGAGAAGAGTTATTCCAAGCATAAATGAAATGTATAGAAAAAGGAATCTGAGAATAAAACAACTTGTATATGTAGTAAAAGACGGAGCTCGAAATATGAGTTAGAAAAGTGTACCAGGTGGACTAATATGTTATTTTGGGAGAGTTGGAAATAAGTGAGGACATAAAAAATGTGTCTATTTATTTTATTTTATTTATTTATTTCATCAATCTTTGTTCACGTCATGGCGGATTAGATGTATTCCAGTTCTTAATCTACCATCACTCTCAATACAAATATAACACAAACTAATACATAATGAACCTAGAAGTATCCTCTGTTTACAATAATAATAATAATAATAATAATAATAATAATAAAAGTAATAATAATAATAATAATAATAATAATACAAAAACTAATAAGTATAGCTCTTGTATTTAAAACTCCTACTTTAGCTTTTTCATTTTATGCTCAATCTCTTAAGAATTATTCTGTTAACTTCATTGACTACTCTTCTTAGTTTCTTATCGTGTGACTACTCAACGTTTATAATTCCATCTCCGTTAGAGTTTTGACTTTCTCTTTCCATCTAATTTTAACTTTAAAAAGAAATTTTCCTAATTTATGCAAATTGCTGGCGTTTAGGTGACCATTTTTATAAGCTACTATAACGTTTATTTGTAGAAATTTTTTATCTACCAAACTGTGTCTCAAATCATTCGTTGCCTGACACTTTAGCGCAATATGCATTGAGTCTTCAGCTAGTCCACACAAAGGACATTTATCCTACTGTACGTTCCCTCTTTTATTCTTGAGTCTCCAGATACCTAATCTCCACCATGCCATTCCTGTTCTCTCTTCTCTTGAATTTAGTCTAACATATTCTTCCTGTTCCCAAAACTGCTTAATCTCCCTATAGTATTTTAGTGATTCTAGGTCTTTAATATTACTAAAAATATCTTGTCTCGAAATTTCGTTTGCCCTCTCTTTTACTATTCTTCCAATAGTTTTCGTGTTTATAGACCCTAGTTCTCTCCATAGCCAATTTAGACCTAATCTGCTTATTTCTCGTTCCAGCTCCTTCAGCCAATTCGATTTCCAATTAGAGGCTTTCATAGAAAATATACATGTTTTTATAACTGCCGAATCATTCCTACACAGAATATTACCTAAATGTTTGATTTTTCTTTCTAGAATAATTCCCAGACTCGAATCGATTCCCATCTCTAGTAACGCTGCCAGGCTAGAAGCATTCTCCGGTATTCCTAGAAATTTTTTACACATTTTGGCTCTCACTTTATCGATGTTTCTGCTGGATAACCTACTACCTCAGATCTCAATATTATATAATATCTTTGATTCTACTAGTGCATTATAAATGTGTCTATTGTATAACACACCGGACTGTCACAGATGTATTTAAAATGCTCTCCATAGAAAGATATTTATAGGTCTGTCTTCGGTCGCCTGTCGCTATTCTACATAGCTGCTATGTTTGGCTCTGGATTCGGTATATTTCCGAACAATGCTTTCTGAAAGAAAACTTAAACAATGATAGTGACTAACTGATGAAAATCTATGTGTTGTATTAAGAGTGAAAAATTGTGACGTACAGATAATTTCTTAGGTTGTTGTGGCACAGTAAAAAATGAGAAATGTAATATAATTTGTCCACCTATAAATCATTAATGCGTAGTCTACGTTAGATGTTTGTGTTGAGAGTCCGCCACTGGGATCCAAACGGAGTGCTCTGTACTACTCTACTAATATTATATCTTGCGTATTGTGGCTTGCGTCTAGTGATGTCATCCTGAGTACAAATTTGTCGACGGCTGGTCTACAGACTTATCCGCCGTGTACAACTGTGAATTGAATTAGTACGTGTCTTTGTTTTTACACTCTATACCAGATGTCTTTGGAGCAGACCATAACAAGGGTCTCGATGCATCTCATGTTATCGCTGCGCTCCCATTGGTTGGCGAGTCATTACTTTTTTCCAACCAGGAGATTAACCGTGAAAGGAATGTGCTTACTATTGCGTCGTCTATTGGAGCGAAGTAGATAGATAATATTACCGTTATGTCAGTTTAAAAAACATGCGCTCTCCTGCATATGTTATTTCCTGTATGGAGAGATTAAAAGACCAGGAGATTAACTGTGATCTAATTTTTTAACTGGGGTAGTATAAGTATGTGTATATCAGTGTTATCGTTTGTGCTTTGAGAGTTAGCCAATGGAGATGCGTGTACCCAGGTGTGTGACCTTATGACATCTTATGACATCAACATTCATTCATAGCATTACCTCGCTGCATCTCATTCCCCTGAGACTTTCTCCTGGTTGGCGAGTCATTACTTAGCTGAGAGCGTTGTAGACACTAGCGCGTGCATATCCTGGCTATAGCTCGCGCAAGAAATTATTACCGAAAAGCAGTGGTGGCGTTGCTGTCTGTTTTGACTTCTGTATGTAGGCACGCCGAGGACAAATAAGGACGTCTCTGTGGAAATAAAGAACGTAGCAAGAGAAAAATTCGAAGCTAATTAAACGCGCAATTTATGTTTAAGAATAAAATAATAATACCGTGCGATACAAGACACGTATTCACATGCAATGTAACAAACGAAAGTCGTAATGTAACTATCACAACGCAAGACTGATTCTATCGATGTCATTTCTTTTCCGACTTTACTCTTTAATATCATTAAAGTTATCTCGTGATCTTTCCCGTCGTCCGCTCTTCCTTATCGCAGTGTTTGATTCGCATTCCTTCCGTCGGTATTCCGTGCTTGCGAGACCTATACGAGACGGTAGCCTATTCAGAGACGCGTCCACTACTACAGTTCTATTGCGTCTAACATCTGTGCGGTGTAGTGACTGGTGCAAGAAGGTATGTTCAAAGACACATTACTTTAATTTTCACTTTTCGTTATATGAACGTAGTCGGTCACTTAATTCATACACAGACATTTAGTATCGTGTGAAACGCGCTTTCTTGCATTTCGTTCCGATGTTTATATCTGTTCCAAAGACATCTGGTATAGAGTGTAGTGAAAGTGAGTACCATTCAACATTTGTGTTTGAAATAACTTAATTCCAAATTATTTATTATCGAAGGAAACACAAAAAGCCACAATAAGCTTTGTCGAGCCCCTGCATTTCAGACCTAGACCTTCCGAATGTACAGGGACATCATTAGATTTTTACTCCAATTTTTATTGTATCTGAGTTTCTCAATGTACTTCACTTCCACCCCTTCTACTATTGAAGTTCAACCGTCCTCCACACAGATCCAAGACCGCATATACAGACATAGTAGCCTTACGGTCATAGTGAACAGTACGTTCAAAAAATATGTTCGCGTTTGCCAGTGACGAAAGAGTTTTCAATATTGAATCATTTTCGCACAGCACTGTCGTACATTTGCCTACGTCGTATCCCGGTTTCCCCCACCAGCTTTTATTCGCCAGCTAGTGGCTGGGCTGTCTTAGCTCTTTTTTGAGAACATTAATTTCTGTTAGGAATTGGACGTCTACGTAATATTATACAACTGTTTAAAATAACTTAAATAAAAGGGCCTCGTTAAGTAATTAGCTATCACGTGATTTCCTCCCTTTCTACGACCCTACGACATAACCACTTGCACGGACAGTAGATAGTATGTCTGAGTAATTTTATCTTTTCTGATCGGGCAGAAGTGAAGATTGAATTTACAGTACATAAGGTAATCTTTTGTATAGTAGGTACAGAATTATTTCAACATGAGTTACTAGTACGAAGGACGGAACTGGTAATTGTGATTAGGTACAATAGTCTATAGTGCAATAATATGCACATTAGAACTGAAACCTGTATCGAAATGAACGGCCACCATTTTCAAAATTGTGTTTAAATATCCATATGATGATTATTTTTCAATTTAACTTCATTCTCTGTACTGTACGCTAATGTGCTGTAGACAGTATAATATACAAGGCATAATGAATACGTCCGAATGAATAGCTCAGTTCGTGAGTAAAAACACTCATTGTTAATACTTCACTGTATTTTGATTAAATAAAAACCTAATGAAAATGATCAAACTCAAAATCGCGATATTTCCTAGTTTACGTAAATGAACTACTTTTCTTCCCTCCTATACCTAGTAAAATGATTTGTTTGTATATTACGCCAGCATCATTGAACTCCAGTCGTGGAAGGAGGTAGCAAACGGCGTTGATCCAAAGGTATAGCCAGATTAAAAATAAAAATATTAGTAAAAATAAAATGATGTTCCTGTACAAGTCTTGTGTTTTGTTACCAAGCCACCTCGCTTGCTAATGCATGTGATTGTAGCGATTCTTTTTTTTTTTTTAAATTTTTTTCTATACGATCAAATTCAGTGTTTCAACATAATTACGCAATTATGTATGACGTCTGCGTCAAAATATTTGTCTCAAATTTGTACAACATGTTTCAAATACTGCCATTCCATAGCCTTTCGGCTTCAGAATAAACACAGCGCATTTCTAATATTTTCCTGTTAATTGTGCGTGTCAGTAATTCACTAATGCAATCAAAATGTTCCCCGCTGGACATATGTTTTGTTTATTTATTAGTTTTTTCCGCTGTGCCTGAACCACAAGCTGCAGGAATTTACCATTGTGGGTTCGCTGAATCCGTCCCGCAGGCATTGTGGTCGGCTGAATAATAAGGCAGTGGAATAACAATTAATTATAAAAGCAAACACTCATAAACGATTTGCAGGAAATATATTATTTGATGTTTGAACTGTATTTCCATTAGAGTTTAGAGCAGATTGAGTGATTGACTATCGCACCGAGTAAATGACCTGATTAATTGACTGAATAATATCACCAACTGATTGACTGACTCGCTCTCAATTGATTCACTTACCTGATGACTTGACTGTGTGGCTGAATTCACTGCGCAGCTCATTTGACTGTGCAGCTGACTTAACTGTATGCTTGACTTAATTGCAAATTTGATTTTACTGTGTGACCAATCGACTCTGAGATTGACTTGATCCTTTGGCTGAAGTGACAATATGGTATAACTGACTTGACTATCTTATTGACTAATCTGACTTTCCTGAAAGTTGTTAAGCTAATGCCTGACTATCCTGACTAATAGTCTTGACTGTTCTAAGTATAGTTTACTATACGAAAAAAAAAATTTTCTACCCCCATAAGAAAGGTTTCGTGTTAGTATTAGATTGAAAGTAATCTGGAAGAACATAAGTTTCAACAGACAATAAATTAGACGAAGTATATACAAATCTCGCATGCTTGTCACAAAGATTCGTAAAGATAATAGATAACCAGTTGTCGCCGAACTATAGCAAGTGAATAATAACCAAAGCTCGGAACTTGGGGACTTGTGTCTTTGAACGTGGCTAAGCGACCGGACTTCAATGTCAACAAACTCCCGCTTCCAGCACAGAGGTACTGTCAGGTCTGCTATAAAAGTGGTTCCTGGCTGGAAGAACATAATGGTAATATTATGATAGGTTGAAACACGTAATTTTATAGCATATATATAAATAAACATGCAAAATACATCAAATTTACAGTTCTGCTCTGTACATTTCATTACAGTGTATGACTACGTGCATTAGAAGATTTTCGAACCCATAAATTCTTCGTCTGTTAGTTAAACATGATTTGAAACGAAGGAAACTTATTTCCACGTCACATGAAGTGACGGGAGCAAACTTTAATTTTTTTATTTTATTCATTTTAACTAGCTACCTAGTGAGTACAAATTGCATTTATAAAATAAAAATGTTTCTAGCCACTACCGTAAGAGTCAGGCTCGTGTACGGTGTGGTCTTAGTGAATAATATAACATAAAATTTACAAGGACAGTTTACTAAATACAGTAAGTAACTTAATTCAAACCAGTAAATACAACACAAGAGCAAGAATAAAGAAGAAAGAGAAAATGAGAGAAAAATACACATTTAATATAAATTGACAATCCGACAGAAGCCAGTGATATTCAATAAAAACATGAATATAGTTGATAGAAATAAAAGGTAAAAAAGTACATTAGTTACTATTATATATCATGGATAATTTTACAAATTTCTTTTTTAAAAGTTTCAATTTTAAAAAATTTCAAATTTGGAAAATGGTTTTAAATTTTATTATAAAGTCTTGGGCCTAAATAAAATACTGAATATTTTCACTGTCACTGTTTCCTGTTCGATTTTCAGCAGATCTCGTATCTGAGAAAGATAAGTATATCCTAAATTTTTCTCGCAAATAGTTTTCAATTAGTGTATCACTACTAGGGAAGGTCCCTCTACGACTTGATCCATGGCTATGGACAAATTTTCCATCAATTTAAAGGACTGCAATGTCTTTCAATGAATGCCCGTTTCCAGCTCTAGTTTATGTGTGGCACAACTTACAAAATATAAACTCTGCATTAGAAGAAAATAATGTATCTCTTCAGAATTCCTCCACGAAATTCTGTACCTAAAATTTAAGAAATGTATTTTCAAACTTCCATAACACCCATTCGAATAACACGTATTTTCTCATTCCTCAGACAGACCATTTACCTGTAATTGTCTTAATGTCATTGGCTTCGACATGACACAGTTTCTTCGTTCGTCTTCCTGTCATTCGATGTGACCACTTTCTTAGTACATACGACTGTCCCTGAGCTCTTGCAGCTTGAGCTTTGTGTACGCTGTACCTGTAACCTTACTCAAGCGCACGACACACAAGTCCCCAAGTTCCGAGCTTTGATAATGACATAAGAGGTAAGGATTTTAATCCGTCGCTATGGCAAACAATTTCTCGACGAATATCTGTTCTCTTGGCTGGTGACATACATGCTGTGAATTGGGTCCTGATATGATATGATATGATATGATATGATATGATATGATATGATATGATATGATATGATATATATTTCGTCACAGCACTTCTTTACATGTAATGGTGTACCTCACATTTCTGTATCCGGTGCCACCATTAACATATTATTACAATAACACATTATTTGCTGTACACGTCTACACAAATACTCCCAATTACACTATGTACCTTTTTTGTTATTTGGTCAAAACTCCCCTTCAGTATTTCTCCTACATTTCATTTGCTATTCTCTGTTTGTTCCTTAATCCTAATATATCTAATATTCTATACTACTTTCACACCCCCTTTATCCTCTAACTACTATTCATTAAACTCTCAATTTCAAATTATCTCTATAAATTATCATATTGCTCAGCACCCATACATTTAATTATTTGTCCTATTTGTTCTTTGACCTTTTCTCCTATCTTTCTCTTGTATTCATTTACTGTTCCAACGTTCAAATGTTAGTACTAATTTTATGCTGTCACTTGTTCACTTCTCTTAACCCTTTCTCACTATTTTCTCTCATTCCTATTTGCGCTCACTTTCACTTTCTCACTATTCTGCTTACACTTAATCCATTGTCACTATTCTCACTTCCTATAAACAGCCTCCTTATATTTTATTCTACACGTCTGCTTATACACTTTCTCTCTCCCCTATGATATAAAATAGTAATGACTTTGTACAGTTCGAAAGCATCCCATAATGCAAGTTCATCGGTTTCTTTGCATAACGGACCTAACACAAACTCCTTTTTTAGACTTCACTTACTATGAATCTGCGTCTGCATATATGGCAAATGCAAACCCGAAAAATCGCGAATCTCTATAGCAGGGATCGGCAAAAATGTCATCGTGATTACTAGCAATAGTGAAGTCACAGGGGCAGCGCAGTAAACTGTCTTTGCTTCATCCTCTCCCTTCCGTCCAACTCCAGTACACAGGCATCTATCAGTGACGGGTTATTGATAAGATTTAGATTGCTTCTCTCAGAACCTTCAACGTCTGTTCGGGAATGTGTTTAAGAAAGAATGGGAGGAACAGTATTTCTTGTGCATATGGCAACAATGTACACGCCTCCTATGTTCTAAAATTCTAATAGGCACTTATAAATCAAACGTCTAGCGACATTACGACACGTCATAAGATTATCACGAAATCATAGGTAAGCATGAACATATTCAATGTAATTGTAAACGGAAATGTATACAGTAGAAAATAAATACAAACATAATTTTCTTTTCGTAGGACTGCACGGGGCGAAGCAATTAAAACATAAAAAAACTAAATTCAAATAACATTTCCGCTACTAAAATATGATGAAACAGGCTATGAGTCAAAGGGAACTCCATGCAAGTTATGTTATTGCTTTGGAAATCGCAAAATCATTGAAGTACTATAATGAAGGACAGTTCATTAAAACATGTCTGAATAAAGTTAACATTATTTGTCCCTAATAATCAGATGTATTTAACAGTATGAAATTATCCACACGAACAATACAAAGGGATATTGAAACACTAGCTGAACAAGAAATAAATTCAAAGATGCATAAACAGTGGTCTAATCTCTCGCTTTAGGTGGAAACGCGGATATTGATACAGTAGAATTGGTAATGTTCACCCGCAGAATTATGAATGATCTCTCTGTATAAGAATATTTGCTCGATGTCATTGCACTTAAAGAAAATACAACAAGAAAGGAGTTATTCCAAGCATGAAGAAAATATATAGAAGAAATGAATCTGAACATGAAGCAACTTGTATCTGCAGTAATACTCGAAATACGACTTTAAAAAAGTCTACCAGATGGAGTAACGTGTTATTAAGAGAGCTGGAAATAAGCGAGGACATAAAACGTTGTCACTGTATAAACACAGCAGACTGGCTTAGATTTATTTAAATGTAGTCCTAACGTAGGTCACCTGCCACTACCCTAGATAGCTGCTATATTTGGCTCTATAATCAATATATTTCGGAACATTTGTTTTCTGAACGAAAACTTGTAATGTACTCGTATAAGCAAAGCTAGTGATTAGCAGACAAAAATTTACGAGTTGTATTAAGAGTGAGAATTTGTGACCAATTTTCCTAGGTTGTTGCAGCACAGTAAAAATAAAGGTGAAATAAAATATAATCTGTCCATCTATAAATCTATATTGTGTAGTCTACGTCAGATGCTTGTGTTGAGAGTCCGCCACTGGGATACGAACGGAGTGCTCTATACTCCTCGATTGTACATCTTATGTACTGCGGATTGCGTTCAGTGATGTCATCGTGAGTACAAATTTGCCGACAGCTGCTCTCTAGGTTTAATTTAGAATTTACAGATGTTTCCAGAGATGTATTTACTTCGCACTTCGTGACTCTATCTACAAGGTATAATTTTCGAGTTTTCTTTCTAAATAGAAGCAAGTTTATACTGAGCATTTTATAGCTAACATGGTAACCATTCGTTACAGAAGCCATCTTAAGTAAGAATTAGCAGTACATGACAGATGCTTCGAGATTTATGCGGAATTAAGAGCTTATGTGGCAGGTTTTTTGTCAAGATTATTTATACAGACTTTAACATTCTATGGAAATATCATGTGTACTATTTTGTAGTATCTTTGGATATATGTTTATGATATTGGTGATTAAGGCGGAGATCAATTATAGTATGTAGATTTCGAATTCGGCATTTGCCTTTGTGACTGAAGGAAAATATGAAAAACCCCAGACCGGCATAACTCAATCAGGTGAGGCGTTTGCCTTCCGATCCGGTGCAATCTCGTTCGGAGAAGTGGTACATTTTATCAGACCACATAAATGTGTTTTTTCTGCGATAGTGCGTTTACCTACTGTTAACAGTGAGCCTTTAAAACACTAGTGCGTAAAAAAGTATGTAATAATTTTACGCACTGATATTTATCTTACGAACTGCCAAAGAAAATGCAATATTCAATGTACAAACGATATTCAGTAAGAAATTAATGCATAATCATGACGTAATATTACATGTAACAAATTTAACATTCATATTTACGTTTTAGCCCTTATTATTCTGAAGTTGTATCTGTAGTGCTCAATGCAGCAATATGTAGCATTTAACTTTTCCTATCATTGAAAAAACTTTGTTCTATACTACACATTCATAAAGTTATATTTTTGGTTCTCATGTGTTTGTGAAACGGGGCGAAGCCAAAAAAGTGAACATTTACAAGCTTGTATTATAAATAAACTATTAATCCTTATACTGGGTGATTCACGAGGATTTACTGTCCTTTACGGAGCTTATTTTTGAAGACATTATGAACAAAAATGTCATATAAACATAGTTCCTATTCTCAATATTTTCAGAGTTACACTAATTTTAAGTTGTTTGTAAAATACGTTTTTTTTTCTTTAGTTTGAAGGTAAAAGAATAATGCAAATAGAGAATGAATCATTCAGAATCATCATGTCTTTAATTGGCAAGTATTATGAAGCTAAAAATGTGCTGTGAACACTTTAGTTGCTTCGTACAGACATATGTTTCTATTTCTAACTAGAAAATTGCATTATTCTTACGAACTTATCATAACAATTATTACAAATCACACCACTTCCACCGACTTAATTATTTGCAGTTCAATTTTGCGCCCTAATTTACAGTCTTGGAGAGTTTACAACACATTTTTTTTTAAATGTTGGCGTCCGCTTGAGTACACTTGGCCGCACACTTGCGAACGACACTCGTCGCGCTAAGTAACTACTTTGATTTCCGTAGCGCTCGCGCTGATTGCTGACTGCACTCTGACCAAGATCACGCGTTCACAGCAATGCGTTCCAATAACGAAACGTAACTCTGTAAATATTGACAATAGGACCCATGTTTATAAGACATTTTTTGCTCAGAATGTCTTCGAAAATAAGCTCCGTAAAGGACGGTAAATCCTCGTGAATCACTTTGTATAACGATGTTGTATCAAGTGCGTGATTACTTAGTGTCAGTATAATTTTTGATAGTGAGGTGGTATTTGGCGACATGAGTAAAATAGTTTGCCACTGGATCACCTAACATCCGAGACAAGATTAAAGTTAACGTCTTAGAGCAGCCTTGAATCACGAGTCCAAGTTGTTGTCGCCTATGCTAAACCAGTGGCTACAACTTAATAGTTATCTTGACCGCTCTTAATTCTCATTTCAAGTTGGCACCAGAAGCAGTTCGCTTCAAATCTTAATAGGCGTATGTCTAAAGTTCTCAAATATAATTTTAGACAGAACATTACAGAAGCGCAAAGAAAATTCTAACTCTTCCTTAAAAAAAAAGAGAAAACGATTTTAATCAGTTCTCGAAGTGGAGTCGCATAGCAACGTCAAGTTAACTTGTTCTTCTTTTGTTTGGACTAATTTTACAAGTTATTGACTCGGAAGTACTTTACGACACTTGACATTTTTGAGGAAGTCAAGAATGTTTTGGTTCGCTAACAAGGAAAGGGAGACCTTATTTCTGCCACTCTCCTGCTCTCTCAAGTCGTCGCTGTAAAATTCCATTCTGGGGGCAGCAAACAGCGCTGGAAACAAAACAATCGCCGACAATTTCACGGCCTCCTGAATTCCTTCAAATGGCCTACTATCAATCTGAGGTCGTATTTGCATAGCACGCGTCTTAGGGGTATCCAAGCTTGCGGAACTTTTTTGGTAATAATATTTAATAAGCTTTCAGTTTATTGCATAGGTTACTCAACTTCGAAATTCAACGTAGGCGACTAATTGCCGAACGATTATGCCTGAAGCCCTCTATAAGGCACTCGAATTTTCTATGTAGTGTAAATCTGCGACATGGGACGCACGACTTCAGTTTCCTTCTCGAGGAAGTTCTCTCCTTTTAACATTTTCCCCTCGGTGAGTATGAACCCACAAACTTCAGATCCAGCATCTAATAGCCTATGATACTTTATTCCGCAGAGGACGAAGAAAATTCTGTAAGATTTATGGACTAGATTGTTCATTTAAAAGGTTAAGCTTTTTTTTTATATAGGATGTAATATACAAGAAGTCCCATTTACCTTATGCACCTATTATAACTTTTTTGTTTGGATAGGTAATGGAATTTTTGTTTTTTGAGCGTTACGTTAGAACGAGGGACTAACATGAGAGTGGAGATTTGGTGCATGTAATTACATTATAGTACAAGATACACGTGACGTCATTAATTTTTCAAATAGCATTGCATACTTCAGTCATGTCTTTTTTATTAGGTTATTTTACGACGCTGTATCAATATCTAGGTTATTTAGCGTCTGAATGACATGAAGGTGATAATGCAGGTGAAATGAATCCGGGGTCCAGCACCGAAGGTTACCCAGCATTTGCTCGTCTTGGGTTGAGGGAAAACCCCGGAAAAACCTCAACCAGGTAACTTGCCCCGACCGGGATTCGAACCCGGGGCACCTGGTTTCGCGGCCAGACGCGCTGACAGTTACTCCACAGGTGTGGACTTTAATCATGTTACATTGATTACACACATTAAGACGAGTTCAAAAATGTATCACAATGTCACCTTCCTAATCAATAACAACAACAAAACGAAACAAAAACGTACTTTCAATGTCACAATGTTATATTTTAAGAGTCACAGATTATGTTCCAAATGGTGACCATTCACATAATGCATATTCGAAGGCGTTCCCCCAAAGACCGCTTGACTGCCCGGCATGTTGCTGGCTGAATGGACACACAAGCCTATTGAATGCGTTGCTGCATGTCGTGTGGTGTTGTCAGAATGTTCTGGTACACACTGTCCTTTACAGTTCCCCACAGGAAGTCTAGTGGCGAAAGGTCCGGAGAACGTGAAGGGCACTGTACGTGGATTGTGGCGTCGACAGTTTTTGTGGTTTGTTCACATGTTAAGACAGCAAACACACAACACACAACGTGTACGAACATCAGTCGTCTTTTGTTTTGTGTAAATTAATGCACAAGTTGAATGGGGCACCACAACAAACGGCACATTCTGATGGCATTCATTTTGCATTTTGTTGTTATTATTGATTGGGAAGGTGACATTGTGATACATTTTTAAACTCTTCTTAATGTATGTAATCAATGTAACATGATTAAAGTATGTAGTGCTATTTGAAAAATTGATGGTCACGTGTATCTTGTACCATAATGTAGTTACATGCATCAAATCTCTACATTCACGTTAGCCCCTCGTTCTAACATAATTCTCAAAAAAAAAAAAAAAAAAAAATCCAATACCTATCCAAACAAAAAAGTTATAATAGGTGCACAAGATAAATGGGACATTCTGTATACAGGATGTTTCATGAATCATTTATACATTTCCTTATCTCGGGAGTACAGTTAGCCAAACTAGTGGAAGATCTGATGATGTTATTAATGGAATAAAGAGAGCAAATTCCATATTCGTCCAACTTTATTCTATTTGGAACAATAAGTATATCTCTAAAAGCACAAAATTAAAAATTTTCAGAAGCAATTTAAACCTGTACTCCTGTATGCGTCTGAAACTTGGTTAACTATTAATATTCTTAACACAAAATTACAAACCTTTATAAACTGGTAGACAGACCTGAGCTTGTTAATCTCTTACATATGAGGGGGTCAGAAGCAAACGGGTATAAGTGCACTTAAGTTATTTGTGAGAAAATGTGTTTGAAAGTACTTAAGATTTCGTACATTCCGTGAAAATGTTTATTTCAATTTTAGTGTGTGGTGTGATTAAAAGATGTATCCCTTTGCCACTAAAATTTTAAATGTTTTAAGCTAGCCCTGGATGCACTTAACACAAATGTTCTCAGAAATGTCACTTTTATCCCTTTGCTTCTGACCCCTCATATGCATTACGGAAAGCAGGAAGAGGGGTGTGTTAGCGGCGATGTTGCTAGACAGCTGAAATTTCTAACTTAATTTTCTAATTAACCGTGAATTTAATTACAAACGTTATATAGGTTTTCTGTTTCTTAAGTATACACTATCGTCTTTTTCAATCTGCAGGGTTATTTCACTTCCCACCTACATATTATGTTTTAATAATGAATAATAATTATGTTTAACAATTATTATTCTCTAATCTCATTCATCGAGTCGAGTAAAAATAACTTGAAAATCTGATGTTATACAGACAAACGTAATTCTGCCAAAAGGTTCCTTTACAATATACGTATCCTGTATTTGGATTTCACAATGTTCATCATTAGGCTTCGTAATGCAGCTACCTAAAGACTTAAGTTAAAGACACATTGGGTATATAGTACGCCGAACACAGATGATGCAACGGATAAGGATATAAACAAACAAATCGTCGCTGCATGTCCGTGGAGTACAGTCAACTGCCGACATTTTGAAGCTATACTAGTAAACACACGCTTGAGCCGTGATGTTCATTTTCGTCGTGACCTTTGCAGTGAATAATAACGTGCATTCGTAAGTTACGGAACTTGAACATATGCGGATGCCACTTGAAGTGATTTTATATTGCAAGAAATTCTTTCAATAGCACAAGAAACGTTATTGGTGCACTATGCAGTACAAGATATTGCTATTGTGTGATATTTTTTCGTGTTTCATTAAGATATTGCATCTCACTCATCACTAAAACCACTAATTTTCTATGTACTTTTCTAGCAATTCCCTAAAGTGGAGATCATTTAATTTATTAATTGGGATGTTGGCATTGAACATGGTAGGCTACACAAATCCATGCTAAACGTCGAGTTATATCTTCAAAATTTTTAGATTTTTATAGTACAGGTTCCTTTTTATTACGTTCAACACACTTTCTGTGTCTTTTGGTATTTTAGTGTCTTTCAGTGCACTGTTTTTTGTCACTTTTTTATTTTACACAATTTATATCATACCTGCACAAACAGCGCTCAACGAGCGCGCGCACTCCTTCGGAACGGGAGAGTCATGTTTACCGCTCGCCGAAACGGAGAGGAAGATACGTCAGAATGACATAGACTTACTATGGGTAGAGGAGAGGGAAACGACCACTCAGTTATCTAGTGCAGTGCTGTGTGTAGGCCTATTCTCAGCAACTGTTTTACGGTGCTTACTTACTGCTACAGTACAGTATGGAGGAATCTAAAAGACGGAACAAAACATTTAACATTTAACGTTTTACAGCTCCAACTTAGTGATCTTCAATGTGACTTAAGGGCTAAAGATCATTCGAATAATACTACTAGCCTGGTTGAGTTTTACAAAACTATACATTAGCAATAATATCCACGACTACACAGGCTGGCTGTGAAAATGATTGCTATGTTTGACTCAACATTTATATTTGTGAGCAACTGTTTTCTATAAACAACTTTAATAAAGGCAGATATCGAACATCTGTAACTGATGTTTCATTACTATCAGTAGGCTACTGTTCCTTTCAGCTGCCAACAGCATAAAACCTCGTTTTGATGTACTAATAAATAAAAATATAACAAAATGATATTGTACATTTAAGTAGCTATAGAATTTCTATTATTTCTGTACAATAAATATTTATTTATTAATTAATAATAGTCCAAGATAGTTTTGCAAACACTGAACGGGAATTCATTTCATGAACACTGGTAATAGTACTTCCTTTTCTGTATATTTTGTACGAGATCACCCCTTCTTCTAGTCCACCCTTATATAGAGCGCAGCTAATATCTGCATTCCGCTCATGAGCTGTGAGTCGGCTCGGAGAGCGCAAACCTTGTGCAGGCCTGATTTATATGTAATGTTGTCTATATTCACAGTAAAAATATTAGTTCAAATATCCTCAACTATGCCCCGCAATATTACACTCTCTGCAATGAACCTTCAATCAGCCACAAAGATGTAGTTATATAAATAGCCCTAATACGACTAGTAAGGGCAGTGATCGTTAAGATTAATCACTATGGCTGCGTCCCGATTTTCACTTTCTAAAGAAAGAGAGCAGAGGGTGTGTAACTATTTTCTATACGAACGTACGCACTGTGACGTCACATATACTTTGAATCAGGCAACTTCATTCACGTTATAGGTAGCTGGAATACGAAGCCTATTCATCATACACTATAGGTTGACGGATACATAGATTATATAGAACAAGCGAAGAAGGAACTCAATAATAATAATAATAATAATAATAATAATAATACAGTATTGAAATGACATTTTATGTTAGTTTTGGAAAACCATATACATCCTTGGGAAAAATGAGGCATTTGATATTTCTTTCATAATCAGAAACTAAAATTTCTCCTCCAATTGCGAATGGAAGTTTCTATTGGTCACAATCGACACGGAATAACACGACTCTGATACAGACGTTGCGAAGGTACAGTAGCCACTGATACCATCGTTCCTGTCAATGGAAAGGGTTTCGGGAGGAAACATTACGTGTTATAGTGGTCAAAGCTCGCAACTCACATTTGTATCACAACTCACCAAATGGACACGCTTGCTGTAAGTGTTGGAACTAGAGATGAACAACGAGCGAGAATCCAAGACTAACAGCGCCCGCAAAGCCGAAAACACGCACGACAATATAGCCTGTCGTTGACTGCTTGTAATCAAACGTTCAAAACATCGGGACTTCGGGAGTGATCGACTCTCGAACGTCAAGCAGCCTTGAATCGCCACAGTTGTTTATACCAGACTGAACTTTTATCTGTTTTGGCAACTGTTACATATATTTAAACAATCAAGTAGCTTATTTGAATCATTATCTCTACATTTCAGTGTAGTAATCTGTTCCCCAATCTTAATTTAATTGCTAGGCCCTTATTAAAAGACAAGGGAATTTTTTTCCGTGTGTTTGAGATCGAGTATAAAATCTCAAGTAAATAAACTCATAATTTAACTTTGTGTTTTATGTTTCTTAGAAATTCAAACTTATTTGAGAATTTTTCTTTTATTTATATAATCATAGCTAATATCTGATCCATGTATTGTGGGTACCTATCACCACGGCATGGCGCGTCCTCAGGTTGCGGATAGAGGAGACGGCCTCTAGATATGGAGGGTAGCTGCGAATATATTGAATAAGTAGTCGTGGACAGCAGATAAGGGTTGGTCCTCCAGCTTTGGAGGTTGGGCGAAGGACTAACAACCCATCACCGTAAAAAAAAAACAGCTTCTTACGAATCCATACAATAAGGTAGCACGTATGGGCGAATCCAGAAATGCATATAGAGTGTTAGTTGGGCGACCGGAGGGAAAAAGACCTTTGGGGAGGTCGAGGCGTAGGAAAATATTAAAATGGATTTGAGGGAGGTGGGATATGATGATAGAAACTGTATTAATCTTGCACAGGATAGGAACCGATAGCGGCCATATGTGAGGCCGGCAATGAATCTGCGGTTCCTTAAAAGCTATTTGTAAGTAAGTATAGGTAATATCTAATAGTAGAACCAGAACATTTTGATAAGTGTGATGCTGTTTTTTTGTCTTTTTGTATCAATTAAACATCTCTAATGTTATTTATTTCAATTATATATGTTATTCAGAGTTTCGAAATCTTTCCACTTCGACCAAATACTGTTTCGAGAATGATGAGCGAGACTCGAAGCGCACAAGAGTTACGAGACGAGACTCGAAAGACAAATGCAACGAACACAGCGAGCGAGAGCGGCAGTTAGTTTTGTTCATCTCTAATTGGAACATACTGTATTTTATCTGTTGTTTATATTGCCTATTGTCTGGTTAATTCTTAAGTATTTTGCTTCATTGTCACTTATTGTCAATTCTTTCTTAGTTTCAGCTTTTCTTGTTTTCTGCTAACACTTCTTCAACCACTCTTATCGAACTTCCATGTACTCATATTAGTAAATTCTCAACATATGCTGTATGTATCGCATAGTCCCGTTAAAAATTAGTTCATTGCTGTTTAGTAGAAATATGTGGGTAGAAA